>NW_019154097.1:53243886-53621413 GCF_002288905.1 Enhydra lutris kenyoni
TTCTTTCTTTCTTTCTTTCTTTCTTTCTTTCTTTCTTTCTTTCTTTCTTTCTTTCTTTCTTTCTTTTAAAGATTTACTTATTAAATTAGCAGGGCAGAAAGAGAGAGAGCAGGGGGAGAGGTAAATGAAGAGGGAGAAAGAGAATCTCCAGCAGACTCCAGACTGAGCATGGAGCTCATCTCAGAACTCAATCTCACGACCCTGAGATCATGACCTGAGCTTCCAAAGCCAAGAGTCAGACACTCAACTGACTGAGCCACCCGGGTGCCCTTCCTCTTTTCTAGTATAAACATTATGCTACAAAATTTTCCTCCCAGCATGTCTTTAGCTGCATCCCACAATTTCGGTCTTTTCTACTTCATTTCATTCAGTTCTATGTATTTCTTTTATTTCCTTTCATTATCTCTGATCCATGAATTACTTAAAAGTGTGCTGTTTAATATCCACATGCTTAGAGATTCTCCTGTTATCTTTCTGTCATTCACTCCTAGGTTGGTTCTATTATGTTCACGGAACATACTTTGTATGATTCCAATTCTTTTAAACTTACACTGAGGTTTGGTCTTATGATCTAGGATAGGTTGTATTTTGGAAATGTCCCATGGGTACTTTAAAAGAATGTGTATTGTGTAGAGTTGTTCTAAAAATGTCAGTTAGATCTTATTGGTTGATGGTGTTGTGTTGTTCAGTTCTTTCTGTCCTTGCCATCAATTGCTTCTGTCAATTGGTGAGAGACCCCAAATAGAACTGGGGCTGTGCCTCTGTCTTAGTTTAGCTACTGTTTCCCGTGCTTTGAAGTTGTGATGTTCAGAACATGCACAGTAAGGATGCCTGTGTCTTCATGGTGGAGTCATCCTTTCGTCCTTAAGTAATGGCCAGTTCTTCGTTTTGTAATGGTCTTTGCTCTGAAGTCTACCTCGGTAGATAGTAACATTTTTTTCTTTTCTGATTTTTCTTAAATTAGTGCTTGTATGACACAACTTTCCATTTCCTATTTTCAACCTATATATACATCATTACATCGAAGTGGCTTTTGTAGTCTTGACATCCTCTCTACCAATCTCTGTTACTTAATTGGCATATTGAGACTGTTATTCACTCTGTTTCTCATTCTTCCTTTCTCTTCTGTTGCCTTACTGTGGGTTGTTGAATGATTTCTAGGATTCCATCTTAATTTACTTAGAGTGGCTTTTAGTATCTCATTTTATGTAGTTTTTTTTTTTTAGCAGTGCTCTAATTATTACAGTAGACATAAGTAACTTGTATGAACACCCTACTACTCCAGATTAAGTATGGAGAGTCTGTTCCCCTCCCTGCTGTCTGAATACAAATGTCTTAAGTACCCCATCTCCATACACTTAGCACCACTTCACATGATAATATAATTTTTTTCAAGTTCCAAACATAAGAAACTCATAGGAGAAGGAGTCTGTACTGTTTACTTTCATCCTACCTCTCTGTTCTTCTTTCCTTTCCACAGTCTCAGATCTTCTCTGGTCATTTCTTTTCTGTTGGGAGGGCCTCCGTCAATCACGCTTCAAGCACAGGTGTTGTAACGACAGGGTCTCTGAGTTGCCACCTTCATTCCTGAAGGACATTTTTGCCAGACACAGATACAGAATTCGTAAACTGCCAACTCCTTTTTGTCAGCCTGAAGAGTTGTAATTTTTCTTTACTTTTTATAAGCTTAAGTATGATACATCTTTGAATTGATTTCATTGATCTTTATCTTCTTTGGGATCCACTCAGCTTCTTGAATCTGCAGGTTTGTAGGGTTGTTTTTTTCCCCAATCTGGGAAGTTTTTAGCCATTATTTCCTTGAAGGCTTTTCCAGCTCCACTCTCCTGCTCCTTTCCTTCTGGCATGCCAATGACTTGAATGTTAGATAGGAGATCCTGGAGGCTCTGTTCTTTGTTTTTTATTGTTGTTTTGTCTTTTTAAGTCTATTTTTTCTTGGTGGTTCAGACTGAGTAAATTCTATGATCTATCCTCATATTCACTATATTCTATCCTTGTCATCTCTACTCTACTACTGAGCTCATCCACCCAGCTTCTTATTCTGATTATCGGAAGCTTCAATTCACTAATTCTTACTTGATTCTTTTTTTTTTTTTTAATTTCTTCTTCTTTGCTGAGATTTTCTATTGTCATTTCTTTGAAAAGAATTAATAAATTGCTGTTGAGGCACTTTTATGAGGGCTGCTTTAAAATCCTAGTCAGGTCATTCCAACACGGGATTCATTGCAATGTTGGCTTCAGTTGACTGATTTCTCATTCCAGTTAGGTTTTTCCTGGTTCTAGGTATGGTGAGTGATTTTCAATTGCATCCTTGACATTCTGGATATTATGCTGACCTGATCCTATTTAAATACTTCATTTTGGCGGGCAAGGCTAGTTTCATGTATAGGGTCTATAGCTGACTTCTGTGTCTGTAGCTTCAATGAGAATTTATTTTGCAGAGCTATTCAGGTCTCATCTGTTCTATGGGGCCTGCTCAGTCTCCTGCTCTAACCCTACTATTGTTGCCTATGGAGACAGAAGGTGCTTCCCTAGGCTACCTTTGTCACTGGTTGCGAGGTAGGGGATACCTGGCCATGGGGACTGAGAAAGCTCCTCTGGGCCATCAGGTGCCAGTAGGCTTCTCATTCAGTCTTGGCTGGTACCACCTGAGGAGGGAAGCCCACCTGATCCATGTTCTTCTGGTGGGTATGGATCAGAAAATGCTGAATCAAATAGTTTTTAATTTAATAAAATTTCTGGTAATATTAAATAATTCATCCATTTATAGTCTGCAGTTCATCTGCAAAAAGTGAAATAAAACCTTAAGTCTCCAATTGTATTTGGACAATTTATGACAATCTAGTGTATTTGTGAGTAGTATAGTTTAATATCTATCATTAACTGATACTAATTACATGTGCAATTTTGGAATATAGTGAATAATAAGGACAATTACAGTCCTAGCATCTAACAGATTTTAAGTCATCACTTGAGAGGTTGAACCAACTCAGAGATGAGCATTCTTTCTATTTGATTCTTAACTTATTTTTTATTTAATTGAGTTTTAATGTATATAAATATTGATTCACAACTTGAAAGATCAGAATTATAATCAATCTAAGCCCACACTGCACTCTCTCAGAGCCCATGCTAAAGTCTAAAAAATGGTGTCATTTGTTAATTTCATTGTAATTTGCACTTAATTAGAACCTCTCTCTGTTTGAGACTTATATACAAAACAACTCATTCTGGCACAACTGGGAAATAAGATATCCTACGAGAGCAAATTTTTCAGGCATTTAATGCTCAATGCTTAAAGCCTGGAAACTTGTTTTAGAATCATTATTTAAAGAAAATTTTTGAAATTAATTACACTGCAGTTCTCTTCCTTCTTAAATAAAGGGTATTTGATGACATTTAAACCTTTTCTTGATGTCTCTGACCATTTACACAATTTGTGTGTTGTCCTATAGTGTAGAGCTAATGATACCATCTACTTACATGATACGTACAGAACACAGGGCACTTCAAGGGCACCATCTTACTGGTATGAAATGGGCAAATAGTACAGTTATTATTCTCGATTTGGGAGGAAACAGTCTCAGGGAAGTTGAATGACTAGTTGCTAATTAAACAGCCCATTAAAAGGCAGGAAAGGGGTTTAAAAAGCTAACATTCACATTGTGCTTTTATCGAACCAGAGCCCTTTTCCTGAATATTATTTCATTTTAATAACACTAATTATTGTCCTTCATATTTCATAAGGAAAATGAGGCCTGGAGATTTTAAGCAACTGTCTGGTCACAGAAGGAGCCAGCAAGGCCTCTGCCTCCTGATCCTGGGCTGTTTGGAGTTTCGGGGTTTTTAAACCCCCTCAGATCTGAAGTCCAGGCTGTGTCTGCTGCACCGTATCTGCAGGATTATTCACACCTTCATGACGTGGCTTCAAACGCCCGATGCTCTGTGATCCCGCTCCACATTTTGCATTCTTCCATCCCCTCTGCTGCCGCGGGGCTGTTGGCTCACTCCTGGCTGCTGTCTGTACCCCGTCCTCTCACTGTTTCTGATCTGATATTTCAAATGTGTTTGTGGACCAAGATGAAACAGCCTTTGAATTAGGGTCTCCCTTTTAATTAGCTCTCCCTTTTAAATCAAGCCATGAATTACTGTGATGCCTATCTTGGCTGTGCAAAACCCACTTTGCTGATTCCTGGTTCCCATTCATGTTCTCAATCCCAGTGATTACCAGGTAGAGGACTCATTAACAAGTGACAGTGTTGTCTTACAACTGTGTTGTAAGTGTTGTGTTGTGACTGTGTTGTCTTACAAGCAATATTACACAAGAATGAGTTAAATATTAAACTGTGGAGTGGTTTCGCTTTCCAGGCTGGTGTATTCTTCAGACGAAAGATCTAGTTTAGATTCTGTGGCTTAATGATCAGATACTGCAACAGAAAACTGGGAAAGGTATCTGGTGACTGACCAGCTCTTATTCTAATAGAGTTAACATAGGTTTGAAAAGATAAGTTTCTGTACTTTCTGTTACAACTATGAAAGTCTAGACCAAGCCTAATTCAATGGCAAAAGATGGTGCTGGGGAGAAAAGAGTGGGGGAAATCTAAGATCATGAAAGCAACCAACGCGGAAACTCCTGAGGAGAGGCAGAGAAAGTGTGCACTCCTCTATGCCTTTCCTTCCCAAACCCTTTCTTACTTTAAACTCTTTGGAAACCCCCCCCCCCTTTTTTTTTCTCCTCCAGGATTTCTTCAGGCACAGAAAGACAAACAACCATAACTGTCCTTTACATGAAGCCTCAGTTCCCCAAGGACACTGAAGTGAAACATCATTATCTTCCTTATCCTAACAGAGGAAGATTATGTCTTCACCATTGGTCTGTTTGTCGACCAGATGCACGCAGCTCTGAAGCAGGTGTTGGTCTAAGGGGTGCACTCACACCTGCCGGCTTGCCAAGAGGTTCCCTGCACCCTCCACCACCTCCTGCAGGCCAACTCAGGCCATGGCCCACATGGGGACGCCAGTTGGCCCCGGCCACAAGGCCACACAGATGTCTCCTTGGTTGTATCTCTCCCCTCCTGACAGGTTTGGGGCTAACAAGACAATGGGTTTGTACCTTTGCAGAGGCTTTTGGAAACGCTCCAACCCAAAGCAGGGAACTGAGTGGTGAGACCAAAGAGTCAGTGGGGCAGATGCTGTGAGGTGCCAGGGCCCTCAAAGGGCCACTCAGTGGACAGTCAGCCACATTTATACTCAACTCTTTATGTAACCTTTTCTGAGCCTTTCCCCCAGAACAAATTTTCGTGTCCAGGTATACCCCCGAGTGTGTGTGTGTGTGTGTGTTTCTAACAACAGAACTGTGTATGCTACATGTCTGTCTACATGCCCACCGTTGTGTATGTCATGAAGCCAGTGAAATCTTATCATCTTTAGAACAATGGGTGACAATTATGGTTCATGACATCGAGCACTTCCTTTGCTCCAAACAGAAGCTTTCACATTGTCTCACAGAAACCTCCCAACAACCTTCTTATGTAGATACTGACATTACTCTCAATTACAAATGAGGAAACTGAGCTTTAGAGAGACTTAAGTCACTTGCCCACATAGGACAACCGCCTGAGAGAACTCTTCCGAAGAGTCAGCCATGCCAGTCTCTTCCCAGACCTCTGCTTTCCACAGCAGCCAAGTACACAGAGGATCAGGCTGCCCCCGCTCAATGGACGCTCAGAATGAAATTCCAAAGGACACAAATGGTCCAGAGGGCCCCAAGGGTTCTGGTCCCTGCCTCTCTCCATCCCTATTGCTGGGCTTCTCCCCCTAACTTATCATATTCCCATACACTCATTTCCTCTTGCTTCTCCAATAAACTTTTCTGCTTTGGGGTTTCTGAGTTTGCTGGGTACCTCTAAGGCCTGGAATGCTCAAACCCCACGTACTTACTGGCTCATTCTTAAACTTCAGGAATCAGCGCAAGAGTCACCTGCGCAAGGAGCAGCCTTCCTTGACCATCCACTAAATGACCCACCACCCGTGTTATATGAATCTGTTTCCTTCATATAATTTCTAGCAATCTGGAATTATCTGTCTATTCATTTGTTTGTTAACTGCCTATCTCCCTCACATAAACCTAATGAGTTCAGATATCTTATTTGTCTACTCTTTGATGTACCCTTGAAGTATAAGAGCAGAACTAAACAAATATTTAATGACAAAATAAGTAAGTTCATAACAGCAAACATGATGGAGAGTATAGTCTCCTAAGGTAATGGAGAGTAATTTCACCTTATTTATTTATTTATTTATTTATTTATTTAATTTTATTTTTTTAAAGATTTTATTTATTTATTTGACAGAGAGAGAGATTACAAGTAAGCAGAGAGGCAGGCAGAGAGAGAGAGGAGGAAGCAGGCTCCCTGCCGAGCAGAGAGCCCGATGCGGGGCTCGATCCCAGGACCCTGGGATCATGACCTGAGCCGAAGGCAGAGGCTTTAACCCACTGAGCCACCCAGGCGCCCCACCTTATTTATTTTTTTTAAATTTACTTGTTTATTTTAGAGAGAGCAAGCAAGTGAATGGGGGGAGGGGCAGAGGGAAAGGGAAAAGTAGACTCCCCACTGAGTGTGGAGCCTGATGCAGGGCTTGGTCCCACAACCCTGAGATCATGACCTGAGCTGCAATCAAGAGTTGGATGTCAACAAGTCACCTAGGTGCCCCGAGAGTTTTTTCATTTTAAAGGGGAAAAAAAAGAAAAGTTGCAAAAGTGTTTAGAAATACTTCTATGTTGTCTAAAAAAGTCAAATGATACCATTTCCTGTGATAAAAGAGACAGTATATCAACTTTCTTAAATTACATAATTTGAACTTTTGGACATAAAGCTTTTCTACTTTCTGAACAATAATAAAAATTGCTATCAAATTATGGTTGATGAATTCACAAAAACACCTCCTGAGAGCTCTCTGGAAATAAAATTTAATTTTTAAGTTTGAAAATGACATGAATGTAAAAGAATGGCTTTCAAATGTGCTTGATATTTTAGAGAAAAATCTCTATATTACTCCATGAAGCTGCAGTAATAAAGGTATCAGGCAGTTAGTTATTGATGATACAGCATTTGGTTAGCTGGATAACAGTGTAAGGCAATCTGAAAACAGAAATAATCAAAGGCCAGTGCCCACACTCCCAAAACATTTTCCAAGATGCAGATGGAGGTTGGCTCCTGAGACTGCTGACCCAGCAGACTCCTTGTGGCCTCCTCCCAGAACCGCGACCCCTCCTGTTCAAGCGCTAGCACAGCCCGCACGCACTCCCACCTCTCTGCCTCAGAGGCCACTGTTCTAACACATGACAGAACACAGGAAATGTGGGAAGACTGTTCAAGAAAATCTAGGAACTAGACAACTACTGCAAAGCACTGAGACAGCCTGTTCTCATATCAAAACTGGAAACAACTCCAATGAGAGCTCTGTCCTTAATTATTCTAATATGTGAACTTCAATAAAAAACAATTTTATTTGAGCAATGCATTTTTTTTCCTGGCCTCCTTAAAATGGCATGAATTGAAGAAACAGTGGACAAACAAGTTCCTGTGTGTCCCCCATGTGATGACCCCACATCAGGCTGGTCATCCTGAAGGACACGGAGGTATTTCACATGACCTCTCTTACAAGAAACCCGGGTAGGAAAACAAGATGCCAACAGGGGAAACAAGAGAAAAACTAATTATAGCATACCAGGGGCTATAGGTATCACAGAATCTGTCACTGAAAAAAGACACAAATATCCATTCTCTATCTGTCCTAAAGGGATTGAAAATAGAAAATATGTGCTAAAAATTATCTAAAGTTAAATAAGAAATGCTCAGAGTTTTAATAAAATCTCTTCTTCTACAGTCAAATAATATATCTAATAATTTAAAAATAATTTATCCAATGTAAAAAAAAATACAAAAATGAAGAGACTATGTAAGTCTTGGTGCACCAGCACAACACGCTCTTCTCCCTTGAACTTGCAGCAGAGTTCATCATGGAGGTCCTAGGTGATAAGCACCAGAGGTGAAAATCTGTAATTTCTAACCTTTGTACGTGTTGGTGAGCCAGAGTCTCCTTTGATTTTAGAAGTTTAGTTCCTCCCACAAAGTAGCTAGAAGAGTTTTGCAGAAGCCAAATTTCAAGGTAAGAATTTTACTTTAAAAAACAAGGAAGCATCTGCTGATGCAAACCAACAGACACACAAAACTTCACAGGATGAGACTGCGACCGAACCAAGCCGCCTGGAAAAGGGGACAATTCTGACCCAAACAACATCTAAGAAGACTGCTTTTTAAACCCAAAACATTTTATTTTGAAACAATTTTAGATTAACAGGAAGTTGGAAAACTAGTACAGAGAAACTCCGTGTGCCCTTCATCGGACTCTTCGGACACATCTTGAGTGAAGTGCGATGGGACACCAGGAAGCTGACGTGGGGGCTGCTCTTTAACACACGTGCAGCTGGCCTCACCCCTCCAGTCAGGGAGCAGAACTCCTCTGTCACCACAAACACCTCCCTGGGAGGACCCACTCACCCCCTCCTCTCACCTGACATCCACTAACTGGTTCTTCAGGTATGTCATTCTGTCATTTCAGGCATGTTCTATAGACACAGCAGTTTGAGAATGTTTGAGGCCTCTTTCCACTCAGGATAACTCCCTGAGCTCTCGCCAGGGGGCCTCGCTGGTAACAGTTCATTCCTTTATGACGCCGAGCAGCATTCTGTGGGATGGATGCCCTACCCTTTGTTCACTCGTCATCCACTCGAGAACATACAGCCTATTGCCAGCTTCTGGCCACTATGAACAACACTTCTGTGAACAAGCAGGGGCCCATTTTGTGTGGACATAGGTTTTCACATCTCTGGGATGAACTGTTGTCTTAGAATCAGGGTATGTTCTGTTTTTTTATTTGTTTGTTTTAAAAGAAACTGTCGAACTATTTTCCAGCAAGGCCAGACCATTTTACCTTGCCCCCTAGAAATGTCTGATCGATACAGGTTCTCCAGATCCTTACAGGCATTTGCTATTGGTTACTACTGTCTATTTCAGTGGTTCTAAAAGCTACATGGTGATATCTCATCGTGGTTTTAATGTGTATTTCTCTGATTGTCAGGAGTGTTGTGTATGTTTTCATGTGCTTATTTGTATTCCCTTGTCCACTTTCATGGAATGTCCCCTCAGGTGGCTTGCCCATTTTAGAACTGGGTTTTTTTTACTGCAGTTTTGAGAGTTCTATGGTCTGGACATGAGTGCTTTTTCAAATATGTGGCTGGCAAATACTTTATTGAAGTCTATAGCTCTTTAGCAGAGCTAAAGTTTTAAGATTTGAAGAATTCCAATTTAATGCTTTTTTCTTTTATGGACCATGCCTTTGGTGGCATGCCTAAGCACTCTTCACCAACTCTTAACCCCACAGATTTTCTCTTATGTCTTCTGAAAGTTCAGTCATTTTACATTTAACATTTAATCCAACACATTTTGAGTTCATTTTTGTACGAGGAATAGGGTTTAGGTCAAGGTTTATTTTTTTGCCTATGGATGTTCAATCATTCTAGCACCACTTGTTAAAAAGACCATTATTCCCCCTTCATTGAATTGCTTTGTACCTTTGTCAAAAATCAGTTGGCTGTACCTGTGTGGCTCTATTTCTGGGCTCTCTGTTCTGTCCCATTGATCTATGTATCTACCCCTATGCCAATACCACAGGGCTTTTCTTACTTTAGTTATCTAGTAAGAATTCAAATTGGGTAGAGTGATTTCTCCCACTTTATCCTTCTTTTTCAACATCGTTTCAACTCCTTTGCTTTACCACATACATTTTATAACCATCTTTTCTGTACCTACAAAATGATCTTGCTAGAATTTTGAAAGGAGCTGTATTAAACTTACCTATACATTGGTTTGGGGAAAACTGACTTCTGTCAATCCATGAACATGGCACCTCTCCCCAAATATTCAGATTTTGATTTTTCTCATCAGTACTTCATAGTTTTCAGCATCAGGCCCTGAACATATTTTCTTAGCTGTACACTGAATTATTCCTTTTAAAAGCAACTGTATTTGTATTTCGATTTCCATATGTTCACCATTACTATATAGAAATGTGGTTGATTTTTTTATGCTGATCTTATATCTCATGACCTTGGAGTTTTTTTTATTCCAGGAAGTTTTGTTTTTTTAATATAGATTATTATTTTTTTTTTAAAAGAATCCTCGAAATCAGGATGCCTGGGTGGCTCAGTCAGTTAAGCCACTGCCTTCGGCTCAGGTCATGATCCCAGAGTCCTGGGATTGAGTCCCGCATTGGGCTCCTTGCTCAGTGGGGAGCCTGCTTCTCTCTCTGCCTCTGCCTGACACTCTGCCTACTTGTGTGCTGTCTCTCTCTCTCTCTCTCTGACAAATAAATAAATAAATAAATAAAATCTAAAAAAAAAAAAAAGAATCCTTGAAATCTTCAAGGTTGACCATCACATCAACAGCAAATACAAAGTTATTTTTCTTCTTTTCCTATCTGTATGCCTTTAGTTCCCCACTCCCCCCCGCCCAGCCCTCACTATGGAGCTGGCTAGAGATCCCAGTACTGTGTTGAAGGGGTGTGGTGAGAGTGGACATCCTTGCCTTGTCACCAAGTATGGGGGGGGGTGACATATACTGAGTGCTATACACTCAGTATAGCACCACTGAATATGATGTGAGCCATAGTTTTGTACATGCTGCTTATTAAGTTGAGGAAGTTCTCTCTAGTCCTAGGTTTGTTTGTTTTTTTTTTTTAGGAATGGGTGTGATTTTTGTCAAACTTTCTGCATCGATTGATATGATCATATGACTTTTCTTCTTTAGGCTGTTAGCATGGTTTACTGCATTGACTGATTTTTGAATACTGAACCAGCCTTGCATAACTGGCATAAATCCTACATGATCACAATGTATAATTCTTTTAGATATACTACTGATTTTATTTGCTAACAATTTGTTAAGGCTTTCTTATTTGTACTTATGAGGAATACTGGTCTGTAATTTTCTTTTGTATGTGTGAACTTGTGTGTGTTCTTTTCTGTTTGGGGTATCAAAACAATACTGCTGATTCATAAAATTAATTGAGAAGTATTTCACCCTCTTCTATTTTCTGGAAGAGATTGGGTAGAATTGCTGGGGTTGGAGGAAGTTGGTTGTTTTTATTTTAAAGTTTGGTACAACTCTCCTGTGAAATTATGTGGGCCTACAGATGTCTTTTTAGGAAGGCTTAAAATTTTGAAATCAACTGCCTTACTATTTATAGGGCTTTTCATTTTTTTTTTTTTAAAGGTTTTTATTTATTTGACAGACAGATCACAAGTAGGCAGAGAGGCAGGCAGAGAGAGAGAGGAGGAGGAGGCAGGCTCCCTGCTGAGCAGAGAGCCCGATGTGAGGCTCGATCCCAGGACCCTGGGATCATGACCTGAGCCGAAGGCAGAGGCTTTAACCACTGAGCCACCCAGGCGCCCCTTATAGGGCTTTTCAAATTGTCTAGTTCACATTGAGTAAGTTGTGGCAGTTTGTGCTTGTTGGGAAATTGACTTATTTCCTCTAACTTGTCAGATTTTGCATGTAGGATTATTCACAGTGTTCCCTTATTTTCTGTTCAATGCCTGCAGGGTCTGTAGTGCCATCACCTGTTTCAGCCCAGATACCAGGAATTTGTGTCCTCTTTCTTTTCTGTGTGTCGGTTTTATTACAGGTTTGTCTGTCTTATTGATTTTTTTAATTAGCCTTTTTTACACTGATATTCTCTATTTTTTTGTTTTCAACTTCATTGTTTTCCTACACATCTTTGTTCTTTTCCTTCTTTCTGCTTACATTAGGTTTACTTTGTTCTTATTTTTCTAGCATCTTAATGTTAGAGCCTTGATGGAGTTTAAACTTTTGTTCTTTTCTGATGTAAAAATTTAGTACCACTAAGTTTCCCACTTCATCTGCTTTAGGTGTATCCTACCAATTATAATATGTTGTGTTTTAATTTTCATTGAAAGTATTTATTTTGTGACTTCTTTTTTTTTTTTTTTTTAAGATTTTACAGAGAGAGAGAGATCACAGGTAGGCAAAGCAGCAGACAGAGGGAGAGGGGGAAGCAGGTTCTCCGCTGAGCAGAGAGCCCGATTTGGGGCTCAATCCCAGGACCCTTAAATCATGACCTGAGCAGAAGGCAGACAGATGCTTAATCAACTGAGCCACCCAGGCGCCCCTTTGTGGCTTCTTTGACTCGTGGTATTTTGAAATGTGTTGTTTCCAGGTCTTTGGACATTTTTCTCGCTACCTTTCTGTTATTAATGTCTAATTTGACTCCGTTATGGTGAGAGAACATACTCTATGATTTCAGTTATTTTAACTGCATTCAAGTTTCTTTTTGGGTAAGGACAATGACTGTCTTAGTATATGTTTAATGAGAGCTAAAAAGAATGTATACTCAGCTGTTGCTGAGTGATGTGTCCTATAAATACCAATTAGATCCTGTTGGTTAATAGCATGGCTAAGTTATTCAAATCCTTGCTGATTTCCTGACTAGCTGTTCTATCTAATTTTGAGAGAGGGTTATTAAGTCTCCCAATGTAAGTGTGGACTGTGATTTCTCCTTCCACTCTATAACATTTATTTCACGTATTGCAACTCGACTGTTATACATCTTTGGAATTGACATGTCATCCTGGTAGACTGGCCCATTTTTGTTACATCCCTTCTTTGCTCTAAACTCTATTTTAGCTGATATTAATCTAGTCAGTCCTGAATTCTTTTAATTTACGTGTGCATGGCCTTTTAGGTCCTCTTACTTTCAATGTACAATTATTTTGAAATTAGTTTATTGTAGACAGCATACAGTTGGGTCATGATTTTTTTTTTTTTTTAACTAGCCTACCAATCTCTGTCTTTTCACTGGTATATCTTAACCATTTATACTTACTGCAATTATCGATATTTTGGGGTTTAAGTCTCCCATTTATATTTTTGTCTGCTGCCTGTTTTCTCTGTGGTTTTTTTTTAATTTCTCTGATTTCTTTTTTGCCGCCCCCGCCGCCCCGCCAAATGTTACGTGAATATATCCAGAATTCTATTTTGATGTATCTGGTGTTTCTGAGTGTATCTCTTTATATAGTGTTTTAGTGGTTGTTCTAAGTATTACATTTTAATCACATAACTTATCATGGTGTGCTTGTGTCAACATTTTACCAATTTGAGCAAAGTACAGAAACCTTAGCTCACTTTAGTTTCCTTATCCTACCCTATGTATAATAAGATTATCATCAATATTTCCTCTACATTTCCAATAAGCATTTTGCAGTGTTATACTTTTTGCTTCAACCATCAAACATAATTTAGAAAATTCATGAGTATCCTCAAACTATTCCAAGAAATGTAAGAGGAAAGAAAACTTCCAAATGTATTCTACAAGGCCAGCATTATCCTGATACCAAAACCAGATCAAAAACAAAACAAAACAAAACAAAAACTCAAACAACAACAACAACAAACCCACAAAAAAGAATCCTACTGGCCAGATCCCTGATGAACACAGTCGAAGAAATCCTCAACAAAATATTAGCAAGCCACATACATGAAAAAGATCATTCACCCCCAATCAAGTGGGATTTATTCTAGGGAATGCAAGGATGGTTCATTGTTTGCAAATCAATGTAATACATCACATCAACAAATTGAAGGATAAAAAACATAAGATCATTTCAATAGATGCAGAAAAAGCATTTCACAAAATTCAACATTTACTCATGAAAAACTCTCAATAAAGTGAGGTTAGAGAGAATATACCTCAACACAATAAAATCCATGTGGAAAATGCACTGCTAAAATCATACCCCACTGTAAAACAAACAACAACAAAACCCCAACAGCTTTTCCTCTAAGATGAGGAACAAGATAAGGAAGTCCACTCTTGCCACTTTTATCCAACTGGAATACTAGTACTGGAAGTCCTAGCCAGAGCAATCAGATGAGAAAAAGAAAGAAGAGGCATCCATATTGGTAAAGAAGAAGTTAAGCTGTCACCATTTGCAGAGGACATGGTATTATACATAGAAAAACCCAAAGACTCCACACACAAAAAAAATACTAGAACAAATGAAATCAGTAAAGTTGCAGGATACAAAGTTAATATTCAGAAATCAGGAACATTTCTATATATTAATAACAAAGTAGCTGAAAGAGAAATTAAGAAAATGGCATCACTTCCAATTGCGCCAAAAAAGAATAAAAGACCCAGGAATAAACTTAATCAATGAGTAAAAGACCTATACTCTAAAAACTATAAAACACTGATCCAAGAAATTGAAAATGGCACAAACAAATGAAAACATATTCCATGCTCATGAACTGGAAGAGTTAGTACTCTTAAAATGTTCATATTGCCCAAAGTGATCTACGATTCAGTGCAAGCCCTATCAAAATACCAACAGCATTTTTCACAAAACCAGAACAAATAATACTAAAGTTTGTATGGAACCACGAAAGACCCTAAATAGCCAAAGCAATACTGAGAAAGAACAACAAAGCTGGAGGTATCACAATCCCAGATTTCAAGATATACTAATAAGCTATAAAAATCCAAACAGTATGGTACTGATACAAAAATGGATGCATAGATCAATGGAAAAGAATAGAGCACCCAGAAATAAACCCATGATTATACAATCAATCCATGACAAAGGGTGCAACAATATACAATGGGCAAAAGATAGTCTCTTCAATAAATGGTGCTGGAAAAACTGGACAGCTACATGTAAAAACATGAAACTGGGCCACTTTTTAACACTTTACACAAAAATAAACTCAAAGTGGGTTAAAGACCTAAACATAAGACCTGAAACTGTAAAAAATCCTAGAAGAGAATACAGGCTGTAATTTCTTTGATATGAGCCATTGCAACATTTTTCCAAATATGTCATCCTAAAGCAAGGAAAACAAAAGCAAAAATAAACTACTGGCACTACATCAAAATAGAAAGCTTTTGTACAGCAAAGGAAATCTAAAGCAAAAGGCAACCTACTAAATTGGGTAAGATATATCCAGTAAGGGGCTCAAATTCAAACTATATTAAGGACTTGCACAACTCAACACCGAAAGGAAAAAATACTTTTAAAAAATGGGCAGTGGACCTGAATAGACATTTTTCCAAGGAAGACATATAGATGGCCAACAGGCACATGAAGAGATGCTCAATATCACTAACCATCAGGAAAATGCAAATTAAAAACCACACTGAGATATCGTTTTATACCTCTTAGATGGCAAACATAAAAAAGACAAGAAATAGTAGGTGTTGGCCAGGATGTGAAGAAAAAGGAACTCTCATACACTGTTGGTAGGAATGCAAATTGATACAGTCACTCTGAAAATAAGTATGGAGAGTCCTCAAAAAATTAAAAATAGAAATACCATATGATCCAATAATTCCACTCTGGTATTTACCCAAAGAAAACTAGAAATACTAATTTGAAAAAAAGACATGCACCCCTACATTTATTGCAGCATTATTTATAATAGCCAAGATACAAGAGCAAGATATAAGATATAAGCAAGATATAAGTGTCCACTGATAAACAAGTAGATGAGGAAGGTGTTACAGACAGACACACCCATGCATGCGCATGCACACACTGGATTATCCAGAGGGATGTAAACCTTGGCTACACACACAACTTCTTTTTTACTACTCTGGACAGGTGTGGGGGATAAGAACCTCATAATAGCCTGGCAAGACTGGAAGTCTAGGGTCCATACTTGGTCTTTGCTGGTGGGGTTTGTGAGTGTGCCCCCAGTGTTTTCTGTAGTGTTTACCGCAGTAAGGTGGTTATTGTCTTGATAGGCTGTTCCCTTTTTATGGTCCCTTAGCTAGAAAGGGCAGGTTTCTTGGAGGTTTTTTTTTTTTTTTCCTGTGTGCCCACTGGCATCTTGGTTTTTGGCTTCTCTGGCACCCAGTCTAATAAATATGAGGAAAATAATAATATCAAGGAATCCACCACTGTGTCATTCATTGACTCTCAAGGTCCCTAGGCAGTCTACCTCCTCCTCTCCACGATTCAGTCTCCTCATGTTTTTCATACAAAATGTTCAGGGACTTTAGCTGTCCTTTGAAGGGAGGGGTAGAGAAAAGTAGGTCCACCCTGTCTCTCCAGAGACATGAATTGGGAAGATTCTCTTAACAGTTTTTCCTTCTCTTCTACAGATTAATGATCAGCAAAATAACATTCAAGGATCATTAGCACACAGAAATGCCAGAGGAACAATAACAACAGAAAAACCTACATAGGAGCGAAGCAGGAAGAAGAAATGAATAAATTATTAACTCTACACCAAGTTCAGGGTGTTGGGAGGGATGTGCCTCATCTGCTTAGCTTAGGGCAGAAGATAATGACGGAGAGGCGGAGATGGTAAAAGAACTGTCCAGGGCAAAGAATAAGACGCCAATAATAATTAAGAAAAAGGGAGGAATCAAAGTGTCTTAATATCATATGGCCTTAGGAAGAAAAAAGCAGGAGACTTTTTTTGGGGGGGGGGGGAGACAGCATGCATGCAAGCAGCGTTGGGCAAAGGAAGAGAGAGAATTCCAAGCAGGCTCCACACCCAGCATGGAGCACAACGTAGAGCTCAATCTCATAACCCTCAGATCATGACCTGAGCCAAAATCAAGAGTTGGACGCTTAATCAGCTGAGCCACGCAGGTGCCCCAGGAGACATTTTTTAAGGTTTCATGTCAATGTTTAATGCAGCAAAATGGAAGAGAAGTTCTCCATATCATTAGCCTAGTGTTGCTCAATTCCATTAGTTGAAGACAAAATCTAATTGCTAAGAAAAAGCAGAGGCATAAGTTCCAAATCAGCCACTGACATCCTAGAGACACACTGTGAATTACAGCAGGAGAGAAAGGGATGAATAATTAGCACTACACAAATTTCAGTATTGTGGCTTTTCTTATAATTAGAAGTCACATAATTTTAAAACTGCCTTGTACAAAATCATTATTGTTATTTTCTAAAGGTAACAGAAAAAAACCTAATAAAGAATGGTTGACATTCCCTTCATTCATCCCACCTAGCTTTACTCTAAGAGTTGGTCAGAGATAGCTAGAGAAAGAAAATCAAGAAAATAAAGGATATCTTTAACATTGCAATGGGTTTATCCCTCCAAAGTCTTCAAACTTTTCCTATACTACAGCTTTGCTCAGCACCGCTGTTCTATATATACATGCCACGTTGCTTATATTTTTTTTTTTAGGGATCACAACAGTAAGTACTAGAAGTCTCCTGGCTGCTGAGATTGACACCCTAGGGTGTTAGAAACAACAAGATGCTCCTCCTTTATATTGGATCACTGTTTATAATTACATTTTAGTATCTAAATTCAATAAACTATTTAATACATTAGAGAATGTTATAAAATAATTTGTTATTCCTTTCATTCTTTAATTTTCTTAATCTTGTTTTATGAGTTAGCACCTAGGAAGTACTAGAAAGAATTCTGAATAACCTTAAATACAGATGGTGATGCAAAGGAAGAGAGAAAAGCATACTCTAGAAAGTTGGACTACATATTTCAGAGCACCATCACCCAGTCCTGGGGACAGAAAATAAGAATTATGTAGGAACTGATGAGGGAGGAATTTTCATCACCACTGGTCAGTCCTTCAATCAACCACTGATCACTCACTGTCAGTGTGCTCTATCCCCTAAAGGAGACAGGCCCAGCAACCCAGGAGTCCTATGTTCTGCAGAGGGAGAGAGTGTGTGACAAGGAGTCTGGGGCAAGAAGGCTTGTTAGGGGTCAGAGAGAGGAGCATGGATTTGAACCAGGACCACCACAATGGCACATGTTATCTGCGAGTTCTGAGGCAGAGAGAAGAGAGGAGCATGTAAGCTGAGACCATCGTCTCCAGGAGGCCATTAAAGACCTGAGAGTAAGAAGAAGGAACCCAGGGAGACTGCTCAAAATGGAAAAAAAGAAGGTCAGATACAGAATGCACCAGGACACCAACATCTTAGTGACAAGGTAAAAAAGTAATTAAGAGGAACAGTTCAAGGAAGACAAATAAAAGAGTAATGTTGAAAAGGCAAAAGAGATGTGTCAGAAAGCTGAAAAGTCCTAACAGTTCTAATGCTGCAAAAGGCAAAATAATGTAAAAAGTGGAAAATGTCCATTAGCTTTGATAACTGGGCTGTCACTGAAGAACCACAAGAAGGCAATGGCAGTGGTGTCTACTGGGTGTTAGGGTCAATCACCTTCAGGGTCCCCCACTACATATACTGCCTACTGGCTCATATTTTCTTCTCTATGTCCAGGCATTTATATTACTCAAATTAATAAACAAATTTTACAAAGGAAATAGGAAAATGTTTATGTTATATGAATCTCAATTAAATACATTTAGTTGAAATATTTAATGCATTGGCAATGCGTTTCCCCGTGTTTTATATTTCTGATTTTGTAAGGATACTCACGTCAAAGCATGGCACCTCCCATCTAAGTACGGCAAACTCAAACTCAGCCATTAAAATGATTTTTTACAAAATTCTTGACAAATGAAAATATCTAGGATATAATCTCAGTTTGAAAATGTTTACAAAACAGTTTATCAAATAGGATCTCAATAAATAAAAACATACATAAAAGAAAGCGGACACATGACAAAATGTTTGTAATTGCTTACAGAAAATAGTGTTATGGGAGATTTTTTTCTGCTTACTCATACTCTTCAGTATTTATGTAACATATCACAATAAGCATGTGTTTTATATAACTTTACTAGCCTTGAAGAGGAATAATTAAACCCTATTATAAAGCCAGAATCAATTTCCTTTCTTCCCACAAGTATGTTTATGATGCAAGTTCTTCGAGGGAAATACCTCTTGAATTTGCTGTGTGAAGCAGTCAGAAGAGATCACACGGCTTTGGAAGAGAATGGTCTCACAACAACTCGAAGATTATGTGCCAAAAATATCTGTAGTGATCGGGAAAGTGTGAGCTCCACAGCACTATGGAAAAGCTGCATATTAGAGACTCTGCCTGTCACGTGCAGTCCCCACAGAGCCACTTCTGCGCCTGCTTTCTTGGGCAAAGTATTTATGTACCAAAACAGTTTCAGAGGCAGCTTGATCAATAAGACGATGCACAGAGAAATACCAGAGCACGGAAATGCCTATCACTGCGGGAGGTGTGCTTGTACACGCGTCAACTTTTCATTTCATAAAAGAAATGATTCGCGGCAAGACTTGCAGGTTACTAGGAAGAGTCCGGTTGTTCTAGTGACTGTTTCACAAACGTGCCCGGTGATATGAATTATCAAGGCCGCTTGTGAAAATGTATATTCCTGGGCCCAACCTCTAGGATCAGAATCTCAAGAGATATGGCCTAGAAACCTGTATTTTTTAAGTTTCCCAGGACACTAATTGCACCAAGATCTGAGGATTATTTTCCTGAGAGTATTTCAGAGCATCAACTGAACCGCTCACTTTCCCAATTTCCTAATTTTCCCTCTCTGCAACTGTTCCCAGGAAATTGTGCACACCCTTTCCAGACCAGCGTGAAGAAGTGCCGGTGATCCTCGGAGATCCCCTGGTCTGTAGTTATCATTTCAAATTTCACTACTTGTCAGCCTTCCCTCCATGCATCCCGGAAAGTCTGGAAGAAGTCAGCTGTTGTCCCCCTTGCCAGGAGTGGCCACCCACTGGTTCCATCTAACTGAGAGGGTCCAAAATACCAACATCATTTCAGCCACTAGTCCCATTTCTAGATTATAAGTCAGACTAATAATCAGAAGTGTGACAAAAATTTATACTTTCATCACAACATCAGGTAAGACAAAGCAAAACAAACACCAACACATACACAAAAATCAACAGGACATACTGGAATGAGCCCAAATAGAGAACAAATAATTTATGATACATAACTAAAAAAGTATTCAGCAAACCTACAAGATGTTTTTAAAGAGTATTTAATAATATGAGAAATTCTCACTATTTAATGGTCACTTAAAGGAAACAACAAGACAACATACAGCATGGCCCCAGATGCACATACATGTGGGTGCCTACGCATGCACACGGGCACACAGAAAAACAAAGAATATATCAAAATGTTAACAGCAGTTATTTTGGGTGGGTGGGTGATCTTAGATTACATTTTCTTGGTATACTCCAATATTTTCTAAACAGTCTATAAGACATATATATATATATACACACACATATACATATATATACACACACATACATCTATGTGTATGTGTGTGTATAAATATTTTTAAATATATATACTATATATATTTTTTAAAATATATATATTTTTTAAATATTTTTTAAAAATATATATTTTTTTAAAATATATTTTTAAATATTTTTTTAAATGTAGACTCCATGCCCAGACTGGGGCAGACTGGGGCTTGAATGCTTAACCCTGAGCTGAGATCAAGAGAGTCAGTCGCTTAATTGAATGAGCTACATAGGTGCCCCAGAAAGAATTCTTTAAGAAAAAAAAAGTCAGAAGTTACTTGGGGTCTTGGAATAGGAATTATAATTACAGTAATATTTATACAATTAGTTGTTTAATGTTTGTCTCCCCAACTATAAATAAAATTAGAGTCGAAATCATATGCATCTTGCTCACAACTATACTCTGAGTGCCTGGCACATTCTAGGAATTTAATAAATATTGATTATGAATAAATGAAAGAAAGGAAGAAAAACAGGAAGGGAAGGTGGGAGGAGGGGAATGGAAAAGCAAGGTCTGGGTGAATGTGGCAGACAAGGAGCTTGTCCGTCAACTTTTTTTTTTTTTTTTTTTAATTTATTCATTTGAGACACAGACAGAGAGAGCACAAGCAGGGAGAGAGGCAGAATGAGAGGGAGAAGCAGACTCCCCATTGAGAGGAGCCTGACATAGGGCTTGATCCCAGGACCCTGGGATCATGACCTGAGCTCAAGGCAAACACGTAACTATCTGAGCACCCAGGTGCCCCGTCTGTCAACTTCTTAAGAGTGTCCCTGCAGCCTAGCTGCTGTGGGGCATATAATAAACACTGAACATGTTGTGTATATGAATAAGTCAATAAACTGATATTTACTTCTTTGAAACTTTTTTCAGCTTTATTGAGGTATCATTGACACTTTAAGATACTTAAGATACTTAAAGTGTTTGTCACAGTGATTTAATATACGTGTACCTCATAAGAGGACCCTCATCCACTTAACACGTGAGGATTCCTTTTACCTGTCAGCTCGACTGGGCTACAAGACGCCCACATAGATGGTCAAACGTTTCTGGGTGTCTGTGAGGGTGTTTCTGGAAGAGGTCAGAATGTGAACAGGTAGACTGAGTGAAGAAGATCTGCCCTCCCTGGTGTGGGGGAGACCATCCAATCTCCTGGGGCCCCAAAAGGACAAAAAGGTGGAATCAGGGTGAATATACTCTTTCAGCTTGAGCTGGGACACCTGTCTTCTGCTCTCTGGCTTCCACACTCCTGGCTCTCTGACCCTCAGGACTGCAATGGGAAATTACACTACCAGCTTTCCTGGGCCTCCAGGATGCACACAGGACATCGTGGTGTGGACCAATCCCTCCTAATGAATCTCCAAACCAGCTCTATGTATCCTATCGGCAGTTTCTCTGGAGAACCCAACTAATACACCCTTAAGAGCACCCAGCGCCCTCTATCGTGCTGAGTCTGCTCAGTGCTGAGAGTGTCTTGGCATCTTCATGTTCTCCAGCTCCAAATGGGCATTGCTTTGGTCAACTCCATATTGTTTCTCTCACACAATGGCTATCGACTTCTCCCAGACTTCCCAAGCCCCGCTCTGCCCCCAGCTTCTCTGTCTCAGCAGAGGGCCCTTCTCTGTCTCAGCAGAGTTCTTTACTGACACTATTAAGTACAACATTCCCACCTGATTCAGCATAGCCTACAAGAGGTCATAGATTAGATGCTATATTATCTTAGGGTCCCCTGTACTCTTCTCTCCGTGTTTATCACACATGCAATGGCACCGTTATTTTTGGTTCCCTGCTTAATGACTATCTTTTCCACTCTGCTCTAAGCAACTTAAGAGCAGGGACCATGTCTCATTTGCTCATTGCTGTGTCCCCAGACCTGGCACAGTATTGGCACAAGGACAGAGCTATGTTCTGATCTCGAGGGAATGAGCCTATGGATGAGGTCTAGCAGGAGAGGGAGAGAGGGAGGCATGCTATGAAATGGGCACCCCTGTGATCCCTTCCCAGGCCTCCTGCCCTGCTGCTGCTTCTCTTTTCATGAAACTCAACCATCATTAAGTGAACACATTACCCTAAAATTGTTGAAGATACTCCCCTTCAGGAGAATGTGCTGAGGATGCCACTGGTCTCCTTACCCACACCTCCCCCTGTCCCTCGAGCCCCAGGTCCTGCATTCCGCCTGCAGAACATTTGCCATGAGCCACTTTTGTTGGACTGAGACAGCATCCTGCATGCCCCCTACTCTC
The DNA here is from genome assembly GCF_002288905.1 of Enhydra lutris kenyoni. Lineage (NCBI taxonomy): Eukaryota > Metazoa > Chordata > Mammalia > Carnivora > Mustelidae > Enhydra > Enhydra lutris. The sequence goes on from NW_019154097.1 coordinate 53,266,430, forward strand.
CACCCTCTCTTTTCTGGTCCCTCTCCTCAGAGCTCACGGGTCCCCAAAGCATCCACACCACTGCTTACTCCTCCAGACCCTCTCTCCTTCTCAAGGTTAATCTTGCTTGCTAAAGCTACATTCCTCCTTTCCAGTTTCCCTTTTCCCTTTCTCCCTCCTGTCACATCTGCCCATCTCCCTGTCACCCTCGTGCATCCTTCCAGCCTGCAAGAGTTAGGAACTCCCTGATCCCTCCTTACTTTCTGCTTCCCTTCAATGCCAAAGTTCTTGAAAAGCTGTCTCTGTGGCATTCACTTCCTCCCCACCCAGCACTCATTTTTTTTCATTCATTTTTTTCCCCAAAAGTTAGTATGTGCTCACAATACAGAAGCCAAACCATTCCCAAAAGTGGTGGTAAAGTGCCTTCCTGCCACTGGTGTCCCCAAGCCCCACACTCCCCTCACAGGCAACCCCGCTAGCAGCATCTTCTATATTTTTCCAGAGCACATATGCACACACCTTAGTCATTTTTTATTCAAATGGAGGCATTTGTGTGCATTTTTTACCCTTTGCCTTTTTCACTTGAAGTATCTTAGAACGTATCCTACGTAAGCATATCCAAAGCTACTTCATTCTTTACTGAAATGTAGTTGCCATATGATACCCTATTAGTTTAAGATGTACTTCTTCATTAAGGCAAGAACAAGTGCTATGAGCCCCTATTGTTCTCTCCTCCGACTTGCAGGCATGCTAAGCACAACTGAAACCGGACCGAGGAGCGACGGACGTGCACTTGTGTTGGTGCTGCGCAACCAAGGTCAGGACAGGAGAATCAATAAGATTGGTTCCCATGGATCATGTCAGATAATAATCTTTTTAATTCTTTTTAAAATATCATACCACCAGAGAACATTTGTCTTCTACTTTTTATTGTGAAAACCACTGCCTCCTTATATAGGTCCTTGAGGAGAGGAGAGGGTATCCTGTTTTCTGAACCATTTCTAACATGTGGCCACTCCATGGAACTGGTGTTTGTAAATTTCCACAGCTGAGGTGGGAAAGTTGTCCATCCTAGTCCGAAATTCGGTCTGTGGTCCACCTCGTGCTTAGGGGAACAGCCAGATCTCTCCATACCATTAGACATTCTTCTTCTATGGCATGTTTACTCTGGTTTGTGACAACCGTACAAGTGAAGGAAAATCTGAGCCATTTCTTTCTCTCAAAAGTCTGACATTCAGAAATTTCTAATTGGTTTTCATATGCATTTGATTTTATTTGTGTTGAAAGGTAATTCTAGGTATGAAACATTGGTGTAATTGTCTGAAATAAATCAGTGGGCTTCTTGCTAAACAATAAAAAATGAGAGACAAGTATCTTTTTTTATCGTAACTTGAAGAAAATTTCTTCCAAATAATTTTCCTTGAAGAAGAAAATCACCTGACAAGGACAAACACAAAATATTTGAGTATTTCAGGTGGGTCATAGTCTTGTAAGGGAACATTAGCCCAGTGAATTGCTTGTAAATCCAGGCTAACATGTTAACGTATTTTATTTCCAAAGTGCTTTGAGACCACACATTATGAAAGGTGTTATATAAATGCAAAGTACCGCTTCTAAATTAAATTTTCTTGGAACTCAAAAGACAAGTCATATGGCTTTTATTAATGTAAAGTTTATCTTGACCTTGCAGCAGAGAGTATAATCAAGTTGAAAAAATATTGGTATAATGTTATAGGGGTTAAAACAAACGTGGAATCTTAAAAAGAAGAAATGCTTCCCTACTTTTCAAACAAGATTGACTGTGTGACACTGGCTTGGTGATTTATCTGTAAAAGTTATACCGTGATCTCATAATTCAGTATTGGTAGGGACACTCAATGCATGATTTATTAGGTTTCTCTTTATCCTAAATGCCAGCAAAAGACACAGGCTATCCAGCAGGCTTACTTTTCATTGACTACATGTAAAATGTGAACGAGAAGCAAAATGAGGATTACAAGAGGGTGAACTCTTGCCACTGTCATTGAAAATTAACAATAAGCCACAAGTGAATTATTACAATTTTGGCAAACAAACAAAAAATTCTATTTACTCATGGCCCTCAGAGGAAAAAAAAATTGCTATGGTAAAAAAAGGTCAGTGCTGGTGCTTGAGACGGAAGTACAGCATGTCAGTTCATACTGGATGTATGGTAATCACCACATGGAGGCCCATCTAGCTAGTGCTGGTCATAATGTGAGAGCCAGGAGGAGCAATGTGGATTGCTGCACTGATGGCCACCAAGCTGTCTGTCCCAGCTGCCACCCCCTATTTGTTCAAAAGGTTAGATCTGCTCTGGGTTATAAACTGTAAACCTCTCCTAAGAGCATAATTGTCACTGGGTACTTCTCCAAGGCAATATTCTAAGAAATGGACAAATATATTTGCAAGAGCATTTAGCAAATATATTTTGTAGCTTAACAGCTCAAATACAAAACATTCATTTCCACACAGATGATCAGAACAAGCATTTCTAAACTGGAAATATTTTTGTTTACAGTAGAAACATATGTTCTGGCTGTCAAAACATTTCTAAATAAAACATGATTCTTGCAAAAGGTATTTAATTTGGCAAATATGGGCTTATGTAGACACAGACACAAAGTATTTTAAAATTATGTATGGACTCATCAAAAGTAAAAATAATAACTTCCAATTATTTGCTTACTCTCTGAAAAGAACTGAGCAAAGCTTTTTATCTATCACTAATTTAATCCTGGTTTTTATTAAAAGTGAGAAACAGAGAAGGAAGCTGAGAACTGAAGAAGTAATTTGTGCAAAATTTCACAGACTGTAAAAGAACGGGACTGCGCTGGGTTGTAAGCAGTAACAGCAACAAAGATGTTTAAGAGACTTTTGAAAATAGTCCATTTTCTCATATAATAAATACTTAGAGGATGGGAGCCAGGGACTAGTGGTTCAGTGATGTCAGTCAACAATCTTGCCCCTTCCACCTTTCTAAAGATGGAAGGGAAGCTAGGAAACCAAAGGGAAGGATTAACATAATTTTCATAGTGAAGGGCTTGGCCAACAAAAGTTCTCTGTAAAGAACCAGACAGTAAAAAGTTTCAGGTTTGCAGGCACATGGTCTCTGTCCCAACTACCCACCCCCGCCTGTGTCACTGGAAATTGGCCACAGATGATGCGTGAATGAATAGGTGGTGTGTTCACAGCAACACAAGTCTGGTGGAGGGTGCTGACTGGCCTTGGCCAGCTGTGCTGACCTGACGAAGGGCAGCCGGGACTCGGCCGGGGCATGGGCAGGTACACCAGGTTGGCAAGGACAGAACCACAGTCCTGATGAGAAAGCCGACCGGCTGCTGGGCCTGACACACAGCATGCACAGATGCAGGGCTCACACCTAGACCTCGAAGACTCGGAGCCCACACTCCCAACTGCTATGCGACTCTATCATTTTGCCTGGAACAAGTTCAACTCAGAATCCACACACATGAAAGCTGGAAGATGCTCTGCACACGGTTTACTCCCACAGAGTAAGATTCTAGATGAAGAAACTAAGGGCTGCAGAGTATGTGACTTAGTGGAAGTCACAGGACGGGTCAGAAGCAGAGAAGCAGAGAACTGTGTCTCCTGATGCCCTTGCGCTACGGGTCCCGCTCCTGCTTCTCATCGGAGGAGAGCAGCAGCAGTGCTGGCGTCTGTGGAGCCATCAGGAAGTGCTGGCCACCTAGCACCGGAGTCATTTCTTCTCTGTGACATCCTTCAGTACAGACGCAGTTATACCTGCTGGGGTCTCACTGTGTCCCAGGTCACACAGCCAGGAAGTGCCAGAGCCTGAATGAGAACCTGGGTCGGTTCTGCAACCCGCCAGCCTGTACCAAGCACCTCCTGCAAACTCCATTGCTCTCTGGGATTTTAGAAAGGCTTGGAATGCTCAGAAGAAACATGCAGAAAGCCTCAGTTGCTATAAACTGCAATAATGCAATTAATTTGGTGGACACAGCACTGAGAAAGGAGTTCGGAAGCAGCCGCAACATTACCACACTCAGCACTGATTGTCCTAAAGCACTTAATGCTCGCGCTGCCTTGAATGTAGTTAAAAACAGTTTCCAGAGTAGTTTTCCTTTTGGAAATATTCTAACCTTTGGAGTAAAACCTTTCTAACAATCTTGGAACATGTCATAGCTCCACATAGCGTATTCAAAGCAACCTGAATCTAGAAACTTTAATTATGATTTTTTTTCCCACACATCCTGAGAAGCCATAGGAAATAAGACCCCCTTCCCCCCCTGCCTTTTTTTGTGGGGGGAGGGGAAGGCATCTAGAAGAGGCAAAGTCCTTCCTGTACTTTCCAATGCCTCTTCCCAAGAGACTTCATACGAATTAAGTTCAATGCTTAGCTTGAGGCTCCATCCCATGAGCATTCCTTCCTTTATCCACTCAATAAGCACTTTAAAACATCAGATTTTTGAGATCAATGCAGATTCCACTGCAGCAGTAAGGAACAACCCGCTGGTGCAGATACAGAGCACCCCCGCCCCCAAGGACCTCCTGTGGCACCCTTCACAGTCACTGGCACCCACCTCACTGACCCCTGGTGACCTCTAATCTGTCCTCCATCCCTTGAACTTCATCATTTCAATAATGGCACATATTTATACAGGATGTGACTTCTGGAGTTGAATCTTTACATCACTTTAATTCCTTGAAGATTCTCCCAAGATGTTCATTCCTTTCTATTGCTGTGGTTTATCCCGAAGCTTAATTAACATTATCCAGTCAGGGGACACTGGGTTTGTTTGTTTGTTTGTTTCAGTTTTCAGTGATTATAAGTAGAAAATGCTATGAATATTCATGTACTGATTTTTATGTGAACATGAGTTTTCATTTCTATGGAAAAAATATCCACATGAAATTGTTTGTTCTAAATGCTATCTTGATCAAGTCTGGACGCCCTGACTAGGACCAGTCAGTTCCTCTTGAGCATCGGGTAAGTCCAGACTCAACCACTTCCCTGACATGGCTCTCATGTTCCAGGACCACTGTGCACAAGCCCTCATTACTCTGGGGCCAGGCACCAGGAACCAGGGACAGCCTCCAGACCCTGCAGGCTACTGAAATTATTCAAATTAGCCAATCCCCAAGAAACCTAGATAGTGTCATCCTGCTTGACACGGTATCTGCCCCCCACAGCTCCAGCTTGCAACTCCCTGCATGGCTCTACTGGGGCCTGGCCTTCTCCTGTGGAGCTCTAAGTAACAACGAGTTCTATCTTCTTACCTATCCCAGGGTCAGCATGCGGTGTCCAGCCATGAATCAAATCTTCAAATCTTACAAAATAGTCCAAGACTGCATTTGATGTGTTGTATGTAATGGCATTTTAAATTTTATATTTAAAAAAAAAAAAAGTCAATCTACTCCCATAGTTGTTGTAACATCTTACCTTTCTGCCAGCAAGGTATGTGAGTTATAATAGTAGGGTTTTTTTCTTTTTTTTCCCCTGATGCTTTTTATCAATTTGAGGAAGTTCCCCCTTCATTCCTAGTTTGCTGGGAGTCCTTACCAAAATAAACGTTGAATTTTGTCAAAAGTTTTTTGTGCATAAACTGATTTGATCATGTTTTCTTCCTTCTTTTAGACTGCTGTTATAATGGGTTACATGAACTTTCAATGTTGAATCAACCTTTGATAGATAACTGAAGTAAATCCTACTTAATCATGATATGTAACTTGTTTTTCACATTGTTGAAATGGATTTGCTAATATTTTCTTGATTTTTATGACTAAAGGTGTGAGAGATATTGGTCTATAGATTTTATTTTTTTTTAACTGCCTTTATCTGGTTTGGGTATCAAGGTAATATTATTTTCATAAATTAGAAAGTTTTCTCCTCTCCATTTCTTTGGAAGAGAGTGTGTGAAACTGGCATTCTTTATTTTTTTTTAATATTTTATTTATTTATTTAACACAGAGAGAGAGTTCACAAGTAGGCAGAGAGGCAGGCAGAGAGAAAGGAGGAAGCAGGCTCTCCGCTTAGCAGAGAGCCCGATGCAGGGCTCGATCCCAGGTCCCTGAGACCATGACCTGAGCCAGAGGTAGAGGCTTAACCCACTGAGCCACCCAGATGCCCCAAAACTGGCATTCTTTAAAAGGCTGGTAAAATTGGGTAAACTTCTCTGGACACTCACTTCAAATGCGATGACACTGGAAACTGCGGGCAATTTTTCATAGCAAATTCAGTTTCCTTATTGGTTATGAGACTATTCAGGTTCTCTACTTCATCTTGGTTGAGTTTTGGTGGTTTTTCCTTTTTGAGGAATAGTTCAAGTCACTTGGGTGACCAAATGTATATGTACAGAGTTATTCATATTATTCCTCTCGGTTTTTTGCAAGGACTATAGTGATTCCCTTTTCATTTCTCATATTGGTGATTTGTATCTTTACTTCCTTCTTTTTAAGTCTTGTTATACTTTTGTTCACTGTACTGTTCTTTTCAAAGAATAAGCTTCCTTTTTTTTGTCTTTTTCAAATTTTTATTTAAATTTTAGTTAGTTAACATATAGTGTAATAACGGTTTTAGGAGAATTCAGTGATTCATCACTTATACACAACACCCAGTGCTCATCACAAGTGCCCTCCTTAATACCCACCACCCATCTAGCCTACCCCCCACCCATCTCCCTCCATCAACCCTCACTTTGTTCTCTACCCTTAAGAGTCACTTATGGTTTGCTTTCTATTCTCTCTCTTTTTCCCCCCTACCTTATGTTCATCTGTTTTGTTTCTTAAATTCCACATGTGAGTGAAAACATGGTATGTGTCTTTCTCTGACATATTTCACTTAATATAATACACTCTAGCTCCATCCATGTTGCTGCAAATGGCAAGATTTCATTCTTTTTGATGGCCAAGTAATATTCCATGTTTTATATATAACACTTCTTCTTTATCCATTCATCAGTTGATTGCCACCTGTGTTCTTTCCATAGTTTGGCAATTGTTGAATAATGCTGCTATAAATATCAGGATGCATGTATTTTGAATCTGTATTTTTGCATCCTTTGGGTAAATACTTCATAGTGCAATTAGAACCAGCATTCTTTAATATCAATTTTTTTCCTATTTTTGTTTTCAATTTCACTGGTTTCTACTGTGACCTTTATAATTCCCCTCCATTTCCTTTGGGTGTATTTTGTTCTTCTTTACCTAGTTCCCTGAGGTGGGAGTTTATAGTTTATTGAGACGCTTCCTTTTTTCTTTTTTTTATTAAGATTTTATTTATTTATTTGACAGACAGAGATCACAAGTAGGCAGAGAGAGAGGAGGAAGCAGGCCCCCTGCGGAGCAGAGAGCCCGATGTGGGGCTCGATCCCAGGACCCCGAGATCATGACCTGAGCCGAAGGCAGAGGCTTAACCCACTGAGCCACCCAGGCGCCCCTCCTTTTTTCTAATGTAAGCATTTTAGGCTATCAATTTTCCTCTCAGCCCTGCTTTACCAGCATCACAAAAATTTTGACATTTTGAATTTTATTATCATTCACTACTCTCCATTTTTAAAAAAGTTCCTTTGTTTTCTTTTTGACCCAAATACAATTTAGAAGTGTGTTGATTAATTTCCCCATGTTCGGGGGATTTTCCTGTTGTCTTTTTGTTACTGACTTTTACTTTGATTCCATATTTCAAAGAATATTTCTATATGATGTCAATTCTTTTCATTTGTTGAGGTTTGTTTGATGGCCCGGGATAATGACCATCCTTGTGAATGTTCCATGCATACTTGAAAACATTTACTTTGTTTCTGTTGGATGAGGTGTTCTATATATAATAAGTTCTCTTGGTTGATTTTGTTGTTCTATCATTGTTGATTTGGCATGTTTCTATCATTTACATTTACTAAAATTATTCATATGTTAGGGTTTGAATTTGCCATTTTATTGTTTGTTTGTTTTCTGTTTAATGTGATTCTTGTTACTCTATTTCTCTTTTCTTATCTCCCTGTGGGTTATGTAAACATTTTCTGGAATACATAGCTATTTCTTTCTAGTGTCTTCCAGTATCTTGTTTAGTATAGTTTTCTTAGTGGTTGACATTGGTATTACAGTATACATATATAACTTACCACTCCGAATGAAGTTTGAAGACCTTACTTTTTGCTAAGGTCTCTTTACTTTCTCCACTTTTTAAATGAAATCATTTTAGTATTTCGTCTACATGTACTAAGCACCATAGCAGATGCTGTTATAATTTTTGCCTGATGGTTTTCAGATACAATTTAAGAAATGCAAGGAAAATAGGAAAATCTAATATGTTTACCCCTATTTTTATGCATTCCAATGTTCTTCTTTCTGAAGTTTCAAGTTTTCTTCTGTTACATTATTTTTTCTGTTTAGAAAATTTCCTTTAGCTATTCCTTAAGGATAAGTTTGCTACAACAAATTCTCTTAGTTTTCCATCACCTGAGTATGTCTTGATTTCCCTTTCATTCCTGAAAGAAGTTTTCACAAGATATAAAATTTGCCATTGACAGTTCTTTTCTTTCAGTATTTGTAAATGTAAAATGTTCTTCCACTTCCTTCTAGCCTCCATGGATTCAGATGATGGCTGTCATTAAAATTCATGTTCCCCTACAAGTAATGTGTCATTTCACTCTGACTTCAAGACCTTTCCCTTTTCTTTGGTGTTCAGAAGTTTGATTCTCTTGGTGTGAATTTCTCTGCATTTATCTGATTTGGGGTTGTTCAACTTCTTGAATTTGTTGGTTTATGGGTTTTTTTGCCTAGTTTGGGATGTTTTCAGACATTATGTCTTCAAATACTTTTGGCTCAACCTTCCTTCTCTTCTCCTTTGGGTGGGTCCTGATGATGTGAATGTTACTGTCCCACAGATCCTTATGGGTCTCTCTCTTTTTCCCCCCAAGTCTATCTTTTCTCTGTTACTGAGCCAATCCAGTGAGTTTTTATTTTGGTTACTGTATTTTTCAGTTCTTTAATTTCCTTTTTTTTTTTTTTTGTTACACTTCTTTGCTGAGCTTTTCTATTTTTTCATTTCTATGAAGAGAATTAATAATTACTTTTTGAAGTACTTTTATGACTGGCTGCTTTAAAATCTTTTCCAGATAGAAGTGCCTGTGTGGCCCATTTGGTTTAGTGTCTGACTCTTAATTTCAGCTCAGATAATCTCAAGGTTGTGAGACTAAGCCCTATGTCAGGCTCCATGCTGTGCATGGAGCCTGCTTAAGATTCTCTCTTTCCATGTCCCCCTGCTCCTCCCCCTCTCTAAAAAATAAAATATAAATAAAATCTTTCCACATAATGCCAACATCTGATTTCTTTCTGTATTAGTTTACTGGCTTTTCTTAGAAATGTTGTGATTTTCCTGGTTCTTAGTATGATAAGTCATCTTTGGTTATATCCTAGACATTTTGGAGGCATGTAATAAGTCTTGATCCTATGTAATCTTATCTTTCTTGCAGGGATCCCCTTGGTTGATGTGTAGCATAAGGGCCAGATGTATGTACAGCTTTGTACCAGGCTCTTCTAACAGACCCTAGCAAAAGCAAGGGCACTGACTCCCACTACCTCATTGCCTCAGAGTGAGAGCAAAGATCAGCTCTGCTGTGGGCCCCACAACCACCCAGGAAGAGGGGGGGAAAGGCTGACTGCTTTGTTGCTGCACAGTAGAGCTGAAGTTCCTGTTCCGCTGGGCCCAGCTGAAACAAATGTGGGGTGTGAGGCCCAATGGTAACTAGGACATTTCTCACTAGCTCCTTAGGTCTTGTGGCTATTGAGTTGGGGTGATGCTCAGCTGTTGGAGAGCCCAATGACAGTACCCTGCTGCAGGAATCAGAACACCAACTATTTTCACTGGGCAGAAGATGGAGGATCAGTTCCATGCTAAGTCCTGCCAACACCACCCAACGGGCAGCTCAGAGAACTTGCCTATATTGACAGAGTGGAATAGCGATAAAACACTGACTTTCACACGATGCACTAGTGGGGGAGGGAGAGGCATTTTTTCCCTATTCGTTGGCTAGAGTAGCAAGATGCTACCAAGAGAAAATAGGCCATCTTTCTCTGAGAACTTTGGCTAGCAGGAAGAAGCTTTTTTTGGAGTTTGTGTGTGTGTGTCAGTGTATGTGTGTGTGTTTTGCTGCTTCACATGAGTGTTATCTACAGGTCTTTGTCTAGGACACATGGGCAATAATAAGAAAATTGGGGGATCGTGCCAACACCTTGATCCTTAAATGCCAAAGTCCCCAGGCAGGGCTTTTATTTCTGCTTTTCCCAGATGTCCTATGCTTGTTTGCTGTGTTGTATCCAGGAAGTTTTAGTTCTAAGGGAAGAATTGGGGAGCAATGGGGCAACTCCATCTTGGCAGAACCTGAAGTTAATAAATACTTCCTGAATGCCTATTATGTACCAGGCACAGATGAGCTTCTTATTCTCATGAAGCTAACTAAATTTTAATAAACGATTACATAAAAAATAAGGGTAGTAATTGAGTGCTCTTTTAGGGCATGCCAAAACCTACTTAATTCCCCACAGAAATATATCTACTTCTTCCAGTCTGAAATTGATTTTAAACAGAGCTTAAAGGCATATATCTCTTAAAGATAAAAGGCATATACAATCAGTAATTTATTAAACAAGCTCAGAGTATGTGCTCGGTCCTGTTACAGGTATTGGGAAAGCAGTAGAGAACAAAATAATAAAAAAAATTACACAGATACAGCTTACTTCTACTGGAGGAGACGGGCAAATACAATAAATGTAATTCATAAGAAGTCTATAATCTACATTCAATCAATTCACTCAATGCTAATGCCTTACCACGTAATACCCTGCCTGAAAATCACTCCCGATAAAAAGCGCTATTTAATTTATAAATCCAGATGCCTTATTTCAGATTCTCCTCTGTTTCAAGAGAGGAGAGAGGCTGTGTAATGGGTGGCACTACAGAGCTGATGTGGGAAAAGAATTCTCAACAAAGAAAAGAGAGAACGCAGGAAGGGGAGGTTGGCGCCAGCTGAAGGCAGACATCCCCGTGCGTGGAAGATCAGTCTTCACCGCAACAGACAAACGGATGCTGACCTGGACGGTTCAGCACATACATGTGGCTCAGTGGGAGCACTGGCATTAGCTCTGTTCCAAATCTCAGGACAACTGTGCATGATTTATGACAGTTTCATTATGAAGCAGCTTTCTCTCCTCTGGAAATGTTAATTTACGAATCAGAAAAAAATGCCACTTTCATCAATGAGAAGCAGCTGTAGCATTGTTGAAAAAGTATTAGAATCATAAGACACAGTTTGCTTTTTAGCTCTGCTGTTTAGTAAAACTTGGGGTAAGATCCTTATTTCCAGGTGACTCAATTATCTCATCTGTGAAGTGAGCATAATCATATCTATGCTACCCATCATCTCCCAGAGTTGTAAGGAAAGGTAAGACACTTTTGTAAATTTTGATCTAGTATATTTTTAGCATCAAAATCTTCACCCAGTGATCTGACATGTAGGTCCTTTACAATTCCATTAATCAAAAGCTGCTTTAACTGATATTAGGTTATTTTGAGTGTTCCTTAGTTCATTCAGTGATTCACCATTCTACCATAGAGACACTGATATGTTTGATCACGGGATGCTCCTAGAACCCACACCCACGGTATTAGGTAACACACAGTGTATGGACTGTATTACCCTTCCAAACGATGAAAAACAGAAAACTCTGAATTCCAAAAATGTCTGGTCTCAAGAGGTCCAGAAAAAAAACCATTCTGGACTCTATCCATTTCAACCTGATCCAAATGAAGGGAGGGTTAATCAGTGAAGAAAAGCTATCCTTTGGACATAACACCCATGGCTTCTACAAACAATCTTTAAGTGTCTACTATGTCCCTCCCTTATAAATACCAGAGACACAGAATGGAAAAAAAAAACAAAAACAAAACAAAACAAAGCAATACGTTAGGAGCTTATATTCTAATAATGGAAGACATAAAATAAATATTGTAAATAAGTATAAAAGGCAATTAAGTGTAATGGAGAAAATGCAAATAGGCATTTTCTCATAAATTTGAGACATGCTTGCCTTTATGACCCAGCAATTCCATTCTTTGGCAAAACCCAACAAAAACATGTGCTCAGGTGACCAGGGGACATGTGTAAGTACAGCCGTAGCAGCACTGTTTGTCATAGTCTGATGAGGAAACAATTCCAAAGTCTATTAATGCTAGAATGGATAAACACACTGTCGTGCATGCATACCATGGAATATTAAACAGCAATAAAAATGAATGTTTGCTTTCTAGAACGAGTATGAATTTCATAAAAATTAACATTGAGTGAAAGAGTTCAGATGCAGAAGAATACATACAGTAAGATTTCATTTATAAAAAGTCCAAAAACTGAATGATAGCACTTAGGTGGCAAAAATGACAAGGAATCACAGAGTAGTTACTATACACAGAAGTCAAGAGAGCTGCTGTTTTAAGGGGGAAAAAGGGCAAACCTAGGGCTTTTCAGATGACACAGTGATCCTTTTCTGGACATTGCTTCTGCAAATACATACTTTATGATAATTAAAACTGTACAACTATATTTTAAAACCCTAGATATCACATAGTAGCAGATTCACAGAAAAATGCAAATATGGTACAGAGAGGTTTAATGTACCCTCCACCCAAATTCCCCTAAAGATAAAATGCCAAGCCACAGTATAATGATCAAAATCTGTACAGGTGCTGGTACACTCCCCCAGACCTTATTTAGATCTCCCCAGTTCCAGAGGGACTCATCCACACATGCATATAGTTTTATGCCAGTGTAGCATGTACATAAATTGTGCAAAACCACCACAAGCAAGACACAGAACCATTCTGTCACCACAGAGATCCCTCGTGCTACCCCTCTCTATTCATATCCCTCCCTCTTCCCGTGCTGCCCTCCTGAGCCCGCCTCTATCTCCCAACTCCTGGTAACCACTTCGCTACCTCCATAACTGTGTCCTTTTGAGAATGTTATCTGCATGAAATCATACAGCATATAAACTTTTGCGACTGGGTATTTCTCATGTAACACAATGACCCTGAGATCTGCTCAGGTTGTAATAATAAGTTCATTCCTCTTTGTTGCTGAGTAGTGTTCCACAGTAAGGATAGACCACAGTTGGTTTAATCATTCATTCACTGAAGAACATCTGGGTTGTTTCTAATTTTTGGCTAATTACAAATGAGTTTCTAAATTTGGCTATTACAAATAAAGCTGTTGTTAATGTTTGTGTGCATGTTTTTGTATGATCCTAGTTCTTCACTTCTCTGGAATAACTGCCAAGAAGTGTGATCACTGGGTCATACAATAAGTGTCTTGATATTATTGATAAAATGATTATAAATCTTTCAAAAGATGTGTGGCTTGCCTATACATCCTCCCAGTCTATAGTTTCTTATTCCACTGCCTTCACAACATCTGTTACACAGCAAAAGTTTCCAGTTTTGATGAAACCCAATTTATTTATTTTTCTCATTTATGAATCATGTTTTTGGTGCCATGTCTAAAAAATCTTCACTAATTCCTAGGTCCTGAAGATTTTCTACTATGCTTTTTCTAGACTTCCACAGGCTTACATGTTATACCCAGATCTAAACTGCACTCTTAGTTTATTTATTTATTTTTTTGCATAAGGTGTGAGTTTTAGGTTAAGGTTCATGGTTTTTGCCTTCTGATGTCCAGTTTCTCCAGCACCATATGCTGAAAAGTTTATTTTTCCTCCACTGAACTGCTTTCTTTAAAACTGTAGTAAAAAATACGTAACATAAAATTTATCATTTTAACACTTAAACCTAAAATTTAATAGCACTGAGTATATTCACAACACTGTGCAACCATCGCTATTTCTACATCTTTTTCAATATCCCAAATGGAAATTCTGCACCTATTAAACAAACTCTCCAATCCCTTCCTTTTTTTTTTTTTTTAATTTCTTTTCAGCGTAACAGAATTCATTGTTTTTTGCACCACACCCAGTGCTCCATGAAATATGTGCCCTCCTTAATACCCACCACTGGGCTCCCCCAACCTCCCACCCCCCCACCCCTTCAAAACCCTCAGATTGTTTTTCAGAGTCCATAGTCTCTCATGGTTCACCTCCCCTTCCAATTTCCCTCAACTTCCTTCTCCTCTCCATCTCCCTATGTCCTCCATGTTATTTGTTATGCTCCACAATCCCTTCCTCTCCCAGCCTTCTTAACTTCTACTCTCCTGTCTCCACGAATTGGTCTGTTCTAAGTACCTGCTATAATTAGAAGCAGACGGTATTTGCCTTTTTGTGTTTGGCTTTTTTTCCACTTAGCATACTTTCAAGGTTCACTCAAGTCATAGCATTTTTCAAATGTTCCTTTTTATAGTTGACTAATTCTCCACTGTATGTATAGATTGCATTATCTTCATTATTCATCTGCTGGTGGGCACCTGAGTTGTTTCCGCCTTTTGGCTATTATGAATGACACCACCACGAATGAGCGTGTAAATATCTGTTTAAGTCTCTGCTGTCAGTTCGTTGGGGTATATAACTAGGAGTAAAACTGCTGGGCCATGTGCTAATTTTGTTTAATATACTGAGGAATCACCAAACTTTTCCACACCAGCTGCACTATTTCACATTCTCATCAGCAATACATGAGGGCTCCAATTTCTCCGTATCTTCAACAAGATTTGTTATTTCCTGATTTTGTTTTTATAATAGCCATCCTGGTGGGTGTGAAGTGGGTATCTCTTTGTGGTTCTGATTTGCATTTCCCAGATGACTAATGATGCTGAGCATCTTTTAATATGCTTTTGGCCATTTTTAAAATCTTCTTTGGGGATGTATCTATTCAAATACTTTATCCATTTCTTAATTGGGTTTTTTTTTAATGGTTGAGTTGTAGGAGTTTTTAAAAACATGTGTATTTTGGATATTAATACATTAACAGGCTTGAATTTGAGGGATCTATTAGATTTCCAAGTGGAGATGTTTCATAGGCATGATAAAGTTTAACTGGCGAAGTATGGCCTATGGGTCAAATCCATCCCAGGTCTGTTTTTTATATGGCCCAAGCTAAGAGGCCTGAGGTCACTGTATCTCTATCCACAGAAGTCAAAAGGAATACCAAACACTCCCTACACTCTATCATTCACATTTTTGGCCAATTATCTGCCTTTGCCCAAAAACATTAATCCAAGTGTGCCCTTTATCCAGTGTTGCTGAAGCCAGCTTCTATTGGCTCACATGTGCCAATTTTGTGCCTTTCTACTCAAATCCATATGAGATGATGCCATGTTGGTAGTTGAAATCTGTTTTGGTGGGAGTACTAACACCATGGAAATTGGCAAATGCTATCAATTAGGATTTTTCCTTGCCAAAAGCCAGTTACTAAACATTTAACAGCACAACACTGCCTTTATCCCTGTTGATGGGTAAAGCCCCAGAATCTCAATTTTTCTCTCATTTTTTACACTCAAATCCCTAGATATCTCTGCGCATCTCCTTCTTCACTGCATCCCTCTTTGGTTCCACAGTCTTTAACCACTCTCAGTGTGCCTAAGGGACTCACAGTTGAACCCCCGCAAAACGCCCGCTTGGTTGGTCCACCTCTTCTCTGAATGTTTCCTTCCTCGTCTTGCTCCACTTGGAACCTGGTTCTCCCCCGTTGACCCGCCTGTGCTTGCAAACCTCTCGGGACTTCCCACAGCCTCATACCACTGGACTTAGAGCTGAGGCAGCTGTCATCCTAGCTTCACAGCTCTGTCCAGTCCACTCTACCTTCTTCTTACCTGCCTCCATCCTTAAGCCTCATTTCCCACTATCCCCTCAACTTCTAGTCAACTTCTGATGCTGTCTCTCCCTTATTTTTTATGATCTATCTCTTGGCTCACTATTTCCACATGCACATTGATAGTCCTTCAATCCACATAGGATCAGTCTGTGCTATCCAGAGATATTTCCTCATTCTCTTTTTGCTTGAACAGACTTCCAAACTTCAAAAGTTCTTAGAAACTCTGTGATCAAAGAAATCTCCCTGTTATCACCTATTACAACTCTTTGAAATAATCCCTTATTCTCTATAAAATTATATGAGTGTTAACGAGATAAAAGCTCCTATGTTCTTATTTCCAAGAATAATTTATAATCATTTTATCAATATCAATATTCAAGAAGAGATACTTAGAACTGAGTTTTATTGTATAATTCTCAAATGAAATCAACATTTGAGACATGTTTTCCTACACATAGGTAAAAACTATGGTTAGCCACATAAGGAAGTGACCATGCCAGCAACCAACTACACAACACAGCAGGGAAGAGAAGCTCATGAAAAGAAGCTTATGTTGACGACAGACCTTTTACCTTCGCACAGTAGGACAAAACTACCGAATGCATTAGGAAAGCATAAAATTCAAAATAATTTAAGACTATACCAAGGCATTTCACAATGGCTGTGGATCAATTCATATAGCAACACGCCAGCAGGGCTGAGTTCTGCCAATATTTTGACATTTTAAAATTTCTGATTATAAGTTACTAGGATTTTTGAGATTCTCATATGAGCTAATGAATAAGGAGAAAGGACGGGATTCTGAAAAGAAGAACTTGTTAACAAAAACCATATGACTCGAGGGAGAAGACTCTTCCAGAAGGCTAATGCTATCGTGTCATCTTTTCTATTGACACTGTCCAGCCCTCAGATATTTCCATCTAGTGAATGATCCTGTTGATCATGAACATCTCCCAGAGGATTTATTATTGCAATGCTTCTTTCTAGTTTCACACTTCCATTCTATCAAATGTAGTCAATATCCTGTCTGTAGGATGAAAGTATTGCAGATAAAAATCAATTCCCTTTGGAACTCATTTTCTGTAAAGCTTGGTATATCATTGAAATTTAGGAACCACTGCTTTTCAAATTGGTCAAATGCTACAAAGAGGTATCTTAGTATTGTAAGAATTTATTTGCTACCAACCTGACTGCCCCACAGCCAAAAGAAGTTAAAAATTAAAAAAAAAAAAAAAAAAGTTTATCCTCTAAAAATGACAGAAAAAAGAAAATGAAAAGGAAATCACTTGGAATACTGCAAAAATATATTGAAAGATGCACTTAGAAAAAAAAAATAAACAGTTTTGGAAGTTAGTTTGAGCTTTTAAGCCCAACCCAATGCAGGTAGTCCAAAGCAGGTCCTTGGGCTGGGGTCTGTTGGGGCACAAGTGTGTCCCTGAATGCTCAGAGCTCTCTCAAGTCCTCTCACTCTCCTCCATATCATCTCCTTCATCGAGCCAGTCCTTGAGTCTATGGATGAGGTTACTTCTGGACCTTTCCAGGCACTGGTTTCCAGTTCATCATCTTCTTCATCTGTGTATCCTCTCTCTTTCAATGATGCCTCAGTTTTTGTCTCAAGAGTTCTCAGCAGAAGGATGAATTTATTAGATAAATTAAGTTTTTCATACTGGCCTACATCCAATAAGGCCAAGAAACGAAAGGCACTTCAAGGTGTTGAGGGTGGTGTGGAATACAAGAATGACTTGTCATATAAGACTAATGCATGGTAGGCATTCAAGATACCCAGTACTATGGAAACAGGACCAGTGTGGAAGCCATTTGGAGGGATGTTTCCATTCTCACTGGAAGTCACGGACCTCCTCTTCAAAATTCTCTGCCCCTCAATCCTACAATCCTTCAATTTACACAGATAGTCACAGCACCATGACCCACCATTCCTCAGAGTCACCAAGAAAATTTCTCAAAGACCTCAGGAAATTTTATATCGCAAAGCATTGTTAAGCCCTCCCAGAAGCCAAAATGACTTCAGAGTAGCTATTTCTCAATTTCTAGGATCTTTCTCCATTTAGGTGTAAGCAACTGCTATGTATGCATTTAACAGTTGGAAAGGGAACAATCAAGTTTAGCAGATTTCCTCACATTATTAAATACAAACAACAAGCAAGCAAACAAACAAACAAAAACCTTCCCAACCTCACAGACATGCTGTGTGACCCAATTAAATTAGGGGAAAAAAAAACTTATAAAATGGTTTCAAGATTTCCCACTAGTGTTACAGATTTCATTTCCTGCTCTTATTTTCTACTTAATTTCATTACAAAGCTCAATAAAAATGCTTTGGATTTTTCAGGACACTCTCTCCTCAAGGATTATTTTTTTGAATGACAACAGCAACAACCAAAAATGTCTTTAATTGGCTACCTACCTAGAGAAAGACAAACTTATTTTAAATAATCTTAACTAGGTTTTTTTTTTCTTCTCCTATTAGCTCAGTTTTCAACTTGTTAACAGGTACAGCAATGATCATATAATCATACAGACTCTATATTCTTCTCATATATATTGAGGAAAAAAAGGATAACATCAGTTTATATATTAGGAGTCCATAACAAGAGAAGGGATAACAATCAGGACTACATTCACTGGGTAATACAGGGATATTATTCTTTTTTGGGGGGGAGATTAAACTGATTCCATGTATTTCTTTAGAATTCATGATTCTAAATATTAGAAAATAGGTAAGAGATTTCTTTGATGTGTCCACACTCATGTAATATAGAGTCAAAGGAGCTTTAGAGAACATCAAGTACAATTTTGTCATTTTTCAGGTAGAAACTGAGGCCCAGAAAGAGGACGTGACTTGACATTTAATGGGAGAAATAGGACGAAAGGCCAGATCAAATTCCTAGCTTAGTGCTTCTTTCCTCTAATGATATTTAGGGAACACTGACAGCAAACAAGAACAATGCTGTGGAATCTGTGACAATGCCAGACCAGCCAGTTCTCATCCTCAGAGACCTTACAACTTAAGGGAAGAAACAAACCTCAAGTAAAGAGTTACACAAGGACCTGGTAATAACTACAGCAGAGAAAGATGCAGGATGTGTTATGAGAACAAATAGCAAGAGACCTGACTTGGTGGAACTGGCAAAGTTCCCTAGAAAAAGTCACTTTTGAACTGAGCACGGGAGGGTGACCATATAATTTACCACATAAGCCAGCAGTAGAGGGGCCACCCTAAAAATAATTAATAGGCATTAACTTATCTACAAAAGACATGAACTGGCTCTGCGTGGCCCAACGAGGATGGAAGGTATTCCTGGAGTAGAAGGATAAGTCCATATTAACCAGGTGAAATGATGGGAGTATCTTGGGCAGAGGGACGAACCAGTAAGAATTCCCTGGGTCATGAAGAACATGGTTCATTCAAGGAAATAAGCTAACATCTACTGGAGGCTTACTTAATGTCAGGCACTATGTTATCACTTTACACGTTTCATCACATTTAATTCACACACACCCCTATAAGGTAGACACTAATAATTCAACTTCAAAAAAGAGAACCCAAATATGTAAGCTCAAGAATTTGTCTAAATCATAGCTAGAGTAAGCAAAAAAAAAAAAAAACCCACTAAGATTCAAATTCATGCAGTCTGACCCTAGATACTGCGAGTCTGACCATTATACAAAGTGGCATGGCTGAGTTTCAAACACAGAGATGAAGCCAATAAATTAGACATGAGGAAGTAAGGAACCATATTAAATAGACCTCACAGGTTACATTAGGGTTTTGGTTACTCAGACCAAGATACTAATGGATTTTAAGCAAGGGATTGGCACTGTGTTCACGATTAGCAAATCATTCTGTCCACAACAGGAAGAATGGATTGAGAAAACCAAAGCAGACATAGGGAAAGAAGTTATAACACCCTGGCAGAAATTTATGAGAGATGCAGCAGTTGGGGCAGAGATGGTGACAGAGGTGGACATATAGATGGGAGTGGGTTTGTGGGATATTAGGTGGTACAACAAAAAGAACCTGGTGATTGACCCGATGTAGTGGTAGAGAAAAAGGAGCATCAAGGACAATTCCCTGTTCTGGCTTGGACAACTGCTGGATGGTGGTGTCATCCATATGAAGAAAGGAGTACTGGAAGGGAGTCAGGATCTTTGTGAAGTGAAGCAGGACAGAGGGAAAACAGGATCAATGTGCCTTGGAAGATCTAGGAATATGCCATGAAGAGGGCATTGAATACAGAGGTCTGAAGGCCAAAGAAGTGGCTTGGGCTAGAGAAATAAATTTGTGAGTCATCTAGAAATACTATACTTGGTAGGTGAACTATGGACTTATGTGAGATTGCCTAAGGAAAGAAAATAAGGTGGGAAGGTAAAGAAGTTGAGGACCAAAGACTGGGGAGAGTTTAAAGCAAAGAGAATTTTTGGGGTGAGGGAAGTATTTTATACCTTAATTGGAGTGTGGATTAAGAACGGCATGTGTTTGTCAAACTTCACTGAACTGTACCCCAAAGAGGGTGAGTTTTATACCTTTTTAAAGTTAAGGAAAAAAAGATGTTACTTCTGGGTAGAAAAGACTCAGGGAGGAAGAAGTTGGGAGAGAGACTTGTTCTTCGTGCCCTGTACATTAGCATGAGGACACAGATCTCATGAGAATGAGGCACAGTCATATTCAAGAGGACGGGCACTGAAACGGGAGGTGCTGAGCCATAGGGGACGGAGGTGGCATTCTGTCTCCATCTCTCTTTGGGCCTCATACCTCTCATTTCCCTTCTCCTGGTAGCCCCTGTGCCATATCCCCCTTTGCAGAATGGCTTCCTCAACGAATTGTGCCCCCTCTGTAACTCTGTGACTCCAAATGATTCATGGCTTTGGTTTTTCCAAGAAACAATTCTATGGGCTTTATGGTGTCTGGATTTCTAAGCACAGTTTTCTTTGAAGATTATAATTAGTCAATGACCAGCCAATGCATTAATTGCTACTTCAGAGGAAGACTCATGTGGTTCAAACATGGCCCTCCAGGTTCTGCCCTTCAGTAGGATAAGTGACTGTAAGGCATTTTCTAGAGAAGGAGGAATAAACTGGAAAGGTTTATTATATGTCATCAAATAGGATTTTTTAGAAGTTACAGATTTAATGAACCCAGGGACAGTGTAACTGAGACAAAGCAATGACATAATTAACCAAAGGTAAAGAAGTGAGAAATGAGATGTGTTTCAAAAAAATAACAAGTCGCCTATTCTGCGTAAAGCACAATACTTTCTGTAGTAGGATTAAAAAGACATAAGCCGGGACATGCTCACATGCTCGAATGAAACAGATGTCCCTGGGTGGAGAGAGTGCCTGAGGGCTGGGGTCAGGAGCTGAAGAAACAATGAGACATACAATATCTCAGAAGAAAAGGCTACTTTCAGAATTGCGGTGGTAGAAGTTCATTCAGCTGTACTCTGCTCTTCCTGATGGAGGAGTATAATTAGTGAGGGTTGGGGAGCAGGGCCGGTCATCAGGCAGCCTGAAAAAACGAGTTTGAAAGAACAAAGATTTGGCTGTGCTTCTCTGGCCCAATCTAAGAGAGAAGAAGAGATTGATTTGGATGCATATAAAAAACCCAGGTAGACTGCTGTAAAGACAGAACAAAGTGTCTAGCCTCACTGTGGCTCAGAATAAATATTTGTTAAAATGTCCTAGCTCCTTTTGTCTGCACAGAAAGCAATTTTGTAATACCAACGTGGCTTCCTAGATACTGTGATACTGGAGAGAGGGTGGCCTGGAGAACAGATATGAATATAATGGTTGTTGGAATGTGCTATTCCTCACTGTAAATGGGTGTTTGGCTCTTACATTACTCTCTCTCCTCTGAGTAGGATCAATTCCAAGGGTTCAGAAAAAAAGTAAAAATTAAAAAAAAATAAACACAACACTTTGGGATGTGCAGAGCTGAGGACTGATTCTAGACATGGTGATGAATCGCTGTACAAGCCAGCTCATCTTCCCTGATGAGATGTTATCTCTTCTTGGTGAAACTACAAATAACAGCAGATTTTTTAGTAGCTCTGAATATCAGAAAAATAGACAAAATTTAATCATGAGTGAAGTAAGTGACACTATGGTGGTTTTTAAATTCATATACAATTATCAGAATGACATTTAGGAAAATCTACCAAGTAAAATAACATGGACCATGAACTGGAAGATGAGGGCAGGAAGATAATAAGGCAATAACCAGTCAGAAGATATAAGAACATAAAATGATGGTGGGTGTGGGGGAAAAAAGGGACCTAGAAGAAGGAAAAGGAAGAAGAGACAGGTTTTTCCCTCATCACAAAAATCAACAGCATGTAGATTAGGGACTCAACTGTGAAAGGCAAAACCATAAGGCTTTCAGAAAATAACTTAAGAGAATATCGTCATGCCATAGGACAGGGAATGATATCTTAAACAAAACTAAAAAGGCATTAACCATGAAGGACAAGGTTGATGAATACAACTATAGTATAAGGGCAAAAGATCTGAAGACTTAAACAAGCACTTCACCTGAGGAAATGCAACTGACAAATGAACATATGAAAACATACTTAACCTTATTAAGTAATCAGGAAAACCACAATCAGAACCACTGTGAAGGGTGACTATACACCCACTGGAATGGCGAATATTTAAAAATGTAACAATTCCACATGTTGACAAAGAGTTGGAGCTCTTAACTCCTGTGATGATGGTGGGAATGTAAACTGGTTCAACCACTTTGAAAACTGTTTGCGAGATCTAGTGCGGTTGAAGACAGGAATATTAGGGGCCCATGCATCAGGAAGTATGTGCCTGAGTACTCACAGCAGGGCTGTTCATTCTAATCATAAAAACAAACAAGACTAACAATCATTCACAACAGAAGGATAAATAATGACATTCATACGATGGAAAACCATACATCAATGAACATAAAACACAGTTACAAAGGACAACGTGGACAAATCTCAGACACATAATGTTGAATTAAGATGAAAGATACCAGGGGCACCTGCGTGGCTCAGTCGGTTAAGTGTCTGCCTTGGGCTCAGGTCATGATTCCAGGGTTCTGGGATTGAGTCCCACATCAGGCTCCCTGCTCAGTGGGGAATCTGCCTCTCCCTCTCTCTGCTGCTCTGCCTGCTTGTGCTCCCTCTCTCTGTCAAATAAATAAAAATCTTTAATAAGAAAAAAAGAAGCAAGATACGAAAGAATACATTCTATGTGATTCCATTTGTTAAAAAAAGATGTAAGTGGTAAAACTCTAAAGGGCAGCATAGAGGTCAAGTCTTCTGGAGGAGGACTGGAGGGTGCTTGGAAAGGAGCCCCACGACAGGTCATGTTCAGTGTTGGAATCAGAAGTGGTCACATGGGTATTTGCCCGATAATCATGTATCATTCTCTACACATAGGTTTTATGCATTTTTCTGCATCCATACATATTTCATAATTAAAGTCCCTCCCCACCCCCACCCAGTAGTAAAATCTGTAGGATTGACAGTTAACATACTGCAGGTAGGAAAGTGAAAAAGGAAGAGTCCATCACAGAACCGATATGACTGGGAAACCACTGGTGGCATTAGGTGAAACAGGGACATCAACAGTATAGCTGGGTTGCAGAAGATGACAGATTACAAAGTAATGAGTTTAAGGTGACAGTGGTTTAATACTCATAGAAATACAGAAATGTTGAAGGAGAAACAAAGACAGATATGAGTTATAATAGTAAAAATATATATTTATTTTTTTCTCTTAATATTGTCATATTGCAATCTTAATTCCACAGAAGTGCTTTTCTAAAATAAACTAGTTTATATAAAATAAAGTAAGTGACATTTGCATGTGTTGGCTGGTAAAATCTCAATGCAATGTGCCTCTCCCTCTTAACTGAACAGAGCAAGGATGAGCATAATGGATTATGGCTTGCTGAAGCATTAAACCTGCGAGTCCTCTTACTGATGTGAAACCCCCAGAGTTAATGTAGGGCATGTTCCCGTTACACTATCAGTGGTAACCAGAACTACCAGTCCTCATGAGTCAGCTACTTATGGTTTTTCATTTAGCCCCAATTTTTTAAAAATAGCTTTAAAAAAATCATTCTAGGCCAAAATTCTCTATAAATTACTCATATAAAAAATGTGTTATCATTTTAATAATGGAATAAATAGAAGCTGCAGAGTCCCAAAGATGCATTTTTGATAATAATAAAACAAAACTACATTTGAACAACTATATAACCTTCATGGGTATGTATTTCTCAAATGAGAATTTACCTACATTAGGTCAGAATAACCTGGCAGGGTGCAGAGATAGGCACAAGGAATTGCATATGTCATAATTCATTGGGATTTTTATTTCTTTTATCATTTATTTTTCTTCGGGGAGCACTTAATGGAAAAACAAATCCCTACCACACAATTTCCCAGACTATAAGTGCACGCAAACTAACAAAGCACAAGTCCTTAAAGAGAAAAGTAAATTAAAAACCCACTCCAATTCCAAGTTCAAAAAGAGTGTGAAGAGTGTGAAATGACTGTACCTGCAAACCTCCCTAGTGACTCAGCAGACATACATAAGAGGAAATGTGAGCATTTATCCCTCATTTCCCTCCTTTAAGACCTGAGACAGGAAAGGCGAAAGTCAGCATACCCCTACATGACACTGTTAATGTGAGTTCTCGTTCTTTGATTTCTTAATTTCCACAAATGTACTTTAACAGACACACAGTATGAAAAGAAAATTCATAGTAGGCATAAATCAAACAATTCTTTCAAATAAATACCAATTACTTGCTATGCCCCAGGAACTAATTTAAGGTTTGAGAACACATGGGCAACTAAAACATGGTGTTCATCTTCAAGAAGGTCACAATGCAGAGAGAAACCAACAAGCAGACTGTTCCCTCACGTCGCTGACGGGTGCCACAATGGAGGTACAGGTGACAGGGGACCACACAAATCACTCTGAACCTGGTCTCCAAGAGCAGCTAGGCTGAGGAAAGCGGCCTGAGAAATATTCTTAGAGAAAGTGATAGGGAAGATGAAAGCTGAAGCCAAAGTAAAACCAGTCAGAGGAATGGCACTGGAGGCAGGAAGAGCATGCAGAATGGTCCCGAGACAAAGGAGAGCCCATGGGGGGGTGGGCATGGAGTGTTTGGTGTGGCTGGGGAGATGTGAGGAGGCCGGAGGGAGGCTGGGGCCAGATGAGGAGGACCACAGCTCAGACTTCATCCTGAAGCCATGGGAAACCGCTGATGGTCTTTAGAGGAGGGGGCCGTGTATGACTTGCAGGAAGATCTGTTTAGCCTCCAGGGTAGAGGCTGGACTGGTGGGAGTTGGGGACAAAGGACAAAGCTGGGGACCTAGAGATCAGCTGAGAGTTTCTGCAGGAGTCGGAGTAGAAAAGCTGACCACTGAACAAAGGTGGTGGCAGTGGAGGAAGAGAATTCTCGACTGGGACACGAAGGTGAGGCACTGGAGGACTCCAAGGAACACGGCATAGAATGTTCTAAGTTTCTCGGCCTTTTCGTTAATGAAGCGAACTGAGAGACTGCCTTTATCACTAAAAATCAATGTAAATCTGTTAACAGAGAGAGAAAAAACAAGGCAAATGGCACTCAATGTTTCCAACATGAATTGAGCGTTGATCCCTTTTCTCTCCAATTCTGGGCAAGGGGAGATCTCAGCAGGCCGCAGTGTCAGAGACCAGGGTCCCACGCCACATCCCAGGGTAACCTCAAAATACCACTCCTCGCTGCCTTTTGTTGTAGCATTATGTCTCTCCCAAAGGAAAGGGAGAGGGAGGAAAAAAGTAAGAGATGAACTCCCATGACATCAGGCACAAGACAAAGCTCATTCCTTCACTCCTTCTCACTCATAAGTTCATCAAACCGATCACTACTTCTCGCGTGCCAGTATGTGTGGTGCACTGTGTTGCATGCAGGAAATGCAAAGGTGAAAAAAAAAAATACGTCCCTGCCCTCAAAGAATTCCAACCTAGCTTGATTTAAGGAAGTAGTAGTAGGAAGAGGAATAAAAGCGTGGTATTCATTATTTTAATTGATGTATACGTTCACAGGAATTATCCCTTATGTCAAAGAGAGCTTGCAGAACCTGCTCGAAGCTTTCCATAGGTCAGGCTATTAGTTATCAAGTGTGATGGAAAAGGGGCCAAGGCATCACTACAAGGCGGAGATGAGACTACATGCTGTTTGGGGTGCATGGTGGGTCTTTCTGCACAGGGGCATGAGCCAAGAAGGCACAGGGAATTCACGCCTGAAACCTACTTCACAGATGAAGGGCCTGTCCACAAGTTTTTATAGGTTTGGAGAAAACAACAGAGAGAAAGTCTACTCTTGCAGAGACTTAATATCATTAATTTATTTCTCTACTTTCATGTAAACTCAAAGATTTCTGAGTCAGTCAAAAGAACCCACTCAAGGGGCACCTGGGTGGCTCAGTGGGTTAAAGCCTCTGCCTTCGGCTCAGGTCATGATCCCAAGGTCCTGGGATCGAGCCTCATGTTGGGCTCTCTGCTCAGTAGGGAGCCTGCTTCCTCCTCTCTCTCTCTGCCTGCTTGTGATCTGTCTGTCAAATAAATAAATAAAAAATCTTAAAAAAAATAATAAAGAAAGAACCCACTCAAACTTACAAAGGTCTTAATCATTCTGCTGTTAATTTGGTTCATATATACTCTTCCTGAAAATGGTAGACTGTTCTTTAAAGTCACTGTTATTTTTCAAGTATGAAGATAGAAAAGTACAATTTGGATTTCCTGGAGGCAGTGCTCTTTTGTCTGAGAGCCACAGTGAGATGCCAAGTTGTTAGAGCTCATGCGGATTTCATCTATTTCCACAACCAGAGGGACAAAAAGTTTCCCTAGAAAGAAATATAAGCACACCAAAAGCTGAATCATACCACTTCTGGTTTCCAAATTTATAAGCACAACAGCAAAGGCTTTAAGATGACCACAGTAAAGTGTGCAGGGAGAACAGAGTACACATACTCGATTTTCTCACTACACTTTCTCACAGCACAACTGCATTTTAGCTGGAGCTGCCCTGAGCTGTGGGGGCAATTAACGGCCTGGCGTTTCTCATTATAACAATGCTGTGACTAAGAGTATCCCAGTGACACAGCTTGGTGGCACCCTTCTGACTTGCCTTGTATTTTACATCTCCTTCAAGGCATATGTGTTTTTGTCAGGCATTCTACCAAGAAAGAAAAATGCCTCCCTGTGAGCATGCGGGAAATGCTGGCAGAGCTCATTTCAACAGGTGTGTTTCAACAAGCATGAGTGTTGTTCACAAGGAAAATTTGCTAGAAAGCCTGTAAAAGGCATGACTAGTCACCAGCCACTCTGAGAAGCCAAGATGAGATCCTGGGCTCAGGGAAGATCCTACAGCTGATTTTCCCAAATCTACAATGCCTCGCATTCTATGGGAGTCTATCAAGCTCTTCCTAGAGTGACGCTGATATATTAGGTAGCAAAATGCTTTGCAAATAAATTCTGTCCACAACAAATTTCTGCCTTGCTTGGCATTTACAGGATAGTTAGCTAATGTTTCCATGCTTCCTCAGAGATTCGGAGCCTTTGACAGCAGTAGGAAAAACGTGTTACTGGAATATGGCAACGTTTACCCCCACGGGAGCCATAAACAAGCAGAGTGGCCAGCCACCTGGTCTGCCAAGGTAAACGTTAGCAAATCTGAGCCCTAAGCTGGGGCAGTCCTGCGCAGACAGGGACGAGCTGGTCACCTACATGTCACACATGCTCCCTTGCTAGCCACATGGTATAAAAAGTATCTCTGTTTCCTCACCTGATCGAATATTTTCTTGTACAAATCTCTCAATTACAGCACGAAGCTCTCAGAGGACAACTTCATAAAAAGTAAACAAAACCATGAGGAGACCCAAATCAAGACATGTCTCAAGCATAAATATTCAAGTTCCCTAAATATTTTATCTAGTTGAGAACTTAAAGAAGAAACAGTATGCATGAAATAAGCTTTGGTTTTTCTGATATCCCCCCAAAATTACCCCACTTGAAGACAGAAACATGGATGTTCCTTTCTTGGATCCAGGATGTTTTAAAAGATTTTATTTATTTATTTGAGAGAGAGAGAGAGAGAGAGAGAGAGATTGAGAGAGAATATGAGAGAGAGAGAGAGGTCAGTGCGAGAAGCAAACTCCTTGCTGAGCAGAGAGCCCAATGTGGGACTTGATCCCAGGACTCTAGGATCATGACATGAGCCGAAGGCAACTGCTTAACCAACTGAGCCCCCCAGGCCCCCAAGCATGTTTTATTATCATTGCAAATCTTACTCCAAAATCTGTACCATGATTCTACTCACTTTAAATATGGATAAGAGTCAAAACCTCTTACCACTACAACAGATTTTAAAATATGGAAACATTTGACTCTATTTAGTCTGAGTACATTGACTAATTTAAGACAAAATAATCTATGCATTCTTTCAAAGTCCAAAATGAAATCAAGTGAACTAGCTGTCTGATACATGTGTGCATAAACACATACACACATATCTAAGCATGTATGCATATGCATGTGTATATGCATATATTATGTTATTTATGTTTGTGTGTGCACACCTATTGGTGTATATGTGCACAGGCATGTGTGTGTGAATATGTGCACATTGTGTTTATATACGCATGTGTGTACCGAGGTATCTGTGTGTAGACATGTGTGTATACGTGCACTCACATTACACATTTATAGATTTACATGCGCATGCACGTATAGGTGTGTGTGTATGCATGTATGCAAGTAGGTACAGATCCACATGTGTGTGTATGCAAATATTACTCTACACTCGGGAAACATGTTTCGAGGATACTAAACACTTGTGCTCTTGATAAATGAGCCACTCCCCTGACCCTGAGATCTGTGAGTTTCTGATGTCCCACAGCAGCCCTTGGTGGCACTGTCTGACTCCTAGTACCTTCTCCAGCTTGTTAAATAGGGTCTTGAAATAGACAAATGGCTTACTCATTTTGGGACTAAAGCACAAGGCACAGAAAGGAGTAGGAAGAAGGGACCCTGCTCCAGGCCTCCTACTGAGAAACATTCCTCTGCTTCTGGTTACCAAAGAGGATGTAGCCCCAAAGAACAATGGGACATGTTCTGATCATATCTTCAAATTCTGCACAGCTTAACTAGAACCCATCCTGTAAGACCCATTTACTTGAAGAGAACAAACACCAAGAGGATGATACAACCATTGCCTCTTCCTCAATTTGAAACATTCAGATTCCTAAAAATAATAATGAGTAACGCAACTTACTACCGTTATGATGTCCTTCTGTGATCCGGTGCTGGTCCAAGCCCTCTAATTTCACAGGCGCTACGCAAGTGATCCTTTCCCTCTGATGAGATAAACATTATTAGGAATACCAGTATCACAGAAGAGGAAACTAGGGTAACAGAGAGGTTGAGTAACTTGCCCAAAGTCACACAACTATGAAATGGCAGAATCAGGGTTTAAACTCAGGCAGTCTGGTTTCAGAGTTCACTCTTAGCCATGACTTTGTATTGCTTCTTTGCAAGCTGTATGTATTATCCTCTTTAAAGATACTAAGAACAGTAAGATCATAGAAAATGCTAAGACCAGGGCATTTTCCAGTAAATATTTAGAAACAGTATTTTTCTATCTTAATCATTAGATGCTTTTCAAAAATTCCATGATTGCCACAATTCCTTACTTCATTAGATCCAAGAAATGACTAAATTTTATCCAGGGCATTTACAATGTATTTAAATTCGGTCAGAGTCTGTCAGCCAAGAGCCAGACATCCTTAGTCACAACTAAGGACCGGAGATAAGCCAGTGGCGGGCTGCCAGCCCCTTCCCTCTCTCCGACATGAATTAATACAAGTACTGCTGGACATTCATTCCATAGACAAAATTCATTTTACCTAAACGTAGTTCAAGAATATAAACCCACAGATAGCAGCTTCCAGCCATATTATGATTTCTTTGTCCATATCAAGTTTGAGAATAAGAAAAGGTTAATAAAATTATTGACAGTAAATGAGGTTTTCAAAGAACTTGGCACAACACAGGTTTCAAAGAACTTGGCACAACACAGGTTTCTGATACTAAGCTCAACAAAGCAGGTAAGTAAATGGCAATCTGGATCTTCGAAGTCGGTACTCATGGTTGAGCAGTGATTTCACGGGACGACAGGTACATGTGAAAATAACTGAGCACAGGCAGACTTTACGTAGGTAATTTCTAAATGCCTGAAACAACTCAACATGGGTCATTCACAGAACCACTCCTTGCATAAACCACAGACGCTAATTATAGAAGTACAGTATGCACATTGTGCATATGACTGAAGGACAAAATTGATCTCTTGGATAGAGCGATTTACCTTGTCCAATACTGAATGGGCACATCTAGACTGAAGAAGGAAAGGTTCACACTCTCAAAGATGAATGAGTGCTAAGGATTCCTCCCCATGTAGAACCTTCCAAGGTAAAACAGTGCAATTCCGTCAGTGGTTATAAAGACGAAGCACAAAAACACGAAGAAAAATTGTCCTAGGTGAAGCATGAACTAGTGCTGTTATGGCTATTCGATCCCAAACTTTCTAATCTGTCCACAACACATTTTTTCCAGAGGGCCTCCTGATCTGTGGCTGTGGTGAAGAGTGAAACTGGACCTCTTCCCAGCCAGGCGGCACAGCTGAGCCCATTATGTGCAGGTTTTACCAAAAAGGTGGCGAGAGCTACAGAGCACAGGGCTTTCCCTTGGCCCTTCGTCACGACCTCTCCCTCCTGTGCTTTGCTGATCTCTTCTTCCTCTTCATTTCTACTTGACTTCAAGACCACGTGTGGGCTGGACTCAACTGAAACATTCTCCTGGTGACTCCACGGCATGCAGCGCTCCTGGCGCCCCTCCCTTTCCTGCTGTCTCTTTCTTCTCATGGGCATCTTATTTCTTGATCCTTCGCTAAATGTTGGAGTTCCTCAGCTTGCTTCTCTTCTTTTCTGACAAAAATCTCTCTCCCTAGAAAGGCTCATCCACCCCTCTGGTTGAATCTCACAAGTACGCTACCCACATATGGATGGCTCCCGATTTCATATCCCCAGCCCAGATCACCCACCGGAGCTCCAGACTTGTGTACACCCACATGCTTTGTTGATCTCTCCACCAAGATTTCTCACAAGCCTCTCAAACTAAACATACCCCAAGCCCATCTTTACCCCGTTACCATTATTTCAGTAGACAAGTACTGAAGGAGTCGAATCAGAAACAAGAAGTCTAGCTCCCCTATACACCTGCTCCACCTGTAAGTCCTATCGATTCTATTTAGTCATCCTTAATTTGTTATTATTTATTCATATCATAACTATTGATTCTGCTTTAACCGATTAATTTGTTCCTTTTTCCCCATTTCCTCTTTCCCATCTTCTTTCAGGCTATGTAAGCTTCTCTTGTCAGGATGTCTGCAAGAGCTTCCTAAGTATTCTGGTTCTACTCTTGCCCCTTACTATCCATTCTTCACAAAGCAGCTAGATTTTCTGAAAGCAAATCAGATCAAGGCATCCTCCATGTCTTTCGACCACACTTGGAATAAAACCCCAACCCTCTGGGGCGCCTGGGTGGCTCAGTCAGTTAAGCATCTGCCTTCAGCTCAGGTCATGATCCCAGAGTTCTGCGATCTAGCCCAGAATTGGGTTCCTTGCTCAGCAGGGAGTCTGCTTCTCCATCTGCCCCCACCCCTCTCATGCTCTCACTCTCTCTCTCAAATAAAATAAAAATTTTTTAAAAAATAATTTAAAATATAAAACCCCAACCCTCTGCCATGCGTGCATAACCAGGCCTCACTGACCTCATCTAGGACTACTTTCCCCTCCCACAGCACGATGACCAGGCCAGCTTCCCTCCAGGTCTCACACCTCCACGGGGCGCTTCCTGACTTCAGTTTCTCGGCAATGCCATACCCAGAATGTCCAGTCCCATTTCTTCACATTGCTGGCTTCTTTCCTTTAATTCTGTTCTAAATATTATATCCTGTGATAGGCTTCCCTCATCACCCAATTCTCTTTATGTGTTTGTTCATTTGCCTATTTTTTGGTCTGCTTCCCCTTACTACTGTAAATCCTGTGAGAACAGGGAGCTCTGTGGTATCATATGCATGCCCGCCAGAGTGCCCGACACAAAGGAGACACCAGACAAATGTTTGTTAAAGAAATGAAGGACATCTTTTCTTTACCCAGGTAGAATTTAGCTCACGAAAGGTACCCAAAAAAGACCCATTGAAATATTTAATGATGATCAATAAGGGGGGAAAAAAAGAATAAAAAAAATCACTGAATAAAGACCACGGACTGTCAGAAGGTCACATAGTGTATGATTCCTTTTATATAAAATGCCCAGAACAGACAAATACACAAAGATAGAAAGCAGACTGATCACGGCCAAGGCCAGGGGGCTGGGGGTGGGACTACTAGGGGGTTTGGGGGGTCTCTTCAGGGACGGTGGAAATGCTCTGTTAGAGAGTGGAAATGATTGTCTAACTCAGAATATACTAAAGATCACTGAATTATACACTTTAAAATGGTGTATTCTTTAAAAAGAACTTATGATAGGTGAATTACAGCTCAATAAAGCTATTATTTAAGAAAACAAAGAGGCTAGGCTGGATGAACTATGAAGAAGTAGCTACAATCCCCTCACTAGCTTGTGAGCCCTTCAGAGTCAGGCTTGTGTTATTGATCTCTTTATCCCCAGAGCCTCACACCTGCTGACTGGTGGGCAGACCGAGTGAATGAGTGACAGCTTTGACATTCGGGACTGTCCTCTGGATGCAAATGCTCGAGCAATTCGATCTAACTAGGCTTTGGTCAGATCTGATTACAGCGAGGAATGAGCCCGCGTGAGAAAAGGAGTCCAGGTCACACAGACAGGACATTCTGCAACTCACAATAGGCTCTTCTATCTGTTACCATATTTGATTATCACAAACAAAATGAAAGTGCTGCGAGGTCAGTTCTATTATCACCTGCATCTTATTGAGGCAGAAAAGGCGCCTTCGGAAGCTTCAGGCCTGCCGCTGGGCACCACACCACATGCAGCATCGTGGAGCCGGAGATGGGGTGTCAAATGCCCAGCAAGGACGTTTTTCCCCTTCCCAAATCCCGTGTGGGCAAGCTGAGTGTCATAAACGTTCCCCAAAATGACCAGAAAGGCATCATTAAGGCACTGAACTCCATCCCTGGCTCTATCACTTACATTGTATTTGACCTTAAATCACAGAGCCACTTTCTTCCCCCACGCAGTCATCCACAAAACTGGTGTGGTAAGACTTCCTCTGCTTCCTTTCCTCGGGTGCCGTGAAGATTCAGAGCAGCCTTGTGGAGGAAACGCACGAGTCTCCACAGCGTCCACACGGGCTGCACAGCACCCACACCCAGAGGCCAGCCCGCTTGACCCACGGCACAGCAGAGCCCCAGCCGACACACTAGCAGTGTGTGTCACATCAGACAGTCACAACACTGCTTTCACCCCACGTCACAGGTGATGGAGCTGAGTTGCTCAGTTATTAAGTTAGTTCTGCCCAGAATCAGAAAATGATTAAAGAATCCAGCAGGTTCTCACAGTTAGCCCTTCTTACTTAAATGTCATGTGCTTTCTAAAGCCTGCCCTGTCCCCTGCCCAATCTCCATCTGTGTGGGGTCTTCAACTCACAATTTGTGCTCCTTGATCCCCTTCGAAAATATGATCTCAAGGACTCTGCAGGCTGTACTGTACACCCCCACCCTGCTCCCTGGTCCATCCCTGGAAATGCTTCTCTTCCCACCTGTGGACACAGGCTACCAACTCTAACAGCACCTCCTGCCGTCGAGCTGGCCCACCACTCATCTGTTTGTCTTTCTTGACCCACCCCATTCCCCCAGGGCCTCAGCCTCTGCACATCGCAGCCTCCTCATGGTCCTAGCCCTGAAGTGCACACACACCATGAGTCACACATAAGGTGACTTTCCCTGAGCTCTGACCACATCCCTTCCTTCCTGATGCTCATTCCCTTCCTCTGTTGTGTGAGATAACTTCACTTTGGTAGCCAAGATTTCTGCCCAAGGACTCTGGGGCAAGCCCAGATGAGACCTGTCTTGCCATGACACAGAGCCCCCAAGGTGCCCGTATAAACTGAACTGCACTCTGAGCATTGGCTCTCCTTGGATATACAAGATGACATGCATCCTGGAGCATCACCAGAAGCTGCCCTCAGGGGCCAGGCCCTATGTGTGGATTACAAAGGAAACAGTGTTACAAAGTCTTCTTGACTTATTAACTACAGCAGTATCCCCTTGGCCAGAGTCCAAAGCATATTTCCTTTCTAGAGAATCTGGTGGTTCAGGAGTAACTTTCATGGATGATGCCAGTGCAATTGGGTACTTGTTAAATGAAGAGACAAGTGAATGAATCAGTGACCTGTATTTGGGAGAGATAACCAGTGGCCCTGATAATCCAAAAGAGAAGCTAATAAAAGTCACTTACACTTGACTGTGTAATGAACTACACATTAGATGCACAGGAAGCAATGCTTCCCTAATTACCCAGCCAATACCAAGACCTGCTTGAATCTCCCAAGGACATTGTAACTGGGGGAAGCCGAGGGGGTAGGACTTGTGTTCTGTACCACAAGGTGCCACTTGACTGAGGACTGGAGATTCATTATGGAAATGACCTAAAGATCCACAGTTCCAGAGGACTTGATACATGGTGGATTTTCAATACTAGTGCACATTCGTGTATATGGAGAGTATACTGACCAGAGGCAGAAATGATAGAGACCAAGAGCGGTACATTACATTTACAGGTTAGAAAGCATTTTCACATCTATAATTTTACCCAACAAATGCATGTTCCCTGTAGTAATTCCAAGAGCTGGGTAGGGTAGCTACTACTCTCTCCGTTTGAGATGTCCCACTATATTACCTTGGCTGGGAATAGTTAAAGGACTTGGTCAAGGTCATGTAGCTCCTAACTGATGGAGCTGAGACCAGGACCATAGTTTTCTGAGTCTTAATTTAATGTACACTGTCCCGCACTATCTCCCCAGAATGGATCAACTACTACTATTTATTCATTCAGGAAATACTTATCCATTCATCTAATAAACACTCACAATTTGGGATGGTCAAGTGTTTTGCCAAGTTGCCGAGCCTTCAAAAACAAAGAAACAATCCAATTAAAATCGGGCAAAGGAGTCGAGTATGCACTTTTCCAAAGAAGATATTCAAACAGCCAACAGTTACATGAAAAGGTGCTCAACATCACTGATCATCAGGAAAATACAAATCAAAACCACAGCGAGATCTCACCTCATGCCTGTTAGGGTGGGTATTATCAGGAGGTAACAGGTATTGGCGAGGATGTGGAGAAAGGGAACACTGGCGCACCGCTGGTGGAAATGTAAACTGGTGTAGCCTCTGTGGAAGGCAGTTTGGAGGTTTTCCAAAAATGAAAAGCAGAACTAGTGCACAATCCAGCGATTCCACTGCAGGGTATAGATCTGAAGGAAATGAAATCACTGTCTCAAAGAGATGTGTGTAGCCCGTGTTCACTGCAGCAACGTTCACCACAGACAAGGCATGGAAACAAACTAAGTGTCCATCGACCCATGAATGGATGTAGCAGATGTGGTGTATACTTACACACACACACACACACACACACACACACGCATATGTGATGGAATATCATTCAACCTTAATGAAGGAAGAAATCCTGTCCCTTGTGGTAACATGGGTGAACCCAGGGGACATCATGCTGCTTGAAGTAAGTGAAACACAAAAAGACAAATACAGTATGAGCTCACTTACATATGGGATCTAAAAAAAAAACAAAAACAAAAACAAAAACAAAAACCACCTGAATTCGTAGAAAGGAAACAATTTGGTGATTACCAGAGGTGGAGGTAGGGGGAAAAAGGGGTGAAGGGGTCCAAAAGGTATAAATTTCCAGTTGTAAGATAAGTAGGTTCTGGGCATATAACATACATGGTGATTGTAGCTGAAAATACAATATTGTAGGGGCACCTGGGTGGTGCAGTTGGTTCAGAGTTTTACTCTTGATTTCGGCTCAGGTCAAGATCTCAGGGTCGTAAGGTAAAGCCCCACATCAGGCTCCATTATAAGCACGGAGTCTGCTTGAGATTTTCCCTTTCCTTTCCCCCCATCCCCGCTTGTGCTTGCTGCACTCGCTCTCTCTCTCTTTCTCTCTCTGGGGAAAAAAAAAAGAATACCATATCATATATTTGAAAGTTGCCAACAGAGTAAATCTTAGAAGTTCTCAATAGAAGAAAAATGTTGTAACTCTGTGTGGTGATGGATGTTAACTAGCTTTACTGTGGTGATCATTTTGCAATACATATATTAAATCATTACACTGTTCACCTAAAACTAATAGAATGCTATATGTTAATTATATCTCAATAAAACTGGGGGGAAACACAAAGAAAAACTTTTCCTTGCTTCTAGGGTTTATAACTAGTAGCAAACAATCGACTGTATGCAAGGGGGACAGAGAGATATATGACAGCCACAAAGAAATCTATCATTTATTAGAAGCATTTAAAGAACGCCTCCCGCTCAGATCATTGCCATTGCAAAATGTAATGTGGATACCAATTTAGCAGCTAAAAAGAGAGCAAGGTATGATTCACATAACACATTCTAGGCTTGACAACTTCAGAATTTATTGTTCATTAAAACTGTATATTAATTATCCTAGTTTTAATTAAAGTATTATGTAGAGTTGGTGAAATGCAATTATGTGCAACTGACTTGAGATGTATAATAGGCTAATATTTGTAAAGAAATGCATTATTGTCACTAGATCTGCTCATGTAAAATGAAGTGGTATTTTATTTTCAAATGAAAAACTGGTACACAGAATATTAAAGTCTTGTCATTAAATACTACACTGCTAACTCAAATGGAACCAAGTAATTCTAAGTTCCCCACCCCTGCCCTTCGGCTACTCACTGTGCTCAGGAGTGGCTCCCTGGCTGTGAGGTAGCCTGATCCCAAAGCAGGAGGATGCTGGAAGCTGCCCACACACGCTCAACAAACCCTAGTACACAGAAGATGCTTTAACGACCTTCAACAAGTCCGTCCGTGTCACTGATAGTGTAGGTCCCATTGTCAGTGTCGGCGACCACCAGCCACAGCCCAGAACCTGATCGAATGTTTAAGGGTGACCTTCCATGTAAGAGTGTCAAAATGCCTAACAATCTGAAAAGAAACATGAACTTCTCGGGCAATCTTGGATCTCCTCCAACCGTGCACAGTGAGGTCTGCCCTGAAGCACTGAAAGGCAGAAATGTAGTCAGCATTCTGGAGGCCATTCGCTGAAGCAATGCCATGGTTCCCATCTCTCTCTCTTCCCTATGTCCATGGACACTGATCTGCATGCCCTCATATCAGCTCAGACAATGAGACTTCTCCTGGATGTGGTCAGAACAACAACAGGAACTTTCTAGGTGTCAGAAGCCAGCACTTGGAAAAGCCCATAGGACACATACAGGAGCGAAGGCAGACTGGGGCACAGTGGTACCCACGGCCCCAGCACATTCTCTACCCGTGGGTCCCTTCATGCCAGGTAGCACTAGGTCCCCAGACATCGACACACATAGCCATGCACAGAGCCACATGTACACAGGACATCATTAAGGAAGCATGAGGACACCATGGGGTGGGAGGAAATACAGCATGTATCCTCTTTCCCCTCCTCAAACATTAGTTAATAAATTACTTCTCATTCATTACTTTTTGTTAAATCTCAGGACAACTCGGTACAGAGACCATCTGCCCGCTCCTAAGTACAGGAGAGGCACTGGGAGGTGGTGCGATCCGTCACAGGGTAGACTCCGCCTTCTCTTCTTCTCTCCGTCTTCATCCATCTGGCTGCTATAAATTCCACAGACGGGGCGGCCGGTACCCAAGAAACATTTCTCTCACAGTTCTAGAGGCTGGAGATCCAAGCTCAAGGCACTGACAGACTGGGTGTCTGGACTGAGCCTCTTTCTTGTCTGTGGCCACTTTTTGGCTGAGTCTTAGGTAGCAGAAGTGGGGAGGGAGCTTTTGAAGGTCTCCTCCATGAGAGCAGTAATCCCACTCACGAGGGGTCCACCCTCATGACCTAAGCACCTTCCGAAGGCCACACCTCCTAACACCATCACATGGGGGTTAAGATTTCAACAAATGAACTGGGGGAACAGAGGGAGACACAAATTTTCTGTCTATAGCAGAGGGATTCCTAAGTGCCATACGCTGGAGGACCCACCCAGAAGAGCAGTTCCAAAAGGGCTTCCCAGAGCCTCATCTACCAAAGCAAGGGCCATCAATGGCACCCCCAAAACCGTCGCCTCTCCTTCCAACCCCAGCTCCTCTGAAGCCGCTGTGGCAGAATCAGAGCTCCCTTTACTCTCCGGAACCCCCTGCCGGGCTTCAACTCACTCCCACCACCTGCTGCAGAAGGAATCTCCTGGCTCTGCATGTCCCTAGTGATGTGGGAAACAGAGGCAGAAAAGAAATGAAGACAAAATTAAATGTCCTTATAACCTGCAGCCCATTGACGAATAATTGAGCCAGGCAGAGCACAACATTCTTCTAGCAAACCCCAACTGTCTTAATGTTGATACTTTGCTAGAGGGGAAAACAGCCTTAGCTTGATAACAGTAACGCTTCCAATATCCCCAGAGTCTTCTTTAAGGGTGCTGCTTCTCCCCCTGCCTCTGCCCCTTTCCATGGCATGTGCGCTCCCTTCTTGCTATCTCTGATAAATCAATAAAATCTTTAAAAAAGAAGACTTTTTAGCATATCAAAGTCCTTTGGACACCTCCCTTTTTCCCTACCTCCCCCAATCCCCAAGTATATAATCGGCCATTCCTCACAACCCCAGGGAAGCAGCTCTTTCTCCTGTCCTGACCTTTAATAAAATCACCTTTTTGCACCAAAGACGTCTCAAGAATTCTTTCTTGGCGTTTGGATCCAGACCCCAACAAAACACTACTAATCAAAACTACATCACCAGGACTCCTCCTGTTGCTGTCATCCCACGTGGCTGAGCACCCCTGCTGGGACCTTGGTGACTAACCCTCTCACCTCAGCTGATACTTTCTCCAGTGCCGTCCCAGCCCCACATGCAGGGTCACCCTCTCAGCCTTGCCAATCCCTACGAGAGTTCATTCTGAAGTCCCATCCCAGATCCCCGACATCACACCCTGGGTCTCCTGGGGAACAGAGTCACCTCAGCAGCATCTCTGTGGGCCCGCTCCAGGTGCGTGAGATCGCTGTAAACAGGGAGAAGGGAGAGAGGAGAGAGCACAAAGGAGGGCGGAAGCCCACTGGCCTCAGCTTTGCAGCTGTGCTTAACTCGCAGGATGACTTCAGAGAGGAGGCCTGAAGCCACCTGTCGCTGGACAGTCCAGCTGGGGTGGCAACTTCTCTGCTGGTCTGCTCCCTCTCCCCAACATAGACCCATTCTAGGCTTCCATAAGGGTCAAGTTTCACCCTACAAAAATTTAACTTGGGCCAGAATTCTGCATTGCAATACTCACTCTCTCCGCTCCAATGGGAAGAGACACCTGCTGTCCAGGACTGGAAGGAGTGGCCAAGGTGAGGATGAGTGGATCTGTGGGGCCCAGCGCAGCACTTCCCCCTCACTATCCCACTCAGTCGTTCCTCTTCCTTCACGGGCTCCCGCGGTCTTCTGACTCCACGCCGCCATGTATGACCACCCCACACTTCCTCCCTCAGATGACTCCGAGTCCACTGAGAGCCATCGCCCCCTTGCAAACACCCTAGATGTCCTTGTTTTTCACTCCCTTGCGACAGGCAAACTTCACCTTCTCTGAACCCAATTAGTTGCCTTCCCTACAACTGCAACAGAACCTGTAAAGCTTCTTGAAGAGCTCCAGTAGCACAAGCCGCAACCATGCATGTGCACTGAGGTGGTCCCACGAGCCTAGCATGTTTCTCCATTTGCTTTGAGTGCCGGCATGATTCAGCACCTTCCCTCTCATCGTGTGCCACACTCCACTCTGAACTCATACCTCCTCTCAACACTCACAGAGGAAAGAAAACCCTACAAGCCCTCAATTTCCCCTAAGAACATCTGCCACACAACACGCATCCACACCCACATTAGGCTTCTGTTGTGACAGTGGAAGCTGTCCTTGACTCTCTCTAAGGCTCCCTGCTGAAGGCCCCCTGTGTACAGGTGTAAGCCCATGGACCCCACCATGCCAGGCCCTCCCTCTCATGCTGCTTGTGTGTGTGCCCAGGCCACCTGGCCTCTCGCCCTCCCTGGATTTTGCTCCTCTAGCTGCACTCACGTTCCCTAGACCCTTCACATTGTCCTTTCCTCCTGGAGAACTGCTTCTGCCAGCATACGAATATTATCTGGTATTTCCCACCTCAACAGAAAAACCACCCCCTTGATCTCAGGTAGCCCATGTGGACACTAGCCCTTTCTCTGCAGCCATTCCCAGTAAAAATATGCCCAAAGAACTATCTCCACCTGCTCCCTCCACCTTCCTTATCTTTTATTTAAACATAGTAAAACCACAATTACTAAACATTTACTAACAGGAAAAAAAAATCAAATGAAGACCAACATTTCTAACATTCTACTTCCTTTCTCCTCAAGCCCACTGTTGGTGGGTCTCTCAGGGGAGCTCTCAGAAAAATACATTCCCAGTCTTGTCTGAAAATATCCTCACGCCTCCCTCAGTTTGGACACTAGATTAGCAGGATATGGGTTTCCACAATTACAGTTACATCCCTCGGAATTTTGAAGCTGTTAGTCCGTTATCTTCTCTACTATCGCTGCCCACAGAGATCTAACGGCTGTGCCTTTGAGGCAACGGGAATTACATGTATGGTTGCTGTTAAGATTTCTTCTTTGTCTTTGAAGTTCAACAGTGACATTATAATACGTCTAGATTTGGATATATTTTCATTTGTCCTACTTGGAGCTTAATCTGCCTTTTGACTCTGAGGATCCATCATTTTAGGAAATGCTAGGACAATTATCTCTGAACTTTATCTCCTCCCATTCTTCTCAACCTTTCCCCCCCCTTCTTAGAGCTCGAGTGATTATTCTATCCTCTTTATCTCTTAGCCTGTCTTCCATATTTTCCATCTTTTTTATCTCTGTGCTTTATTCTAAGTTTTCTTCCTCACACCCACCTGGACAATATTTCCTACTTTAGCTGCATAGTGTCTGCTCTCTCACCAATTCAATTGACTTTTTAGATAAATAATTGTGTTTTTCACTTCAAGAGGTTTAGTTTTTCCTATTTGGTTCCTTCTAAAATTAACACATTAAATGATATTCAACATCATCAGCCATTAGGAAAATGCACATTAAAAACACCCTGAGTTATAATCACACACCTATCAGGATGGCTAAAACAAAAAACAGTGTGAGCACGAAGTGCGAGAGAAGGGACTGAGAAACGCGATCGCCCAGACACTGCTGGGGGCAGTATAGCA
This sequence comes from Enhydra lutris kenyoni, assembly GCF_002288905.1. NCBI lineage: Eukaryota > Metazoa > Chordata > Mammalia > Carnivora > Mustelidae > Enhydra > Enhydra lutris. The sequence goes on from NW_019154097.1 coordinate 53,307,779, forward strand.
TAGTACGTCTGCTCTTGAAAACAGCTGGGCGTTTCCTTACAGAAACTAAACATGCAGCTACCATTTGGCCCAGCACCTGCATTGCCCGGTGTTTATCCCAGGATAAAACAAAACAAAAACAAAAACAAAACTTCTGTTTCCACAAAAACCTGTACACAACTGTTTATAGCAGTTTTATTTGAAATGGTGGAAAACCGGATACAACCCAAATGTCCTTCACCACCAGCTACACAGGCTGTGGTATGTCCGCACCATGGAACACTATACAGTGAGAAGGAGCCAACCACCAATGCAGGCAATGACCTGAATGAATCAGAGGATTACGATGAGTGAAGAAAGCCAACCCTACAACAGACTGCATGATTCTACTTACATAACATGGTCTAAGTGATGAAATTATAGAAATGGAGAGGGTGGGTGGGAGGGTTGGAGGAAAGGGGCGTGGCCATAAATAAGACTGGAGGGACCCTCTGGTGATGGGAATGTGTCCTGTTTTGACCCTATCAATGTCAATACCCTAAATGTGATCGGGAGCGACAGTGTGGCAAGGATCTCACCACCTGGGGAAAGTGGTTAAAGGGTGTACGGGCTCTGCCTGTATTATTTCTTACAACTCTATTTGAATACACAATCAACTCAAAATACAAAGTTTAATTAAAGAAGAGGGAAAAGGACAAATACTGCATGGTTCGACTCGCATGAGGAACCCTGGAGACGTCAAAATCAGGGATAGAAAACAGAAGAGTGGATGCTGGGGTGGGGAGAGCCGAGTGGGGAGTTGTTACTTAGTGGGGGCAGAGCCTCAGTATGGGAACAAGAAATAGTGGGATGGTGGGGACAGCTACACAGCTACACAGCAACGGGAATGCACTTAATGCCACTGAACTGTACACCGAACCAGGGTTAGGATGGTAAAGTTTATGTGACATGTATTTTACCACAATCTCAAAACATTTTCCAAAAAAAACACAAACTCCACAAAGACTTCTTATGGTACATGGAATAAATCCAGGTTCCTTCAGACTCTGTTGCCTGCAGGTCCTGTGTCCCCTGTACTCCCATCTGCCTCTTTTCCACACCCCAACTGCACAACAGCCCCTCCAGCTGAGCAAACCCAAGCAGCTGTTTCCTGGGTTTGCAAGTATTTGCCCTCTCCGCCAAGAACACTTGTCCTCCAGCTCCATGCAGGGCAGGCTCCTCGCCCTACAGACAGAAGCTGAGACAGCAGTCAGCACAGCAGGGCAAGTGGGTGCTAGGACACTGGCCAGCTGCTGCCCTCTCCCTACCTTAGCAGCCATCAGTCAAGCGGGGACAATAACAGGACGACTCACTGGGCTGGTGGGAGGCTCACGAATCATTCCATGGAAAACACTTCAAACAATGCCGGCACCCAGAAATATTAATGATTACTCTTACTAAACACCGTCCTGAGAGTATCACAGAAATTATCTTGAATGAAATAAGCCAGACACAAAAGATTTCATATTCTATGATCCCATTTATAAGAAATTCTGGAATACACAAACTACCCTATGGTAATAAAAATTAGATTAGTGGGCAGGGCTGGAGAGAGCATATGAGTGCTAAGTGCACCAGGGAACTTGACTGGGAAGGGGCTGACATTTGTCACATATTTGCTAGAATTCATCAATTTGTGTGCTGAAAATCTGTTCATGTTGTACGTAAATTATACCTCAGTAATGTGGTTGTTTAAATGTCGCCTGCCCAGAGAGGCTGTCCTGGGCCACCCAGTGTAGAGCAGCGACCAGATCCCTCCCTCTCCCGCTCAGCTCTCCCATCCCAGTCGCCGTTCATTCCCTCATGGTGCCTGTCCTCCCCTGAGAGTATCCTGTTTATTAACCTGTTCCCACGTGAGGCCATAGCTCACTGATGGCGGGACCTTCAATGCCTCATTCACCTTTCTGCCCCTGGCAGCTAGAACAGTGCCTGGCAAAAAATTAGCACTCAGTAAATATCTACTGAATGCATGAGGAGAGGGAGACGCAGAACGGGCCTGCCCTTCCACAAGCGTGGCTGAGTGTGAACACCAGAAAGGACTTCAGTGGTCATTTAGCACACCTTCCCCACTTTGACATGAGAAAATGGAAGCAAAGCAGAGAAAGTAATTTGCCCAAGGTCGGACTTAATGATGGAAGCAGGTCTGGAGCCCACATCTCCTAGTCTTTTTCACTTACAGCAAATAGGGCTCAATTCACATGTATAGACATACTCTATAAACATTCACAAAATGCCTATAAAATATAATATAAAATTTTTAAAAGCATATTATTTTGAAAGCCCAGTTAACTATAAAAATATTATTACAACCAGATCTACTTCATTCAAGCATTAAGTTGTGACTTCCACTACAAGCGCTAATTTAAACAAATCTTTCTTGAAGCGATTGAAATGAAATGGTAATAAGTTAATGGACATTCGAGTATTTAAGCATGGACAATTACGAGTCAGGCTGTTTCCACGTTGCCTGGGATGCTGTTCACTGCCCATACTTCACAATTCACATCTTCCCTGGCAAGTCATCCTGCTAAAAGCTGACTGGAGGTTGAAATAATTAATCTATAAACTTCGCAGTCCCCGGCAAACACAGGCAAGTACGCCGTGCTTCCGCATTCCCGTCAGGTAGGCTGCCGCACGCAGTCTGAGCACAAGAACCTGCAATTAAGCCAGAGAATGGCACAGTACAGAACAAGTTTTTGCGTCCTAATCTGATAACTGCCGACATAAATTACCTCCTGGAGGTGGGAGAAATATTGCACGACATCAACATTCACATTTCACATTCTGAGAAATAAAAGGAAACAAAGAACATATATCAAAACCAAAATAACAGAACAATTTTATTATCAAATTAGACGATATTTATAAGACAAGGCTATCCTCACCTTTGACATGCAAAGATAGCAAACTATTTGGATTCAGTAAATCAGAAAAACAAATATACATTTTTTTCATCTTCTTAGATAAATAAAACCTATAATTACCTATTCAAAATTCTGAGTATAACTTAGTCTCATTTCTTTTGAAGTATAGTTTGCCTTTTCTAAGATAGATTTCTCCTTCATCAATAGCATTTTTCCTCAAGGTTATGTTCCCTCCACTTTTGGTGAGGAAGTTTACAAATATTACTGACTTTACTTCACATCTCTTCACACACTCAGCCATTTCAGGAGTGTGTATCTGCTGCACAAGACGGAGTTCTCAGAACAAGAATGTTTTCGATGGCCAGTACCCAGGGGACACTGAAACTCCTGGAGGAAACGACCTAACATGCCACTCGGGGTCGTGACTCTCACCTGCTCATTTCTGAAGGTGAGAAGAGTGAGCACTGCGGGCAGCAGGCACGGCGGGCCCCCGGCACTGAACACACCTGTGCTCGTCTTAAGACTTCACTTTTGGGGCACCTGGGTAGCTCAGTGGGTTAAAGCCTCTGCCTTCGGCTCAGGTCATGATCCCAGGGTCCTGGGATCGAGCCCCGCATCAGACTCTCTGCTCAGCGGGGAGACTGCTTCCTCCTCTCTCTCTGCCTGCCTCTCTGCCTACTTCTGATTTTTGTCTGTCAAATAAATAAATAAAAAATCTAAAAAAAAAAAAAAAGACTTCACTTTTCCTCCTCTGTCCCACCTTCCCAGCTTACGAGTCTCCTCCTGCTTCTGCGGCCTTCTTCCCCATCTGCCCTGTTACGTGACATAGTTACAAGTTCCAGGAGATTGGACCTCACATTCCTGGGAAGCCATTAAAGTGCTGACTGGCTCCCTGCGCCTTGGCCTCGAGCACAGTCCCGGTATGCATCCCCCCACCCTGGTCCCCCCCTCTCCCCATCCTTCTCCTGGCTTGGTTCTGAAATTCAAGTACTCCAGTTCAAGGTTGTTTAGTTCGGTCAGACTCATCCTCTGTGACCTGTGACCAAGAGCATCTCAGCTGATACGATGAACTCTTTGGGCTTCGCTTACTGACTTAGGTGTTTCATACGGAGCATTAAAGAGGTCTAAAAATCACGAACATACTAACAACGCCCAAGTTTAGCTAGACCTCTTTGCTGACCTTGAGTCTGATATAAACAACTCTCTCACAAATGGATCCTCGTGACCATCTACTACGCATCTCAAACATGTACAAAACCAATTTTAGACACCCACCCCCAAACAGAGAACTTGCTTAGCCTGCAAATCATCTCTCCCGTTCAGGAGATGGTAAGTCCATCCTATCAGCTGCGAAGGCCAAAATTCTTAGAGTTGTCCATGGCTCCTCTCCTTCTCTCATACCCCACAGCTAATCCAGCGGGAAATCCTACGCAGTCTACGTTCAGAATATATCAGTATCGGTCACTTCTCACCAGCCCTCCCCAAACCTGAGTCACCTGAGCTACTGCAGCAAACCCCTACTAGGCCTCCTCATTTCGGATTCTGCTGCCTGATAGTCCATTCCTCACAGAATTCTTAACAGAAGGATCACAAGGGAGATCACACTGCTGCTCTGCTCGGATCCTCAGAACAAATGCCAAAGTCCTCACTCTGGCTAAGTCACCGGCATCTAGGAATCGGGCCCAACCAGCTCAGAAACCTCCTCTCCAGCCCTCTCCCTCACTCCGGCCTGGCTGTTCCTCCAACACATGTGCCGTTCCCTTACCTCTGGTGCTCTTCTCACTGGTTTACCCCAGGCCTCCTCCCCAGACTTGTTCCAGTCTCTGCTCAAAGAGGTGGTTAGGGGAGAGAACTTCTCTGATTTTACATCTACAGCAACCCAGCTGACCCTTGCGTTCCCCACTCCGCCCCTGCTTCATTTTCTCCTCACTATTATCACCAGCTGGCATGTCATCTGTTTCCTTCTACTTGGAGACAGGGTTCCTGAGGACAAGGACTTTCTTTTGTTTCCTGCTGCATATTCGGTGCCTGGCACAGCACCTGGGATGTGGTATGCCCTCGATAAGTACTCGGCAAAAGAATGGGGGGAAAAGCCCAAAGTGCAGTCAGAACTTCGTGAGTTTTTCCTTTACCCTCATTCTGACGTGAATGTGCAGCAGCTCACACCCACCATGGGGACATTCACTTCAGCTAATTTTCTGGGATGGTGATGGATTTTTGCTGCTCCTTTTGCTGCACAATCTAAACCTCTTCCTTCCACAAGTGTGTAGCTCAAGAACAAAGAGGCTATCAGGGATCGGGTGCTGGGTTTTGCACACAGCAGCTGCTCTCTCTGGCCTGCTGCCCCCCACCCTGTGCTACACACACATCGTTTCCACCTTACCTCCCACGAGGCCTCTGAATTTCATAAAGCCCACGCCTTAACTGGATAACCATGTTTGCCTTCTCTTTTGTTAAAAACTTCTGAAGTTAAGGACTTACAGACCCGATACATCAAATACATAATACACTTGTAGGCAGGCTCAGGGCTAGGTGGACAATGTGTCTGTGTGCAGCTGTGGCTCACGGCAACCTGTAGTATTTCAAATTGAAGACTGGTGTTCTAAAAAGGGAGAAATAGGAAAATAAGAAGTATAGGGAAAGAGATATCAAAAGCACCAAGAAGGTTTGGCAAAATAAAGTGAAAAGAAGAATTAGTGTGATGCAGAAGACAGCATGAGACTCAGAGCCAGACAGGCCTGGGGTAGAACCCTAGCTCTGCCACTGGTCAGCGGTGTGTCCTTGGGTAGGCTGGTTAACCTCTCCAATCCTCGGTCTGATCTCTAGAAGCACAACTAATTATACTTCTTCGGAAGACAGCTGTGAGGATCAGGGAGGATGTGTTTAAAGTAGGTACTCAATAACAGCTGCTGTTAAAATTATTAATAGGCAATTCAACTGACTTTTCAAGTTAGGAAACATTAGAATTATTATTTCCCTTGAAAATGAAAAAAAAAAATCATTTAATTGTAAGCCAAAAGCTCACATTCTGAAGGTCACAGTGGTGAGGCACCTGGGTGGTTTAGTCATTAAGTGTCCGACTCTTGGTTTCGGCTCAGGTCATGATCTCAGGGTCCTGAGATCAAGCCCCGTATAGGGCTTGGGGCTCAGGGAGGAGCCTGTTTGTCTCTCTTACTCTGTTCCTCCCCCTCATGCTCTCTCTCTCTCATGTAAATAAATAAAATCTTAAAAAAAAAAAAAGTAAAGAGGTGGGGCTGGCAAGACGAGGTTCCTCCTCCTCGTGGCAATGGATCATCTCCACAGCCGTGTTAGGGAACTGATAGGTATAGAAGCTTGACCTGTTTCCCTAGAGTGAAACACTTTCAGCCAAATGTTTCAGTTTTTAAAGGATACCTCTGGTGGTGCACAACAGATCTAACGCCATCTGACTCCTGTCTGCCAACCGTCTGAGCAGGGGCCATGCAGAAATGCCCTCCCTCCCAACTGCTATCCAAAGCCAAACTTTCTTAGAAGTGTAATGCAATGTATCTTTGAATGATATATAAACTTAGGAAGAAAACCACACGGGCACTGATTTATGACATCTTGCACAGCAGGGACTTAATAAATATGGGGGTGATGATGAGGTGGAAAGTATGAAACAAAAGGCCCTGAAAATGTGGAAATATCCATAACTAGCCTCATCTCATCTCATCTCATCTTATCTCAACTCATCTCCTAAGGAAAAAAAAAAAAAAAAGATCACCGGTGCATTATTCTACTGAGATTGGAGATTTATCAATAGCTTCGCAGATCATTTGTTTGATGGGACACTAAGTTAAAGCCTACTTAGCATCTTTACATTAGCAGCTAGCCAGGAGTTGAACGGTTTTAACAAGAATCTGCAAGTAGAAAAAGAAAAGTTTATAAAATTAAGAGCTGTTAATTTCATTCTATCTCCTTCCATACTTCTTGGATAAATGCTGCCTTGTGAATCTGGCTAGACGGCCAGTCAACAAGTGACAGGCCGTACAGCTGCTTGCTGCTGAGTTCGACAAATCCTTCCACCACGGACTGTGTTCCCACTGACATTACTTAGAAGCACCAACTTTGGAGAGGAAGCTTATTGCAATCTACCCACCCTCCCTAGCACCCACCCTTCCCTAGCATTCATCCCAAATTGGCCCAGCCCATACTGCGCTCAATGGTAGAAACTTCCAGAATATTTTGCAAGAGTCTACCTCAGCCGCCTTTTGTTCAGCCTAACAGCCCTCTAAAAGAATGAAAAATTGATCCCTGTTCTTTGTTTCACCTACCTTGAGAGGCATTTATTATCATCGGAATCAATATAAACGTGGACATCCAAGCAACTCTTATAAAATAAAAAGGAAAGCAGTTATCTCACTTTCTACTGTAATTAGTACTTTTACTAAATTTTTAAATATGGCCTTTATACACTTCAATATTTTTCCTGTTCCGATAACAAGACTAGAAACATGTATTCAATAAGGCTAAGAATGGTCTGGCGTCAGGCAGGTTCAGAGGCCCCGGCGGAAGAGCCATGGAGCCTGGTTTAGAGAAGGGACCCGATGGATGGGCAGGTAGGGGAGAAAGCAAGTTGACATCTCACAGTGGCTTTCAGAGTTACATTTAAAACCTTTCCAGCAAACTATTTTATATACATATCTGTTTTAGAAAAACAGAACAAAACAAAATTCTCATGAATTTTTGTATGAGTGCAACCATCTGACAGAGTAAGTACTTGACTTTTAGCCCAAGCTTATAAGCATTTCATGATTCTTTCAGAAATGTTCATCCCTGAAATGTTTATATTTGGTACATTATCTTTAAATTATATTGCAGAATGCCCAGTTATGAAATAGATACCAAATGTTCTTTTTAATCACTTAAAGCTCTAAATGAAGAAAATCTGTTTGGCATTAGATAAATACCTTGAATGTGGGATAGGCAGGAACACCTTGAAATAATGCTTAACTAATCACAAAGCAACTCTTCTGCAATAGATGGGCGAACCACTAATTAGACGAAGGGAAATAAAACTGTCACGGTAGGATAAAAGGATAAAGAGAAATAAGCGGTAACTACTGTTTTATTGTCAGAGAAAGTAGTATCAAACGTGGCTCAGTAAAAAGGGGGAAAACCCCACAGCTCTGTAAGTAAATACCAGCACTCATTAAATTAGTACTTGGAGCTAAACACAACTCAGGGACGACAACGACACCTCAAAAAGTGCATTCAAGAAAGGGAAAAACAGACCGTAACGACTAAGGAAGGACGCTTTATTCTGGGCACGCAGCATCCCGAAGAGTAACATGACACGACGATTGCTTTAAACTGCTTAAACATTTCCAAGCCAAGTTTTCCAAAAAGCTGCTTAGAAGGACTGGGGGAAGACTACCAGACGAGGTCATTATTCTTTTCAAGGCTTAACTGATACAGTGAAATTCATTAAATAATAGGTCAATGGTGCCAACAAGTGGAATGAGTTGTGTTTTAAAGTTTGGAGTGACTTACATTCTGTTGCTGGGAATGATCTTGTGCCCTTCTCTGAACCAGGTCACTTGTGGTCTTGGGCAGCTGGTGATGGGTGGTAAGTTGAGAACTACTGCATGTCCTTGAGACACCGTTTTCCTCTGGTCTGTATCCATGAAATTTCCCATATCTGCAGAGAAAAATCAGACCCTTTAAGTTCCAGAAAACTCTTTTTTTTTGGGAGGGGGAAGGGTCAAAGATGGAAATAACTATACATTACAGCAAAGTCACCGACGTTGCTATAATTAAGCAATAAGACAAGAGAGATTGAGCAGTAATGCTGATGAGTGCAGATCTGGGGGTGAAGCGAAGCATGAGGCAGAGCCATGTGCCTCCAAAGTGCCCACAAAATGCATTAATCAGCAGAACTTCATGGTCTTTGTGTCGCGGCAACACTACAATGAAACGTTTGCAACTGATTTTAATATTGGAATAAACTGTGGGAAAGCATCCCACCACCACAGAGATGGGAATGAAGTGCCGGCAGCTCGCCCCGCAGCTCCCCCCAGCTCCCCCGACTCTCTGGCTGGTTCCGCCCAGTCAGCCACCGATGCCCAGTTCAGTTTCCTTTAATCTGGGGCAACCAGGCTTTGTTCCAGTCCCTGTGCTACCAGTAAACAGCATCTTTTTAAAAATGGGTGTCACAGAAAAAACCCTAGTCATTAGAATGTAGGTATAAGAGGCCAGTTTTTTAATTAGTAACATTTGAAACCTCTGAAAAATGTCTATATTATGCTTAGATACAGATATATGCGTATACACACATGTGGCATATGTGTATTCCTTTCAATGTATATAAATTTGGAATAATCCATAGAAAATCTCTATTATCTATGCATGTTTTTATTCAAAGGAAATTATTTCCTATGTAATAAGCAGCATTTAATATTCTACGAAAGAGATGAAACAAACTAATGAAACAGATTAGGAAAATAGTCACAGTTATTTTCAAAGTGAAACTTGTTATCAAAAAGGAGGAGAAAAGAGAAAGAAGAGAACATCAAAGAGCCAGAGATAAATGATAGAAACAAGGGTACAAATAACTGACCAAAAAAAAAAAAAAGCCCCAAATAATATTACATATAGCATTTAATACATGATAATAAATTCCAAGCTGTTAACTTATTCAAATATGTTTGGGGTACTGATCTAAACTTTGTATGTATTAATTATGTTTTCAATTATTCAATTGAATAGAAGTTCTCAGTTATTCTGCAGAAAAATTTAGCTGAGTAACTTCACAACAATTCAGAAAAGTTGAGCCTTCCTAATTAAAAACATAACTAAATGTATACAGGACCAGCACCTCACTCAGTCACTAATAATTACAGAATAGTAAGAGTAGTGAGCAACTATTTTATTTGATATAGTAATGCTGAAAACTATAGGCCTTACCTGTGGTCAAAAAAACAAATAAGAAAACATTCTAGTTATTGGTTGACAGCTCAGTTTAGGAACTCCTTAGAGTTCTCTGAAATCTGTCATAACATAGTAACATGTAACTTAAAGCTTCATAAATACTGCTTTCTTTTCAATGACAAGACATTTTGGTAGTAAATTCAAAACATAATAAAGCAGAAAGGCCATTTTATTTTATTATTTTTTTTTAATTTTTTTTAATTTTATTTTTTATAAACATATATTTTTATCCCCAGGGGTACAGGTCTGTGAATCGCCAGGTTTACACACTTCACAGCACTCACCATAGCACATACCCTCCCCAATGTCCATAACCCCACCGCCCCTCTCCCAACCCCCCTCCCCCCATCAACCCTCAGTTTGTTTTGTGAGATTAAGAGTCACTTATGGTTTGTCTCCCTCCCAATCCCATCTTGTTTCATTTACTCTTCTCCTACCCCCTTAACCCCCCATGTTGCATCTCCTCTCCCTCATATCAGGGAGATCATATGATAGTTGTCTTTCTCCGATTGACTTACAGAAAGGCCATTTTAGACAGACCTGACCCTTCACAGATTTTGGACTGCAAAAGTATTAAGTGCTTTGCGTTGGCCAGCCTGTCTCCAATTCCTTCCAAATACAACATCAAACACAAACTCCCTGCACTCTGGTATCTCCCTTAGTTACTTTTACTCCAAATGGGTCTGCCCCATAGAGACCTCATCAAGTCACTAACAGTAATGCCATCTAGGACATTACTATCCACCTACTTTTTATTGTGTAGCTGAAGGATTTTTAAGCAAATCACTGGAAAGAACTAATTTTGAACTGACAAAATTTTACCTAACTGGGTTTAATTTGTTATTTGAAAAACATTTGAATCTGAGTATCAGAAATGCTAAGAGCAGCTAATCATAAAGCAGAAGGCATCTTGTTAATACTTTGTTTTCTGTCCTCCACAGGGCCTGACAGAGCCCCTGACTGCTGGATGGCCAGGGCGGGTATCTCCCAAAACCTTTAGCAATTATTCTGTTCCAAAGAGAATCCAAGACAGAATCTCGATTCCTACAATGGTTAAAAGTGATTTTGATCAGCATTCCCCACAGACATTTTGTTTCTGTTATTTATCATTCGGAGACTTTTCCAATGCACACATACATGCAACTTGAACTTCTGATCTTCTCTGCAAGAGAGCTCCCATCCTGTTTCGCACCACACAGCGGTAAAACCCAGCATCAAGCCTCTGTAAAGACGGGATAATATACCTGCCAAATACCAAAAAGAAGTGTTAATGCTTCTATATCTAGAGCAGCTCTGGCATCTCATTTCTCAAGTGCTCAACAAATATTTTATTTTTGGTAAATTATTGTCTGTGCAATCCTTCTCTGGTCAACACACTCACCAACTGCCATTTGTGAGATTACGTCATCGATGTCTGTCTCCCCAGCAAGGCTGTCAGTAAGTAATACCCCAAGCTAGGTTCTAGATCTGCCTTGTCCATCACTTGCCCCTGGCACCTAGCACACTGCCATGCACGTAGTAGACAACACTCACAAGTCGTTGAAGAAATGACAAATGTAAAATAGCTATAGGTCATTATGCGTAAACTAGACCTTTCAGTAAAAGGTGTTTATAATTCTCTCAGAATCTCTAGAAGTCATATCTAGGCCTGGCAATAAACTTTACATAATGTGTCATGTTACTCTACCTAAGAATTCAAATAACACTTTCAGGATGAGATACAGGGGTCATCGAGGCAAAGAGAGCAGTGACATGGTGACACAATTCCCCTCTGCGCTCACAGTTATAGACCCCCTCTCCTGCCAAAACAATTCACACACTTCCCTCGCTTCCGTCTCCGCATGTGGACTGACATTTACTTTAAAAATGTTGTGGGTACTGAAAGGTGACTTCATTGGTATTTTTCAATGCTATATGACTGTAAGTAATCACGTCCTTCAAATCAATGCCTTTCTAAAAACTTCAGTAACATTTTATAGAAGGAAAAAAAGTAGTTAGAAGATACAGATTCCATAAAAGCCCCGCTTTCAGTTTACTATTAGTTTTATAACTTAGGATATTTTTAAATCCATAAGCAAGTACAATTTATAGCCAAGGACCACTTCAAGTGAGTGTTATAGCTCCAGAGCCCAAACCTTTCCCAAGACCTAAGAGAGTTCATTAATTGGTTTCTAGGCCATGTTCAAAAACAAATCAAGAATAAGGCTGAGTCCTGGACACTTTTTACAAAAAGGAAGTTGCCTACCACAAGAAAGAAAAAGAGAGCTAACAACCAATCAAATGGTAGCCTATTTCCCAAAAAAGAGAAAACTCAGCAATGCTGTCCTTTATTACAAAGATGTTCTGTTAATAGTTATCTTCATTTTAAGAAGACTTCTCACAAAGGATAATCAGAGAAACTTTTAAAAATGAGGTAAAAATCACCATGAACGGTACGCTCTCTTGGCTCAGTTCCTAAGCATAGCTTGAAATTGCTTACATTCAACTGATTGCTCATCTTTTTACTCAAGTATGTCCAATTAGTCAACCTGAAAACGGAACTTAAAGGCATAATTTTTAAGTGAATAAAACATTTGGACAATCTAGGTCATTCAGCACTAAGCAAATATTAATCAAAGTATGTTTTCCCTCTGATAATGATCTTGATATTCCCACGACAAGATTAATAAAATCTTTTATGAAAAAAATTACTGAGTTTTAATCTTCAAAATTTTATTTCATTCTGGGCAATGGCTCATTTCAAAAAATTAATTAGTGTGGATAATAAGAATAGTATCAAACTGAACACAGAGAGTCAATGCCATTTATTTAAATTACAAATCAAGGCTAGAAAGATGAGCAGCTTTAACTGTCAGATACCATGATTATAAATAAGGAGGAGTTTTGAGATTAAGTTACAATGAAGTCCACAAAAGTTTTTGGAAATGAAATAACACAAGTTATAGGAGTACATACTTGAAAAACGACATGAACAGTTTCATCATTGCAACATTTCCATATTTAAATAATTGTTATCCATTCCATTTTCTCTTTCTTTTTTGCAGTATCCTAAATAGATTTTAAATTCTTATGAATTTCTATAGTAATCTTATGTACTAATGCACAAAAATAGCAGTGTTTTCAAACCACAGGGAGGAGCAGATACAAAAATGAATATTAGGCATATGCTGTTTTGTACCATCTCTTTAGTCTAATGTCTCGCCAGGGAAAAAATATACTAAAAAGTTGCAAAGTACTCCACCTATTACAGGAATTCCTACACAAATCATGTTCACCTAACAGATGGGAATATTCACTGCAAGCCTATTGTTTATAAACACACATTTTTAAGCAGAGAAAGTTTCCTGGCTCTTTATAAGAAAGTATGATAAAATCTTAGCACCATATGCCACTAAAGTATAGAAAATGCCTGCTCCTTTTTCAAATAAACACAGCAGGGAATGTTTGTACTCACTGTAGAAAGGCAGAATTCTACTAGACCAAGAGAACATTTACCAGGGCTAGTTCATTATCAGGAACAGCAAATTAAAGAAAACCAAACACAAAATCACAGCAAAACCAAGGGTTTAAATGTCCATTCCTGCTAAGTAGGAGAATACCTCAGTTCTGAAATGCCTCTCAAGATGGGCCATGAGAACCACCCCAGGGGTTCTCTAGCAGCAGCTCGAGCTCTATTCCAGGCCACAAACAACTACTTGACTAGCCCTGCCTGGAGTGAACATTTGACATTTTTTGTCTGCCTGGGATCTACGCCATTTTCCTGTGTTTGGAGAATTTCCACTCGGAGTCTCGGTGGAGGAAGATCCCTGGACACAGGTAGGAGATGATGCGTGACCACTGGCCACACGTACTCTGGATTTTGGGGTCTCAGGCTGGTGATGCACAGGAACGGGGCTAAAGGACTCGTCTAACAGCAGCGGTGCCGGTGCGCAGCGGAGCCCGGGCCCCAGGGGAGCAGTGCAGTGTCCACTGCCAGTCAGGATAGCGGCTCCAACAACAGCACCCCGGCTCCAGCTGAACTAGCAGCAGGACTCTCACAGGACTGGCTCTCGGGCTGATTTGGCTCTAGCAGACTCACCTCACTCTGCTCCTGCCCCATCTCCAGCTTGCCTGGTGACTGATTCTAAGAGCAACCCAATGTCCATGCAACAGCTTCCTGTTCCATTTCACTACGAAAGTTTGTTTCTGTGGCTGGTCCTAGAATTCCCCAAATGTCTACACTATAGGACAAAGCCAAAATAATTTCAGCTGGAAAAGCTTCTGAAGCTATCATGCACTCACCATGGTCACAGAAAAACCCAAATAATGCCTCTTTAAGTCATCTCTCTTTTAAAAGTCGTGGTTTCCTGGTAAAGCACTAAGAATCATTAGGCAATCAACAGTCCCTCAAAAACTGGGATAAATGAACCTGTTTGGAGTTTTCTTGAACACGAAACACTAAAATTTGAGAAAATGTCTGACAAAATACTGCCTGGGTGCAGACAGGTTACTGTGGAGCAGATCTTTTAGCAACAGTGAGATACTATGACTAAGGACACAGGTCGACAGACCTATGCTGGTTCTGAATAATGAAGGCACATCTGCATTTCTCCCTCTCAGGTCAGGCAACATAATTCAATCCAAGAGAGAATTTTCATGCCCATTAAAATTAGATGTAAAGCTTTTTTTTTTTTCTTTGAATGGGGGTCTTACATCCATTTCATGCCCCTCCAGGTGAGACTATCCCCTACAACTTCAACTTTTTATGCTGGTATAAAAACATCTATTTTGCATGAAAATAAACAACCAAGTCCTATAATAAACTTCCATATCTTGGCCCAGAGCCCAATCTTACTTCCAAAGGGGGGAAAAATGGTTATGGGGGGAAAAAAAAAAACCCTGTAAGTCATTTATACCCTTCCTGGAACTACTTTGATTCTTCTTTTGGAGATGTGATGATAAATAATTAGGCTTTCAATTTTACTTTTATAAATTTCCTACATGAAATTAAAAAAGCATAATCAAAAGTGGGATCAGTCCACAGCTTTCTTTACAAACAAAATACTGAAATGAAAAATCCAGACTGAAACATGTTAAAAAAAAAGATAAAAGGACCCAGAGCCTTAAGCAGTGTGGGACTATGAGGGATTCTACTTATTTTAGCCAAAATGTTCAAGACTAATTCACGTGAGCCAAAAATATAACTGTTATTGTGGTGAGCTGCACAGTTCCTAGAGGACAGGGCCAATGGAGAGCTAACCAACAGAAGAGTGACGATAAACCAAGTCAAGAAAACTAAAGCCAAACAACTTGGGGAACTAAGCCCTTTGTGGGAAGACGCAGGCAGGGGTCACACTCAGTTCAGGGGGTGATGAAGAAAGCAACTGGTTACATGTCACCTAACAAAAGAGTTCTCAATTCAGTAGACCTTTCCTTTTGGTGAGTAGGGGGCAGAGCAGGTTAAAACCAAAACAAAACAAAAATAAGTGGAGGAGTCTTTCCCGTAGCTTAGCAATAAAGCATAATGAGATGCTTCGGCTCAGCGTCTTAAGATTTTTTAAAAACTGTTCTTGTATCCTGTAACATTGCTGAGTCCACTTACTAGTTTTAGCAGCTTTTTTAATAGAAAATGCCGCATTTTCTACATAGGTGATCGTGTCACCCTCAAAAAAAGACATTTTTCTGTCTTTCACTTAGGATGCCTTTTTATTTCTTTTGTGTTGGTTTTCCTTACTGCTCTGGCCGGCAAGTCCAGTCCTGGCATCTGCTGAGCTTCCAGCCTTGGTGGGTTTACAGTTTTCATCAACTGTAAAACATTTTCAATATTATTCCTTCAAATATTTCTGATCCTGCCTCCCTTGGGATTCCAATCACACATACATTGGAGTTGTCTAGCTTAAGTTGTCCTGTAACTTGTTAGTCCTCATTTCACTGTGTTTGATTCCCTTTTATTTTTTCTAACTGCCTTTCATTGTGGGTAGTTCTGTTGCTGTACCTTTAAGTTTACTAACATTTTCTTCTGCCATGTCTAATCTGCTAATACCTATCCAATGTGTTTTTCATCTCAGACATTACAGGTTTTGTCCTCAGTAGTTTGATGTCTGCCTTTTAATATCTTTCATGTATGTATTTAGCTTTGATCACAGGGAATACATTTATAATGTTTCAATATCTTTCCCTGCTACTTCTAATACCTGTGTCAGCTTTGGCTTAAGAGATTAATAGACTGAATTTTCTCCTCCTTATGGATCATGCTTTCCTTTCTCTTTATGCACCTGATAACCTCTGATTCAATTCTAGACATTGTGAATTTTACCCTGTTTGGTGCTGGATATTGTTGTATTTCTATAAATATTCTCAAGTTTTACTCTCTGATGCTTGAAAAATACTTGAAAGTCACCTGATCCCTTTCCGGTCTTGTTTATAAAATCTCAGGCAGGATTAGAGCCTCATTTGGTCAAGGGTTAATAATTCTCATTACAGACCTAAGATCATTCTGTATCCTCTACTCAATAACCCCATAAATTATGAGGTTTTTTGGTATGGCTGGTGAGAATAAGCCCCCCAGCCAGCCCTACGTGGTGAGCATGGGAAGAACTACCATCACTTCTGGGCAGTCTTTTCCTGGGCCTTGGGGAATCTCCTCGCGTGAATGTGCTGATGAAAATTCTGTCTAATGCTCAACAATACACCTCTACAGATACCTAGTCCTCTTTCTCTGGTACTCTGCCTCGATCTCCCTGGATTCTCCAATCTCTCCAACTCAGGAGTCCTCCAGACACATGTGCACCCCTGTGTGTGGGCCATAGCCTGGAAGTTCTCACACAGCATTAAAGCTGGGGCAATCAGAGGGCCCACTGATTTTCTGTTTCTCAGGCATCACCACCTTTGGCTGCCTGATGTCCAATGTCTTAAACACAACTGCTTCATATATTTTGTCTGGTTTCATGGCTCTTTAGATTTCCTATCTGGGACTCTCTTTCATATCTCTTAATGAGGTTTTCCACTTCATGTAGGTTCTTATAAAGGTTATTCCCAGGTATTTAATAATTTTTATTGATATTGTGAATCTTTTCATCTTTTTCTATAAGACATACAAAAAAGTTACTTTCTTCCTTAACCATTCCTATTTTCTTACTGGAATAAAAAAAATCATCACCATCTATCAAACTTCTATTATTGATACTGTCACAGAAAGTGAACCACAGAGATAGGTCTCCTAAGGAGATGATAAGATTTTTCACAGTTTACAGTATCCAATTATCCCTCCTGTTTATAACAATGAATATCATGCCTACCACTAAGAAATTACTGGCTTAGATATCTATCTATTCATATTGAATATAATTATTTATCTCAAAGTAGAAAATAATTGAAAATAAATATTTTCTAAAAAAAAAAAATCTGCCTATGACAGCTACGTAAACTTGGTTTAATTGCTGAACTACTACAATTTTGCCAATACAGTTACCTCTGCCTAAATGTGGATACAAGCATCAATATGAAAATCATCTGAAACTCACTGAAATTCATTGTGCAGTTTGCAACACAAGCAGCAAAGAAAATGCTATTTTTGGTCAAAGGTAGAAAAGCTGAGTTTATACGATGTGCCCTTTATAGGATTATTATTTTCTATTGACACAAAGTGGGGGTAGAGGGAGAAGGACTCAATTTCAGTGAGAAAACAGCTACCATTTTCATAAAGTAGCCATGTTTTTCAATTTGAGACTGGGAATGGTCTCCTGAAGGTTAACATATGACAGCTGAAGGTGCTTATTGGAAGGAAGTAGATGAAAGAGTAATTTGAAAAAATAGCATGAGATTTTTGGGACAGGTTTTATGTCTAAAAAAAATGATGACAAAATACAATGGATCCTTGATAACCCATCTGAGTGTCTGAAGCCCTCAGTGAACAGAATATAATTTATCACATCTACCCCAAACCATTCTTGCTTTAGAATAACCCATTTCTTCTTACTAAGTTTCTAGTGAAATGGGAATGAAGCATGTGTCTCATTGTAATGATCCATGTATAATGAACCGCCCATGCAATCTTGCTTCAAAGACCCACAATGCTTTGCCTTCCTGTGGGTTATCCAGAGTGTGCCAAATTAACAGGTAAATCTGCTAATGCAAAGAGCAATGCAAAAAAAAAAAAAAAAAAAAAAAAAAAAAAACCCCACCTCTTTGTGTATTTTAAAGTGAACACCAAAACTATTTCATCATAAATCTGAATAGTTGCATGTATAATAATGGCATGGTGTATGATTCAGCAATTTTTTAAAGATTTATTTATTTATGTGTGAGTGTGTGTGTGTGTGTGAGAGAGAGAGAGAGAGAGAGAGAGAGAGAGAGAGAACCAGAGAGTATCCACAAGAGGATTCCCTGATTCCAGGACCCTGAGGTTAGAGCCTGAGCTGAAACCAAGAATCAGAGACTTAACTGAGTTGAGTCACGCAGACACCCCTGATATAGCATTTTTTTTTTTTTAAGATTTTATTGATTTGTCTGAGAGAAAGAGAGAGCATCCCCAAGCCACGGGAGTGGCAGGCAGAGGGAGAAGCAGCATCCCCGCTGAGCAAGGAGCCCATGCCAAACTCGCTTACAGGATCCTGGGATCATGACCAGAGCCGAAGGCAGATGCTTAACTGACTGAGCCACCCAGGAGACCCTGATGTAGCATTTTAAACAAAACTGTTACACTGCTGTTTTACATGTATCCAGTGGAATCTAAACAATGATTTTGAAGTCCACATTATCCATTTTTAATAATGAACTCTTTAACAGATAGAACCTTCATATTGTTCTTTTTTATTTTTTACTCTTTGAACTTGACCTGTTAATCTATTTACCCCATAGAATTTTATTCTGACCTATTTTCAATTAGCAATAATCACGCCTCGGATAAACCTCATTGGCTACGATACTGCCACTGTGTAAAGCTCTAACCTATTTTCATGCCTGAAAGATACTTATTGATTATCCAACATACTTATCTGAAATAAAAATACACATATAAATGGCAACTTAAACAGGATGTCCTTTGATCAAAAGATCCTAAGTGCTTATAAAAAGTCTTCTGTATTACACGCTCATTGCAATTATTACAGTTAATCAAAACAACATAAATGTGTTAATTTTGAAATACAATTATTAGGCATTAAAAATTTAGAAAGAAAATGTCTCTAAATGAAAGGAAAGTGGCTGGGTTTTTGTTTTTGTTTTTTCAATTATTTTAAATTTCATTGACTGGGAAGTTATTTAACACTAGAATAAACAGAATTGGATAGAAATTAACAACAAAGAGAAGGTATTGACCACGTATTTGTGGTCATTTAGGTGTTCATTTAAATCCAATGAATACACAGGAAAAACAAATAAACAAGTAGAGAAGAGGCTGAAGCACAGCGGCAAGCAAAACAAAGGAAAGTAATAAAAAAAGGGGTATGGATTGAGAATATTAAATAACCTTTTTTGCCAAAGTTAATGAAGGCATCCTCTGAATAAATGTTTGAGAAAATACAAAGCCCTAACTTCCTCTTGTGCATGTTCCTTCTATATCAAGATAGAACACGGATCTGATCAAAGTAAACAGCACTTTTTACCTCGTTCTTCCTCAGATCTCCAATTGAGGCCTCACCACGTTCTTATCCAGAGGAGGATAAAATGCAGCCAGACTGTGCTTCATAAAAGAATATTTCTCAACTTCATTCTTCTTTCTAACAAATCCCGAATACTCTTGTCCTACTCTGTGTAAGGGGACAAGCCCCAGGGCACAGCTGTAGGTTTGCCACCCAGATAAAACAAGATGCCCCTGCCTGCCGTGGGTCTACCTTGCACACACTCTTTGCTTTGCTCTCATTACCTGTCCCTTGAGGCACAATATGTTCTCTGACAGCAGCTGGAGAATGGAAAGGAGGGGGGCGGGTGTTAAAACTGGTATAGCTCCTGCTGCTCATCTACACAACATATCTAAATTTTTAAAAACCCAAAACTGATCAAAATATCCCATTTCTAGTATCCTACTTACCCCTAAAGAGAATATGTAAAAGGAAAGAAGTTCTTCTGGGGTTGTTTAAAAGAGCCCAACATTTTGTTCAAGCCGAAAATTCTGAACTACGCACTTGTCTTGCACCCTGGAGAAGCAATTCCACAGGAAGACTCAGGGAAAGTGAGCCTTCCTTTTGTGAACTGGGAGAAAGCACAAAGAGGGCAGGAAAAGAGAACCATAGTGCCCACACAGAGGCATGTTCTCAGTCAGCTCAACATCAGCAAAGACACCTATGGAAACTGAATATCTAGAAAGCAATTCCTTTGCCACTATCCAAGGCCATGTTCCCCAATTTGAAGACCATCATTATAGATCATCCATATTACTATTTTTTATAGGAAGAACAATCTGGAGTCTTCTGCAACTTCATTCCTTTCTTCCTGGGGCATACAAAGCATTATGTCATTTCATTTTTATGAGAACTCTCTTTGGCGGCTTCTATTACACCCATTTTACAGATGAGAAAATCAAGATCAAACTGGTTAGGGCACTTGTCCAAAATAACACACAGGAGTTGAATAGAAAAATCTGAATTCAAGACACCTGCTGCTAAAGCCCATTACTCACACATCGTTCTCCTTTGTAAGCTTGCTTGTCTTCTCCTTTCTTACGCCCCTCCTACAAAACAAAATCCCTAACACCTCATTATGCTAATATACAATGTCAACTCGGATTTATTAGCAGATTGCTTGTGGGCCAGAAAATACACCATTTTAAATGCATTAGAGCCCTTCAGTGTTCACAACACCACAAATGAGGTATCATCATCCCCATTTTGAAGGTATTCCTGGCTTGCCTGAGGTCACATTGCTGATGCTATCTGGTGGTGAGCTGGGATTCAAACCTGGGTCTGTTGATGTCAACATACTCTGAACTATTATGATTAATTGTTCCTACAACAGCATATACTCTGACAGTATAGGCCTAATAGTGAAAGAGGAGGTCACAAACTTCTATGTCTACAAAGAGCAGGTAGATAAGGGAACTGAGCAAAGCACAGTTCTTCTGTGTAGGTCAGCAGAGCCAGGTGGCCAGGCCTTCTCACTGTTTAAGAGGGACCAGAAAGTGGATTTTTATATGAAATGCCCCTAACTTCTGACTTTCAAAGGGAGTGAGTGATGGGCTATGTCCCCCCACCCCCGAGCCATGTTGAGAAGCCCATTACTCTATTTAAAATACCTCTGGACAACCAATTCTCTTATTTCCATTAAATAAGAACATGACATTGCTGATATGGGGACCTCTGGGACTTTTTAGGCAGTCACTAACTCTCTGTCCTGCTCAGAACTATAGCGTCTGTTACCATAACCTTCCCATAGAAATGGAAGCTAAATAGGTTAAAACCTGAAAGACCCGAGCCCTGCCAGGAGACCAGGAGGTTTAGAAGCTGGTACTGTTGGCCCTGGGAGAAGCCACAGCTTGCATGTGACCTCATCTCAGCCTCCCCCGACCCCAGTGCTTGTTCTCTGCCCCCAGCATCATGCTCACTCCTGTACCCCACACCTGGCACAACCTCCTTTTTGCTGCTGGAATGAGAGGCTCTGCTCATGTCCCCCCCACCACAGCTTCATCTTCTCCCATCCTGACTCTAAAAGTTAGCCAGGTAAATTTTCTATTGACTGCTCAGAGCTCCAGAAGCTACGGATTTAAAGATCTCTGTTTAAACATTCATGCTCCTTAAATAGGAACAATGCTGGTGGGTGGGGCTGTTGCCACAAGACAGCAAATTTATCATGCTAAAGCTGTTATTTGCATTCCTCTGTAACTATAGCTTTTTTTAGTCTGGTAATTTCACTAACGGGCTTCCTTTTACAAATATAATGATAGACTTCCTAGGTGTAAATACAATGTAGATCAGAATATTAAATCACATTCTAATTAATTCTATTCCTTTAATCTTAATGCATTAGAAATTCATTAAAATATTTTCATCCTTTGTGCTATTATGGCCAACAAGGCAAATATTCTAAACACATCAACTTGAAACGGAATCTTATTTTTAAGCAGTCAATTACTTATATTCGCTGGTGTAGGTGGTGAGCTCACGGTCATTGTGCAACCACTTGAACTCTAAAGGCCAGCTCCCTTCAGCAAGGCAGGTGAGAACAAGGCGGTTGCCTTCCAGGTGAATCTGTGGTAGGCCCGGCTCTGTTTTAAAATACGGCACAACATCTTCTGAAATATTAAAAAGAGAGAAAGAGAGAGAGTGAATGAAGTCCACATGAAAATGGCATTCATCCAATTAATCAATCACTTATTTAAACAGACCTACTTTTAAAGAAATATATATGACGGCTATTTGGCCCAATTAAGTAGCCAATAATCCTTGACCCCTTAGAAACATGTGATACCCTAGATGATATTTCAGAAGGCTGAAAGCTCAATGATCAGCATCATTGGAAAACATCGGACAAGTTCATCCAAGTTATTTCCATTTATGATTAATATCTGTTTAACAAAGGGGCATAAAGGGCAGTCTCTGGTCATGCAAGTCTTGGTTTTAACTTGGCATTATATTTTCAAAGTAACAACCAAGGGTCTACAAAAGGCTCTAAAAGAAATTTCTTCATATAACCTTCATTTGGTTAAAAAAAAAAAAGTAACTAGGATAAGCAAGATTAACATGCATACATAAATGACAGGAATCGCCATCCAGTTTCCATCTCTCTCTTTCTCTAGCTCACACATACCCCTTGTCTCTTCAGAGCATTCCACCAGGCTGTAAGACTGAAAACCTGTGTGTATTGATATACTAAAATCCTACACAGCAATGGGAATGCAACAACTATTGCCACACACACACCCCCACCCACCACTGAATCTCAGACACATGTGGAATGAAAGAAGCCGGACAGAAAGAAGTTACAGCATATGCTTCCCTCCCAAAGTCCAGGAAAGCTCAAAACCAGGCAAAACTAAACTGTGCTCTTAGGGTCAGGATAAATGTCACCTCTGGGGGATAGGGATGGTGTAGGGGTGTAACAGCACGGCTTACAGCAAGCGGGCCAGGACCTGTGTCTCAATGTGATTACACAGGGCACTTAACTTTATGAAAATTCATGGAATATTATTCTGTGTAAGATTTGTGCAATTCCTCTATGTACACTTCAATAGTTAAAAATACATAAATATGAACACAGGACACTTAGCTTCTAGTTCTGGGCCCATCACTAATTTTCTACATAACCCTGATTAGGACACGGGGTTTCTCTTTCTTCAACACTAAAATAAACAGAATTCTAGCTTCTTACTTTACGAATACAATCCCCTGACACACCTGCCTCCCTCAGGCCCCAGACCCTCTCTACTTACACATGAATACTCTTTAACTCTGAAATCAGGTTGAGCCTCTTCCTATGTGGGGCCTTCTTGTGTGTTCCTTCCCACCCCCACATACCCCTTGCTCTGTATGAGATGACTCGTTCTCATCCTTCCAGCTGACAAAACCTCTCCCCACCAACATGCCCCAACAAACCATGACATTTGTTTCAGTCACGACACCTACAAGATCTCGAAATTAAGAATGCTTATGGGTTATCCCAACACACTCCATGCCCTCTTCTTGACTACTTCTGAATCCCAGCACCTAGAACAATGCCAGAGGCAAAGTAGATACTGAATAAAATATTTGCTGAACAAATAAAAAGAATAACAACAACACAGATAACAGTTATAGTTGGTAGTCACTGAGCATTTATTATGTGCTGGAAACTGTGCTAAGCGCTTTGTATGCGCTACCTTATCCAATTTTCACAAAAGTCTCATGAGAGAGATGTCACCATTTTATACCTTTTACAGATGGGTAAAGGGAGACCCAAGGAAACTAACTTGCTCAAGGCCACCCAGACAGTAAGTTGTGAAATCACCATTTAAATTCAGATAATCTGATACAGAATCCCTAAATAGTATACATAATGACTCTAAATGCCATGGGTGTCTCCTTAAGGAAATCTCAAGAACCTGCATTTTAACTTCAAGTTTGGATAAATTTGTGGAATTATTAAACTGGGCTTTTAAATTACTGTGTTTTTAACAAATTAAGCATCAATAGCATATTAACAGTGTTAAAACTAAGATGGTATTTTTACATTAAACTGTAGTACATATAACTGGGTTTTTTTGTCCTTAATATATACAATTTAATTTTTTAAGATTTGCTTATTTGAGAGAAGAGAGAGAGAGAGAAAATGTGCATGCGCAAGTGGGGGAAGGGGTAGAGGGAAAGAAAATCAAGGAGATTCCAAACTGAATGTGGAGCCCAACTCGGAGCTCGATCGCAGGATCCTGACATCATGAACAAAGCCGAAATCAAGAAGCAGATGCTCAACGAACTGAACCTAGGCACCCCAATATATACTACTTAAACACAGTCGACCCTTGAACAACACAGGGGTTAGGGGCACCAATCCCCACAGTCAAAAATCCACATACAACTTTGACTCCCCAAAAACTTAACTACTAATAGCATACTGTTGACCAGAAGCCTTATCAATAAAAGAAACAGTTGATTAACACATATTGTGTATATTGTATGTATTATATACTGTATAATACAGTAAACTAGAGAAAAGAGATGTTAAGAAAATCATATGGAAAATACATTTATAGTATTGTACTGTAAAAAAAACAACCCATGTATAAGTGAGTCTACACAGTTCAAACACTTGTTGTTCAAGGGCCAATTGTACAGAGTTCATTTTGCCATTGTGCTGATCACTACATTCTATTACTGGTACATGGATAGTAGAATATTGCCAATCTCTTACTACTATTCATTCAGGTAACTAATGTTAAATTGCACTCATGAATATGGTAGGAGCCTATAAAAAAAGATTTAGCCTAGTCAATGGGATGTTATGCCGAAGTTAAAGAGCAGTAGGATTCAAAAACTCAAGTAATATCATGTGCAAAGGCCCTGTGATGGTAGCAAACATAGTGAGTAACCCTGGGAAGTACCAAACACTTAAAAACAAGCAGATCTATAGGTGCATGGAAGACAGAGCAAATGGAAGCAGGGTGAACAAGGTCTAGGCCCTTCTTACAGGTTGTTGCAGGCAAGGCAAGCAAAGATCCTTGTTTCCATGTCATCCCTGTAGAATTTTCAATGGCACCACTTCACATTCAAAAGTGTCCTTATGTGAATGATAAATTGTATGACCACTCTATTCACTGGCCTTGGTCAAAGTACTAACAGTATTATGATAATGATGATTAGCCTTTATTACAGAAGGAGAGCAGACAGCCTTTGAAGGGGCTGTGCTGTTAAAAGCTCATCTGGCCACACTACGGAGAAGGAATTAAGAGGGGCCAGAGCGGTGGGAATAGACCACTTAGGGCCACTGCGGTGACCCAGCAAATGCTCTCAAAGGTGATGGGAAGTTGGGCCAAGGTAACAGTAGTGGTTGTAGGGTGGAGATGGAGAGAAATGAGTAGCTTTAAAACAGTATTTACGTAGCAAAAAAGAAAATTAGTGACGGACTAAATATGGGACTGAGGGAGAGAGGTATCAAGAAAGATTCTTGGGTCTCTGACTTGCATGATTTTCTGTTCAACACACACACACACACACACGCACACACACACGCACACACACACACACACACATTTTGTTATTAGTGCTGGGAATACAATGAGAATAAGGCACAGTTGCTGTCCCATAAGAGGATACAGGCTAGGTGTGATGCAGGAAAAGAGGTGGCAAAGTGTCCGGCAATGTGACTGAAATTTGTGACTGAGAGACAGGAAAGCAGTCAATCCTCGTCCCGTCCCAAGGTGCTGCGGCACACCACCCTCTCTGAGTTACACTGCAAGGGCATCCCCAGGCTGCCCGCCAGCAGTGACAGCCTGTCCAGGGTCCCTCTTTGCTATATACTTCAGCTCAAAGTGTCTGCTTTCATGGCCTCATAAGGCTGAAGTGTGATGACTACAGCTTTGAAACCTTGAGGATGACTAAGCTCGGGGCTTCATTAGTGCCCTGCCATGTGCACCGTATTTAACCACTTCATATGGCTTCCGTGTCCTACAAAAATGAGTCATAGAAAATACATCTTTTAAAAGAAAAAAGGCTTCAAAATAGACACTCAAGGATGTGAATTTGGTTTTACAATCGACAGAGTATCAATTTAATATAGAACTGTTTTAAATGTAAATGATACCATAATTCATTTTTTCCTAGAATTCATAGTTTAGTAAACATGTCTATACTCTGTACAAATTACGCGCATATTCAGAACAAGCAGGAAAAGAAATCTTCTTAAAGAATAGTTTCATACAGCTGGCAAGCAAGTATCTTGTGATCCAAATGATCACAGAAGTGTGATTAGTGCAGACACTAATATTTATGGTAGGAGAAAGGGAGGCAAATGCTTCCGTGCTCTGGGATCTTACGTGTGTAGGCGACAGTCGTTACATGACACAGCTCAGTGTGCAGAATAACAGGGTTATTGCTCTGAGCCCAGAACTATTTACCACTGAAACACATGCAGATCATGAAATTCAGAGGGCATCAAGGCAACAGAGCTCAAAAGCTTTGGTGACCAATAAAAGAGACAGAAGGGTTGGTATTCAGGTCTGCAGAGACCCTGACAAAAGCATGTGATCCTTATATATCTTCAACGGAACAGAGAAAAGTCTGAAAATATCCATAAAGACAAAAATGATTCAGTTACCTCTAAAATAAGATCATCAAACTTGGACCTGGGGAAAAGTCAGTGGTCTACCTGGTGCTTGTTGAGGGGTTTGTGTACATGTGTACTTACCTATGTGTGTGTGTGTGTGTGTGTGTGTGTGTGTGCACGCGCGCACATGTGTGTTTTTCCAAATAATGACTAACAGTTCTCCCTCTTCTTGGGAAAAATGAGTAGACATTATTAAGCCAGCTTCTTTGTCCTTAACAAAATGAACACTGTAAGACCCTGGGATGAATTACTATGAAAAACTCTGAAATTTCCATTTCCAAATACTTTTAAATAGAATAGAAATCGGTTATGAACAAGAGAGTCTCGTCTGTCTGGATAACAGAGACTTCAGAGCCAGCCAAAGGAGGGGAATGCACGTAATGCTCTCTTGAGATAACATCACCATTTTATGATGTAGAGGTCACTTTCCCAAATGGACTTTCAAGGTTTTGATATAATGTAAATGGATTTAACTTTGCCCATCTGACATGGAGATAATCTTCTGCTCATCTACAAGGGGACCACAACCCATCTGCCACAGCAAAGATCATTTGCTTCTGGGGGAAAGCGGGGGAATAGGCAGCTGTAAAGCAGAACCCTGTCCTGTGGCCCCAGGTTTTCCTACCCTGAAGAAGGCTGAGCTCGCCATGGGTTTTAATTATCTGTTCCATCATGGAAAACCATGGGTCTGCTACCAGAAACTCTCTCATGGCAGAATGGATAGGTATCAACCGCTGGTTGCCAAAAGAGTCCAATATCAAGCTCATCTATGACTCTGCCAATGAGAGAGGTAGGCCCGCGTAATCATGATCGGTTCTAGGACCTCACCTTTCTCCTCCACTTAAAGTGATAATGAATACGAGTAATTATTATTTCTCCCACACAGCAAAGGAGCCAAGTGCACCACAGATGAGGGGTGTCTAACACAGATGAACCCCACACGTTCTGGTAAAGTGACGATGAGTGCTATTAGGCCTTGGTAATCAGTGCTGTCGATCAGGCAAGGGTCCGGCGGGAAGGATTAGGAATCGCAGTGTGAATGGAGCAATCAGCTGGAGCAGGACCTTTTATTACTGAACTCGGCTTTTTCGACAGCTGAATTTCCCAAGGCGACTAATCTTTTGGTTTAAACCACTAATCTTCCTTTCAAAACTTCTTTTATATCAAATTCAAACATTTTCATGGCCCAAGCTTATGAATTCACAGCTAACGGAAAGTTTTATTTTTCAAATCCCAGTGAGAAACAAAAGCACAGGGCATAATGCATCATTTGTGAACACCTATTCTGAAAAATACAGGTAGAAGATCCTTTTCTGGTAAATATAGTCCTTCAAATCCCTGCTGCTGGCAGGTCATTAGGCACACCTACTGAAGCTGGGCCTTCAATCTCACAGTGTGTTGTGCTTTCTCATAATAGTAATATTTGTCTTTTTAAAGGCAAGAGCTGTGCATTTCAAGTGTATTTCTGAGGTAAAAATGTAAATATGATCAGGTATGTTCTACTACAGTTAAATACACAAGTATGGAAAGGTGACCCTTCAATGACGTGAGATGATCCTAGAAGATAATTCTCTCTGGAGCGAGTCCTCCATATGCTTTAGGACAAGCTGATGCAAACTGTGCTTTCTGGGACCACCTACAGAAGCCCTTGCTGTTTACAGGTGAAATGAAGGAGGAGGCAGCTCTATCACCAGGGTGAGTTCTCAGGCTTCATTCTCTAGCTTATCAGAAATATTTATAAATATCTTCCAGTGATAGACCCATCATATTCTGTGTGTCTTAAAAAAAAAAAATCAGCCAACCTCTCTGTATGTCACTTTATATATTTCCACCACTGCTTTATAAAATAAATGAGTATCAGAAATCTCAGCGTAGAAGGTAGCTGCAATTAAACAAATACATACATTTTAAACATAATTTTAAAAAACTGAAATGAGGACTACAAAACATAGTGGGTTTCCCACATGTATACTCTCGAGCATGTCTTAGTGGGGGACTGCAAGTTTCACGGCAAGGCCAGTCGCCACTCTGCCCTCTGAGAGCCAGAAGACCCTTCATGTCCTCCTCATACCCACAGGGCCCAGCCCAGGAGAGGCATGGCCTGGAGCTCATGGTTGCTAATGTCCTGTGGTCCCTGGCTCAAGCGTTCCCTGAGAGTCTCAGACAGCTGGTCCCTGCCCCGAGGAGCCACAGTCCAGGGAGTGTGATGCTGGTTACCCAGCCGAGAGCAATACCAAGAAGAAAGAGGACAGAGGCAGGAAGCTGCTGCCTGTGGGACCCTCAATGGCATGGCCAAAAACCCCCGTGGCTGAAGTGTCTACAAGTCAGCCAGGGAAGGAGCTGAGGGGGCATCAGTGCCCAAAGAGCCCGGAGCAGCTAGACTCAGGCTTCCCAGGGGTCGAGGCGCTGAGATCTCACAGAAATGCGAGGGCCTGGGTCCATCTCTTAGCGCTGCCTATGCTGCACCATGGCTTTCAAAGGCATCTGAAGGCTTGTTAAAGAACCATTCCATCCTTGATGACAAATGAGAATTTTTTTAGATTACGGCACATCTCCACCCCAATTAAGAAGTGGGCTTGTGCAAGCCTGTGTGTGTGTGTGTGTGTGTGTGTGTGTGTGCGCGCGCGCATGTGTATGTCTGGCCCGTTGAAAGGTGAGCAGGGCTTAGGAGCATCCTGGCCACCCGGGGGCAGCCTCTGAGGGAGAGGGATGGCCTGGTGTGGAGTGGCAGTGACTGCTAAGCTTGGTCAGGTGCTGACTTGGGGGAGCCTGAGCACATCACGTAAGTACACCTCACCCCCTCCCGAGGCTCTTGTCCCTTTGTCTTTTGGAGGGCACTATAATCAGAGGGGAGAAAGCAGAATAAAGCTCCCAGTACATATTCCCAGATGGCACCATAAAGTCATCATTTTGGACTCAAAAGTTTGACTAGAAGTGTGGGATTTTCTCTGAGTAGTGTCTGCAGTCTTCTCTTGGCATCTGGATCTGTGCACATGAAAACCCAGAAAGCAGGAGGGGCCCTCAGGTTTCCATTAAGCAGTGCTGCAAACAGCTGGATGATACATTCAGTCGGGGGGAAGTCAAACTGATTATCTCTGTTTTCTCTGAAATCAATGCGAATTAACAGCATATTTAAGAGAGCTCATGGGGTAAACCTACCCTTCCTATATTTCCCCCTAAGAAACTATTCAAGCTTTCAGTGAGATTAATCTACAATGAAGCTTATGGTAGAAACAAAAACGGTTGTATTTATGTACTGGTTAGATTCTGCACCGTGCTAATATATTTCAGCATATAAATTAATAATAAGAAGAGGCAGTGGGATAAAAGCAATTCCTCTACTTCTCCAAACTGAAATAAGCTTCCAGCTCTCCAATATTTTATTTCAAAGTAGAAATGCACTAAATTGTCATTCTATGGTTTGTAGCGAAAAAGTAGGACCAACCAATATAAGAAGAGTTATCAGAGATAAACATTCTTCTTGAACATGGTACAGTATTTCTTTCAAATAATCCTGGAAGTCCAACTCTGATTAAATAAAAGGCAGAGAAGTCCATGGATAGAAATTCACAGGTGATTTAACTTGCCCTGCTTAGGCTCTTACCGTGAATTTATGCCACGTATGTACTGACATCAAAAGTGGGACTCAAAGGGTACCCCAATGGTAAAGATTTAACTTTAGACCAAGAAAATTATATGGGGAAGGAACTTCTTATGGATATCAACGTTCCAACAGATAAGGCCCATTGATCTTGGCCAAGTTACAAACCGTAAAGTCTCCCCACTGAGAAGTACTGGTGTATGGTGGCAACTACTGCAAGGACCCTGGAACCAGACTGCCCATGTACGGATCTCAGCGCTAACCATTTCTAGCTCCTGAACTTGGTAACCCTGCTTCCTATGCTTGGGTTTCCCAGCCAACAAAATCATAAAACCAACCTCCTTTACAGCAACAGTGAGCAGACTTTCTGGTCTCAGGACCCCTTTACACCCCAAATTCTTATTTATATGAGTCATATCTTTCTATTATATATAAGAATGTAAAACTGAGAACTATGGAAATATTTATTAATTCATTAAAAATAGTAACAAAGTTATCACACTATAACAAGCTTTGAAAAAATAATTTTCCCAAATTAAAAAAAAATTATTGAAAAGAATGGCACTTTTTCCCCCAAATTTATTTAATGTTTGGCTTAATAAAAGATGACTAGATTCTCATATGTGCTTTTGCATTTAATCTCTTGCAAGTATGTTGTGTCTGCTGAAGGACATGAAAAAAGTCCCATCTCTCACAAACATGTAGCTGGAAAAGGGAGAAGTATTTTAATAGCCTTTTCAGATAACTGAATATTCTTGATACTGCACCAAAACTGAAGGAGTAGCAAGTCTCATAAAGATTAGTTGCCATTTGGGATCTGTAACTCTATCAGTGAAATTCTGGTGCCTTCCTACATTAAAAACTTTTGGCCTATCTCACATTTTGAGTGGATTTCTTATGCCTGCATGACTTTGTTGGTTTGCTAACTTATGTAGCTCTTCAAAATGTTGACATACTTTCTTATGCAATATAGAAAATACCATGTTAATATAGCTCCATATCTCATCAAAAAATCCCTAAATAATGGGAATTGTCCAGCTCAGGGTGGCATATATAGAATTTCCAAAATCCTAATTTTTACTTAAGAGCTCAGTTTTTAGCGGTGCCTGGGTGGCTCAATCAGTTAAGCATCCCACTCTTGACTTCAGCTCAGGTCATGAGCTCAGGGTGCTGGAATTGAGCCCGGCATCAGGCTTCATGCTGAGCATGGAGCCTGCTTAAGATTCTCTTTCTCCCTCTCACCACCCCCACTCACGGTCTCTCTTTAAAAAAAAAAAAAGAGAGAGAAAGAGCGAGAGAAAGAGAGAGAGAAGTAAAACAGAAAATTAATGGATCAAAAGTCTGGTTTTTCAAGGAAAAAGAAGTGTAAAGCTCTAACAAGACTGAAAGAAATAGTGAAGAAATAAACCATCAATAAGAGCAATGAAATAGGGGATATCACTACAGATTTTGCAGTCACTAAGAATACAATGAGTAGCTTTAAACTCATTAATTTGAGACTTAGAAGATGTGAACTAATTCCTGAGAAACTATAAACTACAAAAATTCGGTCAAAATGAAATCTACAACCCAAAGAGTACTGTAACCAATTAAGGAAAGCGAATTTGTAATTAAAAAGCTTCTGAGAAAAATCTCCAGACCCAGATGGTTTCACTAAAGAATTCTATCAAACATTTAAAGAATTAACATTGACTTTACATATTTCTTGCCCAAAAACCAGAAGAGAAAGAAATGTTCCCAACTCATTTTTTTTTTAAGATTTTTATTTATTTATTTGACAGAGAGAGATCACAAGTAGACGGAGAGGCAGGCAGAGAGAGAGAGAGAGAGGGAAGCAGGCTCCCCGCTGAGCAGAGAGCCCGACGTGGGACTCGATCCCAGGACCCTGAGATCATGACCTGAGCCGAAGGCAGCGGCTTAACCCACTGAGCCACCCAGGCGCCCCCCAACTCATTTTTGAGCCTAGTTTTTCCCTGATATCAAATCTTGGCAAAGATAATACAAAAAAGTCAATTATATGCCAATATCTCTACTGATCTTAGACACAAAAATCTTCAACAAAATATTAGCAAGTCAAATACAGTAATGTATTAAAAGAATTATATGCCAAGATTGAGTGGAATGTATTCCAGGTATGCAAGGCTGGTTCAAAATTTGAAAAATCAATCAGCATAATTTACCATATCAATGAGTTAAAAAAAATCTGTGATCTATAAACTGCAGCAGAAAAAGCATTCAACAAAATCCAACACCCATTCATAAAGTTAAGAAAAAAAAAAAAACACTCTCATCAAATTGGGAATAGAGAGCACTTTCTTTATAAAGAAAATCTACCAAAAACCTACATCTAATAACATCTTACTGAACAGTTAAAAGACTGAATACATTTCCCCTAAACTTGATAACCAATCAAGAATGTCTGCTCTCATCAATCCTAGTCAAGGTCTAGCCATTGAAATAAGGAAGAAAATAAATAAAAGATATACATATTGGAAGGGAAAAATGAAATTGTCCCTATTTGTAGATGACACGATTATGTCTGTAGAAAATCCCAAAGAAGCTATAGGCATGCGTGCGCGCGCACACACACACACACACACACACACACACACAGATATACATATCCCTTCTAGAATTAATAGGTGAATTCAACAAGAACTGCAGGATACAAGATCAACACACAAATCAATAACATTTCTATAAACTACCAGTGAATAAGTAGAAACCAAAATTAAACAATAATACCATTTACAATTACTCCAAATAAAATGAAATGCTTAGGTATAAACTTTAAAAAACTTATCATGATCTTTATTCTGAACATTATAAAATGCTGATCACAGAAATCAAAGAAGACCTAAAAAAAAAAATTAAAGATATACCATGTTCATAGATTTGAAGACTCAACATAGTGAAGATGTCAATTCTATGCAAACAGATATACAGGGTTAATGGAATTTTTGTAAATACACCAGCAACATTCTTTGTAGATATACACAAGATTATTCTAAAATTAATACAAAGGCAAAGCAACTAGAATATCTAAAACAATTTTGAAAATGAACAGAGGAGTGCCTGTGTGTCTGAGATGGTTAAGCATCTGCCTTCGGCTCAGATCATGATCTCCAGGTCCTGGGCTTGGGCCTCCCATCTGGCTCCCAGCTCAATGGAAAGTCTGCTTCTCCCCTCTCTCTGCCTCTGCCTCTCCCCCTGCTTGTGCTCTGTCTCTTTCAATGAATTTTAAAAAATCTTAAAAAAGAAAGTAAAGAAGAAAATGAGAGGTATCAATCTTCCTGGTTTCAAGATTTATTATACAGCTATATAATCAAGACAATATAGTATTAATAGGAGATAAGAAATTTGAGTATCGATCAGTCCAGAAATTCTAACCACTGTGTGACAGAATTCCAGAGAAAGAAAACAGAGTAAAATAAAGAGGAAATTATTAAATATTGACACACAAAATATTCTCTTAACTGAGAGACATAAGTATTCAAATTAAAAAGCCTACTGAATGTATAGCATAATGAATTTTAAAAATCCCCATATCAGGTTATATTGCTATGAAATTTCAGATCATTGAGGATAAAGATACTATAATCTCCAAGTCACAAATAACTAGTTCACATTAAAAGATGGTAAATATGAATGTCATCTGACTTCTCAACAACACGGTCAAAGCTAGAAGTCAATGGAGCACAGCCTCAAATTTTGAATAAATATTTGCATTCTACATTCAAATTATCAATTAAGCACAAAAAGATACATATTATATATTTTCATATTAATACCTATTAACACTTTCAGGGTCTCAAAAATATTTCTCGTGCATGCTTTCTTATGAAACTACTAAAAGATGTACTCTACTAAAATTAGAGTATATATTAAGGCTGAGAAAGAGATGGAATTTAGGAAACGAGACAGGAGCAATGATAAGGGCCAGGAGCACATCTATATGGAATACCTAGAGCACAGGTGGGTCAGGAGTCTTTAAGAATAAAGAAAAGAGGATACATTGGGCTGGGTGGGAAAATCATAATCTCAGGAGTTGGAAGTCTGAAAATAATTAGTAATAGGAATATAAACAAATAAATGAGGGGAAATTAAGTAATTATTAACTTCAGAAAGCAAAATATTTTGAACAAGAAAGGAAATATAATTACAAAATATTAAACAAAATAAGTCAAACATTTTACATTGCTTTAACTAAAAATTTTGATATAATTATATTTGGAAAACAGAAGGGAAAGCATGAATGTTGGACCATATAAGGATATAAAATCCTCATCTTCATAACAAAAAGCCAAAAAGCGGGGGGAAAGGATAAAATGTGATAAATGAAGAACTAGCACTCAACAAAGAATAATTTAGGGAAGAGTGGAGCAGGAGACTTCTGAGTTTGTTTTGTTTTTTAATTTTCCTTTATCAGCCTTCCAATTCTGTTTGATTTTGGCAAAAATTTAACGTGACTTTAAAAATGAAATCAATTTTCACATATAGCCTGACCTCAGTCAGAGGTTATGTGTGAAGTTTTCAATTAAAGAGATTGTAGCATGCTACAATCCAGTTAGAATGACAAAGGAAGGGAGGAAGGAAAGAAGGGAGGAAGGGAGGACAAGAGAGGGAAGAGAAAGAAAAGAAAGAGAGAGAGAGTATGGTATTGGCAGAGACAGAATTTTAAATCAAAGAAATGAATAGAGAACCTAGAAAAAGCCCAACGCAAGTACAGCCAACTGATCTTTTACAAAGGTGAAGGACAAATTCAACAGAGGAAAGATAGGGGTGCCTGGGAGGCACAGTTGGTTAAGTGTCTGACTCCTGGTTTCAATTCTGGTTGTGATCTCAGGGTCACAAGATAAAGCCCTGTGTCTGGCTCTGCACGTAGCACAGAGTCTGCTTGAGATTCTTTCTCCCTCTCCCTCTGCCTCACCCAATCAGGCACTCTCTCTCTCCCAAATAAATAAGTAAATATTTTTTTTTTTTAAAAAAGAGCAAAGACAGAGCAACCGTATATCCAGAAGATTTAAAAAAAAAATAGAGAACCTCTACCTAACCTTCTTATTTCATATAAAAATTAACTCAAATCGATCATGGGTTTAGGTATAAAACCAGAAAACTGTTAGAAAAAATATTAAAGAAATGCTCTGAAGCTAGAACTCAATCACAAGAGGAAATTTGGAAAGAACCCAAATACATGGAGACTAAACAGCATCCTTCTAAAGAATGAATGGGTTAACCAGGAAATTAAAGAAGAATTGAAAAAATTCATGGAAACAAATGATAATGAAAATACAACGGTTCAAAATCTGTGGGACACAACAAAGGCAGTCCTGAGAGGAAAATATATAGCGGTACAAGCCTTTCTCAAGAAACAAGAAAGGTCTCAGGTACACAACCTAACCCTACACCTAAAGGAGCTGGAGAAAGAACAAGAAAGAAACCCTAAACCCAGCAGGAGAAGAGAAATCATAAAGATCAGAGCAGAAATCAATGAAATAGAAACCAAAAAAACAATAGAACAAATCAGCGAAACTAGGAGCTGGTTCTTTGAAAGAATTAATAAGATTGATAAACCCCTGGCCAGACTTCTCAAAAAGAAGAGAGAAAGGACCCAAATAAATAAAATCATGAATGAAAGAGGAGAGATCACAACTAACACCAAAGAAATACAGACAATTATAAGAACATACTATGAGCAACTCTACGCCAACAAATTTGACAATCTGGAAGAAATGGATGCATTCCTAGAGACATATAAACTACCACAACTGAACCAGGAAGAATAGAAAACCTGAACAGACCCATAACCAGTAAGGAGATTGAAACAGTCGTCAAAAATCTCCAAACAAACAAAAACCCAGGGCCAGACGGCTTCCCGGGGGAATTCTATCAAACATTTAAAGAAGAACTAATTCCTATTCTCCTGAAACTGTTCCAAAAAATAGAAATGGAAGGAAAACTTCCAAACTCATTTTATGAGGCCAGCATCACCTTGATCCCAAAACCAGACAAGGATCCCATCAAAAAAGAGAACTACAGACCAATATCCTTGATGAACACAGATGCGAAATTCTCACCTAAATACTAGCCAATAGGATTCAACAGTACATTAAAAGGATTATTCACCACGACCAAGTGGGATTTATTCCAGGGCTGCAAGGTTGGTTCAACATCTGCAAATCAATCAATGTGATACAACACATTAATAAAAGAAAGAATAAGAACCATATGATACTCTCAATAGATGCTGAAAAAGCATTTGACAAAGTACAGCATCCCTTCCTGATCAAAACTCTTCAAAGTGTAGGGATAGAGGGCACATACCTCAATATTATCAAAGCCATCTATGAAAAACCCACCGCAAATATCATTCTCAATGGAGAAAAACTGAAAGCTTTTCCGCTAAGGTCAGGAACACGGCAGGGATGTCCATTATCACCACTGCTATTTAACATAGTACTAGAAGTCCTAGCCTCAGCAATCAGACAACAAAAGGAAATTAAAGGCATCCAAATCGGCAAAGAAGATGTCAAACTATCACACTTCGTAGATGATATGATACTATATGTGGAAAACCCAAAAGACTCCACTCCAAAACTGCTAGAACTTGTACAGGAATTCAGTAAAGTGTCAGGATATAAAATCGATGCACAGAAATCAGTTGCATTTCTCTACACCAACAACAAGACAGAAGAAAGAGAAATTAAGGAGTCAATCCTATTTACAATTGCACCCAAAACTATAAGATATCTAGGAATAAACCTAACCAAAGAGACTAAGAATCTATACACAGAAAACTATAAAGTACTCATGAAAGAAATTGAGGAAGACACAAAGAAATGGAAAAATGTTCCATGCTCCTGGATTGGAAGAACAAATATTGTGAAAATGTCTATGCTACCTAAAGCAATCTACACATTTAATGCAATTCCTATCAAAATACCATCCATTTTTTTTCAAAGAAATGGAACAAACAATCCTAAAATTTATATGGAACCAGAAAAGACCTCGAATAGCCAAAGGAATATTGAAAAAGAAAGCCAAAGTCGGTGGCATCACAATTCCGGACTTCAAGCTCTATTACAAAGCTGTCATCATCAAGACAGCCTGGTACTGGCACAAAAACAGACACATAGATCAATGGAACAGAATAGAGAGCCCAGAAATAGACCCTCAACTCTATGGTCAACTAATCTTCAACAAAGCAGGAAAGAATGTCCAACGGAAAAAAGACAGCCTCTTCAATAAATGCTGTTGGGAAAATTGGACAGCCACATGCAGAAAAATGAAATTGGACCATTTCCTTACACCACACATGAAAATAGACTCAAAATGGATGAAGGACCTCAATGTGAGAAAGGAATCCATCAAAATCCTTGAGAAGAACACAGGCAACAACCTCTTCAACCTCAGCTGCAGCAACATCTTCTTAGGAACATCACCAAAGGCAAGGGAAGCAAGGACAAAAATGAACTATTGGGCTTTCATCAAGATCAAAAGCTTTTGCACAGCAAAGGAAACAGTTAACAAAACCAAAAGACAACTGACAGAATGGGAGAAGATATTTGCAAACGACATATCAGATAATGGGCTAGTGTCCAAAATCTATAAAGAGCTTAGCAAACTCAACACCCAAAGAACAAATAATCCAATCAAGAAATGGGCAGAAGACATGAACAGACATTTCTGCAAAGAAGACATCCAGATGGCCAACAGACACATGAAAAAGTGCTCCATATCACTCGGCATCAGGGAAATACAAATCAAAACCACAATGAGATATCACCTCACACCAGTCAGAATGGCTACAATTAACAAGTCAGGAAATGACAGATGCTGGCGAGGATGTGGAGAAAGGGGAACCCTCCTACACTGTTGGTGGGAATGCAAGCTGGTGCAACCACTCTGGAAAACAGCATGGAGGTTCCTCAAAAAGTTGAAAATAGAACTACCCTATGACCCAGCAATTGCACTACTAAGTATTTACCCTAAAGATACAAACATAGTGATCTGAAGGAGCACGTGCACCCGAATGTTTATAGCAGCAATGTCCATGATAGCCAAACTATGGAAAGAACCTAGATATCCATCAACAGATGAAAGGATAAAGAAGATGTGGTATATATACACAATGAAATACTAATGCAGCCATCAAAAGAAATGAAATCTTGCCATTTGCGACGACATGGATGGAACTAGAGGGTATCATGCTTAGCGAAATAAGTCAATCGGAGAAAGACAACTATCATATGCTCTCCCTGATATGAGGACGTGGAGATGCAACATGGGGGGTCAAGGGGGAAGGAGAAGAATAAATGAAACAAGATGGGATTGGGAGGGAGACAAACCAAAAGTGACTCTTAATCTACAAAACAAACTGAGGGTTGCTGGGGGGAGGGGTTTGGGAGAGGGGGGTGGGGTTATGGACATTGGGGAGGGTATGTGCTATGGTGAGTGCTGTGAAGTGTGTAAACCTGGTGATTCACAGACCTGTACCCCTGGGGATAAAAGTACATTATATGTTTATAAAAAATAAAAACAACAACAACAACAACAAGTTGGATCTTACCAAAATTTAAAACTTCTGTTCTCTAAAAGCCTCTGAGAAGAGGATAAAAAGACGAGCACTGATTAGGAGAAAATATGTCCAAACCACATATCTAAAAAAGGACTAGTATCTAAAATACATAAAGAACCCTCAAAAGTCAACCACACAAAACAAATAATCTAAATAGAAAATGGCTAAAAGATATAAACAGACATTTCACTGAAGAAGATCTACGGATGACAAATATATACATGAAAAAATGTTCAACATCATCAATCATTATAGAAATGCAAATTAAAGCCCTGATAAAGTTATCAGCACATATCTATCAGAATGGCTAAATTAAAATAATAGTGACAACACCAAAGGTTGATGATGTGAAAACAAAAACAAAACTGGATTACTTATACACTGCTAGTGATGCATGAAGTAGTACAATCATTCTAGCAAACAGTTTGGCAGTTTCTGATAAAACTAAACATGTATCTACTGTACAAACCCAGCAATTGCACTCTTAGACATTTATCCCAAAGAAATGAAGACTTGTGTTTACATAAAAACCTGTACAAGATGTTAATAGCAGCTTTAGTCATAACAGGCAGAAACCAGATAGAACCCAGATGTCCCTGTACACACTACAGCACATCCAAACCATAGTAAACCGCTAGGTAATACAAAAGAGCAAACTACTGATACACACAGCCCAGATGAATCTCCACAGAATTCTGCTGAGTGAAAAAAAAGATCTAATCCCAAAGGTCACATACAATAGGATTCCTTTTATATAGCATTGCTGAAATGACAAAATCACAGAAACAGAGAAAAGACTAGTGATTGCAAGGGCCAGAAATGGGGGTGGGGAGTAAAGGGGTGGGGAACATGGGAAGGGCAACAACATAAGGGATTCTCTGTGCTGACTGCATGCATGGATGTCAGTTACCTGGTTGCAATCACTATTCCAGATATTTCCATTGGGGAAAACTGAGTAAAGGGCACAGAGGTACACGGGATCTCTCTGTATTCTAATAACTCCTCTGGATGTAAGAGTATCTTAAAAAATGTTTAATTAAAACAATTACACTGTGAAGTGTATTGTTAAGGAATGAATATGAAAGCCACAAAGTGGAAGAAAATATTCTGGTTACATACATCTTGAAAAAACTTGTATCCAAATTATATAAAAATGCCCACAACTCAAAAAGATTAACATGGAAAGAAACACATAAGTAAAAGGAGCCAAAAGGCCTGAATGTGGACTTCACAGAGGAAAATACACCAACAGCTAATAAGCACATCGGACGTGCTTAACATAATTTGCCACTACTGACTACATGGCTCAGTGGGAAAAAACAGACAACACTAAATGTAGGCAAATGTGTGCTGCCACAGCAGCTCTCCTCCATTTCTGGTAAGACTGTACAAATGGCACAACCACTTGGGGGAAAGGTTTGGCAATTTCTTACAAAATTAAACAAACATCTACCCAATGACCCAGAAGTTCCAGGCCCAGATATTTCTTCAAGAGATATTTCCTGAAGAAAGTACACATCCACTCAAATAAATTTACATGAAGAATCACAGTAGCATTATATATAATGACCTAAACTGAAAACAACAGAGAGGTACATCAATAAAAATGAAGAAACTGATAAACTCAACACCATGGAGGAATTTCAGGCATCACGCTGGGTCAAAGAGGCCAGACAAAACCACCCATGTTACACGACTCCCTTTATACAAAATTCAAGCACAGGCAAAATTAATCTATGTGGAAAGAAATCAGAGAAACGGTTGCCTACAGGGACGGAGACTGATTGGAACAGGCATGCGTGAGGGGATCTGCTGGAGTGACAGAAACGTTCTCTATCCAGACTGAGGTGGTAGCTGTGTGAATGTATACATTTGTCAAAACTCATTGAGTAGTACACTTAACATCTGTCAGTTTCACTGTGTAGAAACTTTACCTCAGTTAAAAGGCCTTAAGGCATCCATCTATCCACCCTTCATAATGGAGACACACCTTCCTCACACCACTTTAAGGCAGTACCTGTTGTCCACTCTGGCGGTCACTGGCATTTTAAAACCCAAGCTCCTATATGATCTTGCTAACTAGTTTGCTATCTGTTCTTGAGCTTTCAATCCTCCAGGTACCATTTAACTCTTCAGGTGCATCTTATCTTCCAATTAGATGGAGAAGGCAACATTCTTATTTGGACTACTAGTGCTACTATCTAACAATTACTGAGCATTCACTGCATACCCGGGAAGAAATGTTTTAACAAACAAAATATCAGGTATCTCCGCAACAACTCCATCAGATAGAGGTCATGTTTTTATGCCCATT
This sequence comes from Enhydra lutris kenyoni, assembly GCF_002288905.1. Taxonomy (NCBI): domain Eukaryota; kingdom Metazoa; phylum Chordata; class Mammalia; order Carnivora; family Mustelidae; genus Enhydra; species Enhydra lutris. The sequence continues at coordinate 53,348,812 of NW_019154097.1, forward strand.
ATACAAATGAAAAAACTGAGAAAGAGATTAGGTACCTTCTTTAAGACCACAGAGACAGTAAGTGGTCAAACCTCTTTGCCTAATTAATTCCATGACCATGCATTCTGCCCACTGGCCCTCTGGTTCAGAATGTAAACTAAAAATGAATAGAAACATAATTGCATGACAAAATACTAACATTAGTGTTGGTGAGTTTTATATCAGAGGGAGTGATTCATGTTTCTCTTTCAAAAACCAGAAAATGTGCACCAAATACGCATCTGAGACTAACGCACAGATGAGCACTATTAGAAAAGCCCTCAGAGATAATCAGTGCCACAGCCACAGATTTCATGCAGGTAACATTCAACAAGGTAAACTGAGGTATAAAAATGAATATATATAATTTCCTACAAGCAAAAATTACATAAACCCACCAATATTACAGAAAAACCACTGTTAAGTGACCAGCTGAATAGCTTACATAATTCAGGTAAGACAGGGGGGAAAAAAGAAAAAAAAAAAAAAAACTTTAAAAAAGTGAGAAAAATGGCCACATTTTATTTCAATCATCTGAGAGTTGCTGAGAACAAACTGGAACTTACAGTGTGGCAACAAAACCATTTTCCACGTTACCAATTTAATTTATAAAAATTAAAACACAAAAGCAAGTAGAGATGAAACCAAACAAAATTATCTCTCTACACATAAACCTATTAGAAAATGATTAAGCTCTAGATACTAATGATGACTTAACTTTATCTAGAGCTAACATTTTCTTACTGTTAATGAGATGCAGATAGGACTCTTTAAGTATGCTTGACTCAAACTAACTTCACTCTTGTCACGGTTGTAAACTTCATAAAAGCAGAGATTGATATTTCTTATATCTCTATTATCTCTAAACCAGCAAGCCAGTTTTCATATAATCAATAGTATATTTAGGCTAATAAGTACATAAAAAATGTTCAACATCATCTGTCATTAGAAAAATCAATATTACTATGAGATAACCCATCTCAAACCACCCACGTGAAAGGCTATCATCAAAAAGACACTAACAGGTGCCGGCAAAGATATGGAGGAATTGAAACCCTCGTGTGTTGCTGGTGGGAATATGAGGTGCAAACAGTCTGCTAGTTCTTCAAAATGTTAAAACAGAGTTACCATAGACCCATTATTTCCAATCCTGGGTATATGTCCAAGAGAAATGAAATGTGTGGGTTATGCCCACACAAAAATTTGTACATGAATGTCCATGGCTAAGAGCCCAAATCCGGAAGCAGCCCAGAGGTCTGTCAAGTGACGGCTGGATAAACAACACGTGGCATATATATCTAAGTGATGAAAGATGATCCAACAATCAAAAGGAAGTAATAAATACATGACCCATCCACGATGCAACATGTGGAATGGAGGCAGCCAGTCACGACCATGCATTGTGTGACTGCATCGATAGGAACGTCCAGAAAAGGCAACTGCACACAAAGTAGATGGGCGGTTACCTGGCAGAAAGGGAAGTCTCGGTGGGGATGGGCCACTAGTAGGTGTGAGGATGATTTGGGGATGTTCTAAAATTAGAGTATGGAGATGTTAGCACAACTCTAAACATATTAAGAATCTAGAGTTGACACTTTAAAACAGATGGATTTTATGGCTATAAATTCTATCTGAATAAAGCTGTTAAAATAGTATATTCAGGAAATAATAATAGCTATTTGTGCTACACACAGTGAGTACTATTATTTTTACTCTCTTACAGATGAGGAAAGTGAGGCACAGGAGGGTCAAGGAATTTGCCCTGGGTTACACAGCTGGGAAGTGGCAGAGCCAGACTTGGGCCCAGGGAACCTATCTGCAAAGTTTATTCTCTTGCCCACTGTGCCATGCATGTTCTTGAAAAGAGCCAGCCTTCTGTGTGTGGGTGTCAGCTGCGGCCAGTGAGCAGGAGGAAGAGCAGGGAGACTGGAAGGGGCACAGGAGAGATGACAAGAGAAGTAGGGAAGAACAGTTGCCTTAAGTTTACACATACATTCTTGAAAGCTAAAAGGCTCTCCCCAGTAGCAAGGGGTACCCTCTTTTGGATCAGGTCCTTAGACAAGGCTAACCGATGCAATTTGGGAATGGGATGGAAAACATCATGAAAAGGTGTTCCCCAAGTTTTCTTCATAGTAATCATGTTCCAAATAAGCAGAATTACACAAAGAGGAGCTAAAGTACTTTTAGAGCCACCAAGGTCTCCAACTAAAACAAAATTTGAGGAAAGGTGGGAAGAGATAGCCCACAGGGAAGTGGTCTACACTGACCCCAATTCGTATAACTAGAAAGGGAGGTCAGGGTCAGCAGGAGTGCGTACAAATCAGCGAAGGCCAGGGCCCCTGATGGAAACCCTGAGTGCTGAGAAAAGCAGCATTACTGCCTAAGAATGTCCTTAAGGTCAACAAATAAGCCTAAAGATGAGTAAGACTTCTTAAAACAGTACCTAAACCCCAGCTTGTTGTCACAGATACTAACTCCAATACTTTCCTCCACAAGTGGTGGAGGCAGGCTCTTTTCTGCACCCCCATTAAGCTCCAGCGGCAACACTAATTTGCACAGGAGTCAACAACGTTTTTACAGAGGAGCTCTCTTCTCCTAGGTTCATGTCCCAGCTCTTAGTAAGCCTGTGGACAAAGTGGGGCAGGAGGGCATGGACTCCAGATTACTCATCCCCAACTGGCTCCTTTCCACCTTCACCCCAAAAATATTAACAAGAAATGCATTAAAAACCCTACACCAAACCAGTTTAGCTCTTCAAAACCATATAGCAAACAGAGACCTTCAAATTGTCAGATAAAATGTGTAAGATGTGGCAATCTAAGCTTTTTCTGGATGCCTGATTCGGCCAAGTTCCTCTTTGTCTAAAGAGGTGACATTTACCCAAACAGGACTCCCACAGCAGGAGTCCCCAAGCTCCTTCTGCCCACTGTGCATTACACAATGGCCATGTAAAGGAACGTCTGGTGTCAGTTCAGGAAGGAAACAGAACACCAAGATAAGTAAACAAAGGATAAAGCCCAGCTCAGGGAAAAATAAATAAGTAACCTTCACCAGGCCGAATTCATCAGTAGCAATACACAAACTGTATCATTAAAATGACCAGGAGGTAGACGAAAGAAAAGGGCAGTAGGTGGAGTTATAATTATCTGGACTATTAAAAGAGTTAAAATAGATGCAGTTTCTCAAATCTGCAAGGCTTGAACCCTGAGTGCTCCTTCTCATTCTGAAAGGATTCTGTTCTTCTGAAATGTTTAGATGTAAGGGGGAGAGGGGAATGGCAATTATATTTTTAAATGGTGTGTAATCTTTTTACCATAGATAGCTGACATTTTATAGTAAGACATCATTTTCATTTCAAACTGTTGGGTGATTCTTATAATGACTTGAGGAGCTCTAAGGAAATAAAGTGCCAGCAGGCGGTCAGTCAAATACTAAGAAATTCCTCACTCCACAGGCAATAATCAGGTTGAAATACTTCCTCCATTACTTCCAAAAATAGAGCAGATAGTGATACACAGGTCTTCCGAGCTTCAAAACGATGATTTCCACAAATGTTAAAAATATATTCATTTGTTTTTATATGGAACCATCAATAGCCTTGTTTGTAATCTGTATCAGGGTATCTAACAAAAGTAGCTTTTCGGGGAAATTTATTTCAATATTTGCCTCTCAAACGTTAGACCCTATCTGCGGCTGACTATATCTGATCCTGATATACCTAAAAAATTTGAGAATCACCAATTTAAATGTTTTCCTCTCTTTGGACAAATTTTGCAAGCATTTTAAAAATAAGCCTCATGTTTGAAATCCAATAAAAACTGGCATATGTGCATCCTAGCATGTCCATGTGCGCACACATAGGCACACACACACCCTAGTACGTCCATGTGTACACGCACATGCACGCACACACTCAAATGAGTTACAAGATTTGGGACAATTCCAGCAGCAGTGACCCCAACATGACCATCAGCGCTTTTCCACCCATCAGTGCACAGCAGGCCCACTGCAAATTCTATCAAGAAATACACCAAAAGCCCTCGGTGTGTATTCTTTCAAAGGAGAAAGCCCCCGCCATTACTGTGATTGTTTTTCTGAGTGTCAGTGTGAGCAGCCAGTATAAGGTATTTCTTTAATTTAATGACTTTCACAACGTACCCAATGCCAAGGCCTCTGGGTAGACACACAAAGGACATGCAGAAAGGAATTAATAATGGGAAGGCCTCCCTTAGGTGGCCAGTGATCCTCCCCACGTCAATCAGATGAAAGTACTGAATTAACAGCTAGGTCCTGCCATACCCTGCAGGCTCAGAACAGTTTAAAAAGGGTCTACTGGGAGGTTTCAAAAACTTGGGTCCTGGCACTCAGTATTATGATGCTGCCAAAGGAAAAGGGTAATCCTTACAGCAACTGCCGTCTACACATAAAAACTTGAGAGATAAAGGTCAGCTCTTTAAATTGCCTGTAAGTTGATCTGAGCTTTAGAGTACAGCTCTAAAGTCAAAATGCTAAACTGCAGAGCTCCATCTATAAAGACATAACCAAATATAATCAAAGAATGATTATAATATAAACAGTGGTTTTTAACTCGGATGCACATTGAGAACCCCCAGGGGAGCTTTAAAAAAAAAACGCTGCTAGCCAGGCTCTCCCCCAGGCCAGTTACATCTGCATGTCTGGGAGCAAGGCCCTGGCGTCAGTACTGCCCAAGTCTCCCTTGTGATTTTAGTGTGCAGCTAAGGTTGGGGACTCCTGCAAAGAGCAGAAACAGATCACATACAGTTAGCTGAAACTAGCAATCTTCCCTAAAATATGTTGACTTCTGATTGTAATTAATAGAACTCTGCTGCATAAAGCAAGAAATTACTATGATTTAGTGATTTCAAACTTATTAAGCACTCATTTTTTAGGAGCCACACAGCATATTCTACATTGCCAATTCATTCTTTGGTAGAGTTTACCTAATTAAATTTGTTATGTGATTTTAAAATAGTGAGGCTTTGTTCCACAGAGTTTGATTTTCCAATTTGTCCATAACCTGCCCCCCTGTACTTCAACTGCAGCATTATCCGTTCACACTTTAATCAAGAGGAAGGCAAAGGACATGGAACCAGGAAAGGCAGCAAAAATTCTCTTCCTTTCCTTCACACCTACTAGAATTCATGAAAGACTACGTATGCTACTATTTCAAAACCACTGAAGTTCAACTTCTAGCTACATGTGCCCATAACAGGTACAGAAACTGGACAGGCACCCCCAAAAGGTCTGGGGCACAGCCAGAAGCCACCTGCTCTAAGTGACCCATTTCAATTTCAGCTTTCAGCTTTACAAACCCTCCCACGTTCACCCTCTGGCCCTGACACAGTTGTATTTACACGGACATGAAAGCCAACATTCCACTCGTTACCACTTTTCTGTATATCCTAGCACAGAGCCACAGAACAAGTTCAAGCAGCACACAATTCTGGTTAAGTGGGGACTGGAATGAGCACAAATACTGAGAGTTTGGATAACCTAAAGATTCCATTTATCCATACTTTGCACAGTGTTCAAAAAGTATTATTTTAGGATTATTTATTTAGTATTATTACTATAAGACATTATTTTTTAAAGATTTTATTTATTTATTTGAGAGAGAGAGAGAGAGAGGCAGAGAGAGCACAAGCTCAGGGAGAGGCTGAGGGAGAGGGAGAAGCAGACTCCCCGCTGAGCTGGGAGCCCAACATGGAGCTGGATCCCAGGACCTGAGATGAAGGCAGCCGCTTAACCATCTGAGCCACCCAGTAGCTCCAGGCATTATTATGTAAGTAATAATCACGGTGCCTTCAAATATTTATTTCTTTATTTGCGAGAGAGCAAGAGCAGGGGGAGGGGCAGAAGGAAAGGAAGAAGCAGATTCCCCGCTGAGCATGGAGCCCTATACGGGGCTCAATTTTAGGACTTCAAGATTATGAGCTGAGCGGAAATCAAGAGTCAGACACTGAACCAACTGAACCACCCAGGTGCCCCATATATCACAGTATCTTCAAAAAGTAGTGGTCACAGCAGCCGACACTAATAATAAGTGTAAAAATGGAAGGAAGACATTCAGGCTACGGAGACAGTGCTGATGAGCAGGATGTCTGAGCACTTATGGCAAAGGACACACACACACCCGTGCGATCGAGTTTTGTTGCCCCTGGGGGTCTCAGTCCGCACATCTATAAAAGGGGGGTAATAATGTCTACTCCCCCCACCCCAGAGTGGCAAGAACTGCACAACAGCTCTGAGCTAATATCAGTACAAATTAACTCCTGCCCCTCACATCTGATTCAACGTCTCATGTCAAGAAACTAAAATCCCAAACCCAAAGGAAATGTCTCTCGTAGTAAATGACAACTTCAAAATCATTTTTGACAAGCAGAAACCATGTGAAAACAACTATGGAGAAAAAGGAGAGCAAATCAAATGCACATTTTGACTCTCTTATTTGGATCATCCAAAGATAGTAATCCGAAGTAGCTCTGCTTTTTTTCTCAAGTTTCTCGCATCTAACAAATTACTTTATTCTAGAATGCAGCAAGAAGAAACTAAATCAGCCCATACAGATGTTGATAAAACCTGATCAATTTAAAATGAATAATTCAATCCGTAAGGTGTCCAAAAGGTTTCACTAAATCTTTTCAACATCTTTCTTCAACTTAACATGAAGCCACGGACTGAAGAGATTTCCATCACCTCCACAATGAAGCTGGGAACACACCCTCCGGACCCCGACACCCAGCACCCATCCAGCACATTCATCACCCTCACACAAGTCACACAAGAAAAACTAAATGCTTCCAGCCAGGATCTTTTAGAAGTAATTTTCTTAGCCAGAAGCTTTTCTGTTTGTAGTTCTTTGGTTTTTGGTTTTCATTTCCCAACCTGCTATTCAGCCTGCAAAACTATTCAGTATAGACTATAGTCATTAATATATTGCTGAAATCATGCTCTGATTTACACAAATCTACAAGTATCTGCAGACTAAAATACATACTGTTAAAAGTATGATGTTATTGATCTGACATTATAAACCCTATAGCCGGGCTCTTCACCAAGTCACTCTCTACCTAAAATAACAGGAATACTTCTCTTTAAGAAACCTTATATTTGACCAACAAATCAGATGGTGACAAGTCACTTAATTCCTCTGTAACAGCTTCCTTTCCTGTAAAATGTGAAAAACAGAGTAAAGGACTCTTGGGTTCCCAAAAGATTCACTTAGGGTCCCTTTAAAAAGTGCTGAATGTCCCTGGTACATGTGAAGTAAGATTCAATTTACAAAGAATTGATTTACCCATAGTTCTTCAAGAGCAATTCTGTATTGGCACAGACATAAGTTTATTGGATCAATGAACCATCCAACACACTTTTACTGAACATTTAGTACATGGAAAGTATTGTGTCAGTTACCGAGAACACAAAGGATAAGACAGAATCCCTGCCCTGGAGGAGCTTACAACACAGATAAGGAGATTGGATGAAACATGGGAAGCTAGGTAACAACCCAACACAGGTCATGGAACACTGTGATGGTTCATTTTATGTGTAACGAGATTGGGCCAAAGAATGTCCAGATAGCTGGTTAAACATTATTTCTGGATATGCCTGTGAGAGTGTTTTAGGAAGAGATTGGCATTTGAATTGACAGATTGAATAAAGCAGATGGCCCTTCTCATCATGGGTGGAGATCATGCAGTCAATCCACCGAAGGCCTGATTGAACAGAAAGGCAGAGGAAAGTTGGATTGCCTTTCCTCTGTGTGACTGAGGAGCTGGGGCACTGATCTTCTCCTGTCCTCAGTGGTCCTGGTTCTCTAGCGCGGGCCACAGATTCGGGCTAGAATCTACATCATCAGCCCTTGGGCTCTCAGGCCTTCAAACTAACTACACCACCTTTCCTGGGTCTCCAGCTTGCTTCCTGGGACTTCTCAGCCTCCACAATCATGTGAGCCAATTCTTTTAATCAATCTCCCTCTGTCTCAGATAGATACGTGCTGTTGGTTCTGTCTCTCTGGAGAACCCTGACTAATGTCAGCAGCAAATGCTCAAAGTCTCAAACCCTCCAACCCTCTGACCACTGATCCCTGCCACCTTCTTCCTCCAGTCCTGTGCTCCTGTCTTTGGCAACGGTCTGACTGCCACATTTTCAATTCTTCCCACTGTGTTAAGACTTGGCTATTGTGTCTGGACCCATAACCAGTCCTTTCAACAAGATTTCACATATGCCCAAGCATTCCTCCCTGACCTACCCTTGGTCCATGCCCACTATGCCAATCCCCAAACCACTGCACTGTGCCCACTGCCCTCTCTTCCTCCCCCTCCTCCTCAGGCCAGCAATTATGCTGACTGCTTTGACATGGTGCTCACTAACCCTACATGGACCCTCCTTGCTTTAAAAAGAAATCTCTTATGGAGTCCTTATCACATTGGCTCTCTCATACTCCTCCAGCATGTCACCTCTGCAGAAGTGGCAGAAATCTCTGTCTCCATGGAGTGCTTTCCCCCTTGTCTGCAGTAACATTAAGAAATCCCCCATGACATCCAGATGACAGTTAAGGTTACTCTGTCCTTGGACAGAGGAATAAAATTGCGGCTGTTGTCCTTTCCTGTATACTGTGGGAAGTCCAGAGCCCTCCTCAATTACGCTGCTAATCGCCAGAGATGCATTCTCAGGGCCACATCAGCTGGCGGTACTTGCTCAGCTCACAGCTGTGGACCCCATGGCTCAGTTCTTCTGCCAGTCCATGCTGACCTAGTAGAAATTAGCCCCCGGCCCCCTTTTCTTGGCATGATTTAAATTCTTCCTCTTCACTTCCTCCTGCCAAAGACACTCATCTGTGCGTGGCCACACTGAAAGTTAGTACAAAAGAGCAGTGGCTCCTCCCTCTCTCCCTAATAGTCACACACCTCTCTGCCTCTCTGCCCTCCCAGGCCAGTCCCTCCCCGGAAGTCAAATGCCTCCCTCTGTAAAGCAGAGCAATTCAGTTCTCTAACTGCCCGCCCGACCCCCATCCACTCCGGAGCCACATGTGCGTACTCAACAAAGAACCATAACGTCTGTCTCCTTTGGCAACACGGGAATGGCAGAGGCCCTGAAATGTGAGTCTTCCTTGTGATCCCTCTGCCACCAGTGTTGGAAGGTGGAAGAAACAAGTTATTTCCCCACTGACAAGACTTAGAGCCCGTCTTTAGAGGTGAAAGGGGCTAAACCTGTTGTACTGTTGGGTTTTTCTTTTCTCATCCCCCCAACCCTTTTCTCACCCCTGACGTAACTTCTAGCTCCCACCCTCCCTCCCTCCACCACCAACATTCAAATCTTAGTGCCACCAGTGCAGCACCCACTGTCTCACCCGGAACTCACCAGTGACCACGTGCTTAATACCACCCCTTCCCTCTGCCACCTGCTCCTGTGCTCAGGGCACCACTTCTGCTTCTGTCATTGGTCCTCGTTCTAGCCCGAGCTGTTCCTCCTCTCTTCCTGTGCCAACATGTTCCCAGTGCTCATCTTTGTCTCCTTACCCCCCCAATCCCTGCAGTCTACACTATCATCCTTTCAGCCACCTACAGGAGACCTCCCCCCCAAATCTTCACCTCTGGCTCCTCTATTCCCAGTTCTGATGTACCTCATCAGCTACCTACTGGGCATTTCCTCTCCTTCTCGTTCTCCCTGTTGTTTGTCTGGACTATTAGGAAGCCAGTCATCTTTAGTACTCAGTGCCCCTCCCTGTCTAGCCCATGTATCCATCAGACCACTCCTGCCCAGAGTGAGCCCTGGGAGACACTCATCAATGAAAAAGGGATTTTTAACTTTGTCCAGGTCCTCCAGAAGGCAGAGCCTGAGTCAAGGACTACATGCCAACACTTAACTTGGGAAGTGTAAGCTAGGCAGGAAGATGTGTAAAAACATAGACTCAAGATAAGGAGAGATGTGAAGTAATGGGTCATCCCAGGTGCTGCCATGGCACAGACTCAAAGGTGCATCAGCTCACTTGCCAGACATGTCCAGGCACACAAGACATCTCTGGAAGGTTCTCAGAAACAAGCACATCTTGGAGGAATCCACAAAAGAAGAAAAGATGGGAAATCCACCAGCCTGGCTCCCTCCTGATTCCCACCAATGGAAATTCATCTCTTGAAGAGCTAAGACCCCCTAGACTCCCAGGCCCTTGGGTGCCAATCTGGCAACACTGTGGGTGTGGCATTTTATCCAAGTCCAGATATAGAGAGGCCACTAAATCAGAACTGTGCCCAGACTGAGGAGCCAGACAGGGCTGGGGCTATGTTAAACTGGGCAGGGAGTGCTGGGCAGACAGCATCCCAGAAAGAAAGAGGAGGCCAAAGAACTCCAAGAAGGTGTGCCTGGTTTGTGTCCCACTCAGGTTCTATGGTCAAACACATTTGAAATGGCACATAATGTATCCCTGTCCAAAAAGTCACAAAGCATCTCAAAGGCTCTAAGAAATCTTACATTAAAGACTTGTTTATTTCCCAAACTTAATTAAGCACAGAACCCTTTTCACTCACAATATCCCAAATGAGGTCAGTAAAAATGTGATTTAGAAAAATTATTCAAATCAACTTACTTTCCTGGCTGTACAAACTTTAGAAACTTCTCCATCATCAACCATCTCAGGTTAGCATCGGTGCCTCCCGAGATGGTGAGGGGCAGGGTATCTGACCCCACACCAGGGTTCTAGCCATAAGCTTGGGCATGTAACCTTCATTCCAAGACTGGCCCCCAGGCCACCAGGCTTTCCTCTGCTGGTAATGTTCCCTCCACCGCAAATGCCTCCCACCCCCCAACTACCGCTGAATCAACCCGCTGTCAGAGACGCCGCCTGTCTCCACACCGGCTCTTCGGGCGGTCTTCCCCCAAGCCTTCCTCCGCATGCCTGCCTCTCAGAGAGCATGCTGGACTCTCTGCCTTTTATTCAATACTTGTTTTATTCTCCTTTTCAGCGGCCGGAGACTAGTATGTTATTCATTTCTGTATCTCAAGAGACCCCCAAGTAGAGGGTCTTGCACTTAATAGCTGCTCCATGAATGACGCAGAAATAGGTGCTATGAACTGGACAGGAACAACCTCTCCAAAACATAAACACAGGTGTGGACTCCAGTGTTTTAGCTCCTCATGCAGTTCCAGGGATGGACTGCTGACTCTCCTTGTGTTTTAATACTGTTCTAAACAGAATCTGATTTCAAGGTAAATAAAATACTCCTTATGAATCAGTCACCTTTAAGAGCAATTTGGCGTCAGAGTAAGAAAGTTTCTAAATGGTCACATAATAAACTGAAAATTTGTTTACTAAGAAAGCAGTTTACTCCCGGAAAGATGGAGAATGTTATTTTAGAGCAAGAACTGCCAAATTTACATACTCTCAAGCATAAATGATAATCTTCATTAGTCTGAGAGCTGTAAACAAGGTCCTGCTGATATACGGCCCGCTTGGCTACAGCCAGGGCTGAAATGCAAGAAGCAACCAGAGGCCAGAAAAATGTTTACACCAATCTGTCCTCAGTCTCCAATTTGGTTTCTTTATCAAAATGCTTTTACTCCCCTCTACCCCTGCTCCCACCCCCATTGTCCTTTAGGCCTGGGCCTGAGTCACAGAAGGGAAGACCTTGGGACACAAGTCTGCCACAGGGTTGTGAACTCCTAGATGTGCACCCACTACTGTGCAAGTCCTTTACTACCCACCACAGTCCTCCCCTGTATGCGGAGTTTCCCTCTATGGCACCTGGAGATCCCAAGTAACAAAGCCACCGACCACAGAGCTGCGTGGAGACAAGACACCGGCACCAAATCCATTACTTTCATGAAGCCCCCTTTTTCTGAGAAAATAACAGGGAGAATACCTGAGGTGCATGCGGAAGAGGGGAGGGAAGGTAAGGAGAGACCCCTGGGTGCCTCTTCAGTGTCACAAGGTAGAGGTCGCCTCTCATAAATGTTTCTTCCTCTGATCGGTCCTGACAGCTTCGGATTTCCTTCACACTTCAATGCCTGCCTCCTTGGTGTGTGGACAGAGTAGGGATTGCCTGAAGATATAGGAAATGAGGAAATTCTGACTCTGCCCTCAAGAAGCTGAGAACATGGTTGGGGACCATATAACCAAACAAAAACTGAGTGCAAGTCCGTTCCCTCATTTCTAGAAGAGAGGATGCTTTCTTCACAGGAGTGCTGAAGTATTAAGTTCTCATTTTATGTCACTCCAATTTAACTTAACAGACAGAGCACTTAGCACAGCTCCTGACACACAGGATCCATAAACAGCAGAAACATGAAAGCATTCCATGGTGGTTCCATGGAAGGAGGGAAAGTTCTACTAAGGACAGCACAGAAGGTTGCACTGGGGCCAGGAAGGCATGAAAGAGCCCACTCCTCGGGCACACAGACCCCAGAAGCACGCCAAGCCCAAGGTGGTTGAGGCGTGACACTGGCCTGGCTGAACTGCACAGCCTGCGGCTATGACCTGCCAGAGCTGGGATGTTAGACTGGGCACCTCCTTCCAAATGGTGTTAAGTAAGAGGACTGACCTTGGAGCAGTGTTATTAGCTATCATCATCACTACTGGCAGGAGAGGACTTGTAGAGAAGTGTAAGGAAAGGAAACGCGCAGTGGGGGCGGTGGTGGTATGGCAGTGGGTCTGGGATCCAGATGGAGAAGCACAGGTTTAATTTAGGGTGGGCTCAGAGGCAGGGGAAACTCTTCAGCATGGCCAGGCTCCAGCAGGATTCACATGCGGGCTGGTGTCTGCGAGGTGGACCAGACCCAGGAGTCATGTCAGGAGGCCGAAAAGGCACAGAGGAAAGATGATGAGAGGCCACCCTCGGTGGTGGACGTGCAGCCAGCGGGGAAACCACTGCTCCCCATGGGCAGCTTTCGGCAGTCCCAGCAAAGGGCAGCCAAACTCTGTATAATTCACAAACCTTCCACCTAAACCAAGGAAGATCAAGAACAGAATGCAGAAACTCTAGTTTCCAGGACAATAAAATAACACTCCCTTTAGTTTACGCACATGGGCTTAACAGGCTGCACACTGCCCCAAACATGACCGCACTACATGCCACAGGTGTAAATAAGTCAGGTCTCCTCCACTGCAGAAAATGGTAGACTTCATTACCACCCGTTTTAGGTTATATTTCTAGCAAGTTAAAAATACCAGCAGCTTTACTGTAATGCGACTAAAATTCTCAAGTAAGGCAGTCGTTTGCAGGATCACGGAGGGAACTGGATCAGTTCCCTAAAAGACCCCACGGGAAGGTATCAGGGATCTCCAGCTGTCACCGCTGCCATCTGGCTCCACACTGGGACTGCCTGCCCAGGCTTTCCTGGCTCACGCCCCAGCCCCCAGATGAAGGCACGGGCTTTCCCTGAGGAGTCACAGGCAGCCAACCCTGTTCCCCAGGCCCCTCCTGGTTTGAAGTCAGACTGCGGTGTCTGGTGTCACTTCAGGAGCCCTCACCTGGGCCAGGCCGCTCTCAACCCTGTAAACAGTGTTGACCACAGGGGCCCTACTTGAGGGTGACGTCCATAAAAGAGCCGTCTGAATAGCACGGCTTTATCATCCTCCATTATGTGTAATGATCCATAAGAGATCCAAGGTACAAGTGGTTTGGTGGAAAACTGTGTCTAGAGCTAGAAATGATTGTGGGGCTTTCTCTAATTACAACTTTAACTCTGCTCTAAAACGTAAAGTCAGATTTGTCATTTTCCTTGTCCACTTCCCTTTTCTCTTTAGCTCGAACATAGTGCAGGTAAACAAACACAGTCCTAAGAGTAGCAGCAACACTGAATCACTGCTGACTCGGGTCACACGGGGAAAGACTGGGCAGAGATGAAAGGCTTCATCTCCTATTTCTCTTGGCCATTCACGGGCCTCGCTCCGGAGCCTGCACCTTTAATAAAAAATAAATAATAGATTTACAGCCTCCTGGTTTGTAACAAGACAAATGCTATTGTGTTTTGGGTTTCAATGATACATGATAGACTGGGAAGCTTGTTTTTAATTCATTCCCGTAACTTTAAAAGAACAAAGAAAACTTGATGGGCTCGAATGCTATTAATAAGTTGATCCCCAAAACTTTCTCCAAACAGATTTATGGCCTTTAGTAAGATGGTCCCTTTGAAGCTCCTACTTAATGGAATTTTATTGTTTACCTCTAGACTTATGTTACTTGATCTTGAAAAAAATCAAAGCCTGCCGAAACTCCTATTTATAGCCATGTGGTTTTTATTTTTTTTCCTCCAAAAAATGTATAAATATATTCTTTTAGCTTAAATAAAAATACCAAATGAGATGTTGTTCTGGACTGAATGTTTCTGTCCTCCCAAAATTCACATGCTGAAGCCTTAACTCCCAGAGACGGTATTTGGAGCTGAGGCTTTGAGAGATAAGTGGGATTAGGCAGAGTCATGAGAGTGGGGTCCTCACAAAGGAATTAATGCCCTTACAGGAAGAGACACCAGAGTGTCCTCCCTCCTCTCTCTTTCCTCGCCATGTGCAACACGTCTGCAAGCCAGGAAGAGAGCTCTTACCGGGAAGTAAGTGGGCCAGCCCTCTGATCCTGGGCTTCCAGCCTCCAGAACTGTGAGAAATACATGTCTGGTGTTTGAGCCAGCCCCCTTCCCCTGGTCTGTGGTATTCTTCTCTGGTGATGAAGCCAATTAACACGGATATCAGTTCAAACTTGGGGCCTGTCTTCTGAGAAGCAAAGGAGGTTTCTTTGGCTCCTCATGAGTGTAAAGCAGTAATAACTCAACAACTTGAAGGGGCTGGAAGGAGAAACTGAGAGAATTACACCCCTGCACTTGGGAGATACCAGTGGCTCCAACGGGACACCTCATACTCAGATGACTAGAATTCACACAAAGTGTCTTTTACACCTTTAATCCGTGAGCCCTTTAGTTACTTCTTTTCTTAATCCTAGAACTCTAACATCCTCCTTCCAGTAGATTTTCTTTTACTTTTATCTCTTCATTTGTTCCTTTATTTGATTAAGCACTTGATATGCTTCATACCTTTAAACGCAATGCTTTCCCTCTGAGTTTCACCCTCCAGGAGGCGCAGCACAACACCCATGACTTTCTACTCTCCTTGAACTGCGTGGAATGCCAGAGTGTGGAGGGGGTCATAGAGTGGGAGTGGAGGTCTCCATGAGCAATGGCAGGCACCCTGCACACAGCACTCACCAGAGTGGGGGGTGTGGGAAGGAAGCTGGGGATCCTTCCTGAGTTCATACCCTCTCAGCAACAAGAACACAGACCCCACTGGCTACCTTGAACCTAGGTTCTGGCATCAGTAAACAGCAGCAGAAATGCCAATTCACATACTGGATCCCCCAGGGACAAACTAGTCTGCTCTGCAAGGAGAGCTGGCCCTCAGCTGGGAAGCGAGTCTATCCATGTCATCAAAGTAAACTATTAGGATTCCTGCCCTATCTTCAGAACCAAAGTGAAAATACCAACTCTGCAAAGAATGACACCTAATATATAGCCCTTTCTTTAATAAGTAATCAGTACAGGTACACAGAATTGATGAAGCTATCAGAAAAAAAAAAGAAAGAAAGATAAAAATATATAGTATTTAGGTTTGGCCTCATTACACAGTCAGGTTTCCTTCCTTCTTTCCTTCTTTCCTCCTCCTCTTCCTTCTCCTAACTGTCTGAGTGAGCGCTAGAGTGAGAGCGCAGAAAGATGAAGGACCACAGAGGCTTCCAGGG
Organism: Enhydra lutris kenyoni; assembly: GCF_002288905.1. Classification (NCBI taxonomy): domain Eukaryota; kingdom Metazoa; phylum Chordata; class Mammalia; order Carnivora; family Mustelidae; genus Enhydra; species Enhydra lutris. The sequence goes on from NW_019154097.1 coordinate 53,364,573, forward strand.
CTCTCCCTAAGCCAGAGAATAGAAGACCAGAAATCACTGTGGCACCTGGCCATAGCAGAGGGGCACAGCCCAGTTCCCAGAAAGCCTTCCATTGTTTAGTTAGCTTTGGCCTTGAGGCAATCTGGATAACCCACCTAACCCCTGGAGAGAGGATCATTTAATTATTGTTCTTTCTCTTCAAAGGCTGGCTTTGGAGGAAGCTCCCTAACCAGGTGCTGGGTGTGACTAAAAACACACTGCCAGTGTGTCCTCCCAGTACCGCAGGGGTTCCGCAGTGGGCAGCTGCATCTCCTGTTCTGGGACGTGGCTCTCTGACACCTGCTCTTCCCTGGGCCCATGAGTAAAGAGATCCTCCCCATTTCCTGTCGATGAAGAGCATACAGAACTCCAGGACTGGCCCAGAAGAGACCAGCCCTCTGCTCAGCTCCTCTGGCTCATGATTCTGTCCACTGTCCACACCTCTGGGTCATCTGTGCCTTTCCAGCCCTCCCAACCAACAGCTGCTCAGCGCCAGCCCCTTGCACAATTCCAGTCCTGGTTCCACAGCTTCTCCTCCACCAAGCCGGCCCATTCTCAGCTGAGACCACAGACAACTTTCTAAGTTAAGGGTTTTGTCAGATCCTGGCAATATTTAAAACAGATCTACAGCTCCTGCACTGCTCTGGGATAAAGCCCAGACTGCCTCAGAGCAAGCTCAAGGCACCATCCCAGCAAGGCCTACCGGACCTCACACCCAGGCTGTACACACAAGCTCCAGGTGCTTTGCCCTTTCCCTCGTTTCGGGGGCCACACAGGATGCTGCTTCTGCCAGAACACTGCTCGCCCCAGCTCCTGCTCTCACCAGCTTCTACCCACCTTTCAACAGGACACTGTCCTGTACCCCTAGGTACAGGGGAATACCCCCAACTGCACCCCATACTTCACCCCTATCTCACTTACATGCTGCTTAGGCTGTGCACTTGTCTGAATGACCTGTGTAACTAGAATCTCTAAGGGGGCACTGAGAATGTCTGTCTAACTCACAGTTAAATCCCCCATACCAACCACCATGCCCATCACAAAGCAGGCACTGAATAAAGAGCCACAGATGAACGGCTTTCCATCTTTTCTAAAGGAAGTTTAAGAATAAGAATAAGAAATAAAAATAGGTAACAGAAGCTACCATTTATTGAGCTCATACACTGTGAGACAATTTGCAAGGCCCTTTCATGTGTTTGGCTTATTTAATCCGTGCACTTTCTGGCACTTTCCAGTGGTCTCCCCAATGGCCATTCAGTGATGGGTGTCTCTCTGGGACACACGAGGAGCCATGAGTCCAGTCAGACACAACGCCTATGCCAAGCCCAGGTTTTCATACCCATTATGAAAATGATCTGAAACTCTGGCCCTGAGGGTCTAAAAGATCCTAATCCCTAAGAGGCTCCATCCACATCCTCTCCCATGAGGCATTTTTTGCCTAGGATTGTCATAAATTAAAACACCTTCCTTACTTTACAAAAATTCATGAAATACCATTAAACAAGTTAAAGGTCTATCAAAGTCATTTAAAAAAGAATGTAAATTACTTGAAATTAGGAACCGTTGACTTACTAGTTTTCCTATCATCTATAGTATTCTGATAGTAAATACCCAGCATATATGTGTTGAATTGAATTTTAAAAAAATTGTCACTTCTTGCTTATCTGAAAGTTGAAGTTAACAAGTCAGTGCCCTTTCTTTGATATTAGGCACTGGTAGTTAGCCAATTAATCCTATGTACATAGAGGTTCGACAAAGAGATTTTGAAGATTTTCCTATTAGGATAGCAAGTGAGTAATTTAAATAAGAGAAAGGAAAGAGAATGAGAGCTTTTTAAGAGCAAGGCAGGGTTTTTAAGGGCTTACCAATTAGCTTAAAAATACAGAGAGCAGATTTAGCTCAACATTAAGAAAACAAGTCACTTTACATCTCCTCCTAACTCACACCAGAAGTGCTTGTCCACGTTAAAAATCTGATTCTAGGGGCGCCTGGGTGGCTCAGTGGGTTAAGCCTCTATCTTCAGCTCAGGTCATGATCTCAGGGTCCTGGGATCGAGCCCCACATCGGGCCCTCTGCACAGCAGGGAGCCTGCTTCCCCCTCTCTCTCTGCCTGCTTCTCTGCCTACTTGTGATCTCTCTCTCTCTCTCTGTTGAATAAATCAATAAAATCTTAAAAAAAAAATCTGATTCTAATTCTTCTATTATCAAGAATGCTATATTCGATGAGCTCACAGGTCTCAGAGTTGATTATTTTAAAAAGGGTTTTAGATGAGCTAATGGTTTTTAAGATGTATACTTGGGATTTCCTTGATAATAAACTCTAAAACAAAAAGCTATTTTGTGAACAGCAAAGATAGCCTGGGATAACACCAGTAACATCACCAACAAGATTTTGCAGATTGATAATGTAAAACATCCAAAGTAAGTAGATATATATATAGAGAGAGAGAGAGAGAGAGAGAGAGACAGGCATTCCTGCTGTTATACTTAAGTAAATAATGAACTTCAGTAATCCAACTCTAAATCAAATAACATAGGACACTTAACTGGAATATTTAAAACAAGCATTCCAATGGGAAGATCCTAATTTCATTAAATACATATATTTGAGAAAAATATAAAATATCAGCTCCCTGGGAAAACATAAAACAAATTTATGTACTGTGAGTACAAATATCTCAGTACATACTCTGACAGGGAAATTCTTAACACAGATGGTAAACACATAAATCACCATAGATTAAAGAAGCATGCATGAAAAGTCAGCATGCAAAATGAATTCTGAGCATTTATGTATTGACAAAAATCACTGAACAAAATAAAGAACATTAATTTGTGTTAAAATAAAGCACTTTGTGTCACAAAGCCTTTGGGGACCCATTGGTGCAGGAAATCACACCGACCCTTGCCTGCCTCAGCATGCCATGCTGGGGGACGTGACCAGGCCAATGCCATCTGTTGACTGTGACAGAAGCTAATGATCATGTTGTTATAAACAAAACTATCATTAGGAAACAAGCAGTATCTCTAGATGAGACAGGAGTTGAGAGAGTCTCACAAGAGCAAGGGATTAAACGGGAATCCTCATCACCAGTGAGACGAAGACAGCAGTCTGGGGAAAGGGAACCATTAGTTAAGTGATAACTGAAAAAACACAGGGAGGAAGCAACCTAAGGCTCGTCCCAACCCAAATGGGAGCTGGCGCTACACGAGACAGGAGCGCCAATGGTTTCTGTCCCCGAGTCTCTCAAATAATGGAACTGTTGTATGGGACTGAGGATTGTGAGGAAAAGAGAGTGAGAAGCAGAAAAGATGGTCCAAAGGCCAAAGTTAAAGACACTCTGAGCCTCAGCAAGGTAGCAGCATAGGAAGACAGCGGTTTCTCACACAAAAGACACACCAAGGGACACAGTTCCCAGTAAAATAGTAAACCAAGTGTTAGCTACATGTCACAGAGAACAGACCCTAACCAGTTTAAGTCAAGTTCTTCCCCTGAAAGTAAGCAGTCTGTGATACAGGATGAAGAAGTGAATATTTCCTTTAGTAAGTGCAAAGCAGAAGCCAGCGATGCCCGGGTACAGACCCAGGGCCTAACTGGCACAGGATCGCCACATCAGCATCGAGAGAAGGGCCTTTGTTTCTGGTCCTGACTCTCACAGCAGGGCCACCTCGCTGCCTACGTGGACAGGTAGCCCTCCGGGACCCTTCCTAAGGCTTTATAACCAGGACACTGCTCATTAAACCACAGTGTCCACCGCATCAAACTTCTTGAGAACAATATCCGTTGGTCCTGGCCTCATGAATGTTCTCTGCAACAAAGAATTTGCTTTCCCTGCTGAGCCTTGGGAAGCCCGGGCTGGGATTCCCATGTCCCATGCGCCGCTGTGTAGCACTACCACTAAACTCGGGCATCTTCATGGCAAAAGACCCAGACTCTCCACATCTTTTATCTGCCACACATCCGGTTCTAGCATGTGAGCCTACTTTCATTTTTCTTGTTTTTCTCACTTCTGATGTGTTTGTTTTTTGTGCTCTTTGTATCATTTTCACCAGTTTTGAACGCATTTTAAAACTAAGCAAACTATAAATTTTAAATGAGTAAATAAATACAAAAAATACAAACTCATTAATTTTTCAGGTGAGAAAATTAAGGTCCGAGAAACCGCTGGTAATGATATACAGAAAAAACATGTCGCACTAAATATTCAGTGATAAATTAGAGCAGCTAAACTAAAAATAAATGTTTATTTGTATAAAGAAAAAAGATACTAAATCAATTTGTCTAATTCCTTTGGGAAAATATTTTCTATTTATTAACAACACCAAATGTACATGCTCCTAAGTCAGAGCAAAACTCGTTGGAATCTGAATGGTGTTTGAAGGGATCTGTTGACCAACAATATCCATCACATATAATCCAAGTTGAGGTCAGCACAGGAAAAAAAGACTTCATGTCAGGGAGTCTGCTAAAGGTAGGTCACCAAAGGTAGAATCCATTAATTATAAAAGATCTGTCTGCCAACGGTCCGCTTTTTACCACAAACCATTGGTACAAATCATTTCTGAGGTCTTTGGGAATGTGATAATGGATACACTTGATATCACACAATATTTACCAGAAAGAAGCCCAAAGGATACCAGAAGAAAAGGTCAAAATTCAACTAGACAAAACTCCCTGAATGTTGACCATTTTAGGCATTGACAGATGAACCATCCACAGTCCCTGATCAGAAGAATCTGAAATCTGGGCATAGAAAAATAATGTGGTGTTTACTGCTCTAACAGAGGTACCGAGTCGTGGGAGCAAAGAGAGGGAAAACATTTTCATCTGGACAGAAATTAGGGATGGCATATGAGAGTCGTCTCAAGCAGCTGACTAACAATGATTAATTAAGTAAATGAGCTGATCTATACCTTATCATTAGTGGCCCTGGTTCAGACAACACATCTTTTAATGACCACTCTCTTGAGAACATGTAGAATGAAAAGAAGTAAATGACTCAGATGCTGAGCACATTTGAACCAAAGTACCATGAAAACTAACCATCTTACATATTTCACAGATTCACTTTTTTTCTTTAGGGCGACAGTTTAGTTCCACCAGGGCAAGGATTTTTGCCTACTTTGTCTAAATGCTAAGACACACAGTGGGCATTCAACAATTATTTAGTGAATGAACAAACCAATGACAGATTTTTAAATGTGATTTGTACCAGAGGTGCCTGGGTGGCCCAATCAGGTGAGTGCCCTACCCTTGGTTTTGGCTCAGGTCATGGTCTTGGGGTCATGGGATAGAGCCCAGTGTTGGGTTCTGTGCTCAGTGGGGAGTCTACTGCCCCCGCCATATCCATGAATCTTTAAAAAATCCTACAACGGGATGTTTGGGTGGCTCAGTCGGTTAAGCATCTTCCTTCCGCTCAGGTCATGATCCCGGGGTCCTGGGATGGAGTCTCACATGGGGCTCCCTGCTCAGAAGAGAGCCTGCTTCTCCCTCTGCCCCTCCCACCACTTGTTCTCTCAATCTCTTGGTCTCCTCTCTCAAATAAAATCTTAAAAAAAAAAAAAAAACCCTAAAACAATCTCCTGAGTTTTGTGGGAGTCTGTGCTCTTAAAAACTGCAAACTGGGGGCACCTGGGTGGCTCAGTGGGTTAAAGCCTCTGCCTTCGGCTCAGGTCATGATCCCAGGGTCCTGGGATCGAGCCCCACATCAGGCTCTCTGCTAGGCAGGGAGCCGGCGTCCCTTCCTCTCTCTCTCTCTGCCTACTTGTGATCTCTCTCTCTCTCTCTCTGTCAAATAAATAAACAAAATCTTTAAAAAAAAAAAACAAAAACAAAAAAAACTGCAAACTGTTCCACGGCATGTACTTTTAATTCAAATGAATGATGGTGTTATGCTACTCATCTCATTCAGCAACTTCCTCTCCCTGCCCTCCCACTGCTCTGTTTTGTGACACCACACACCTTGCCCTCTGTGCACAGTAGCTACAGTTGCTTCCAATCACTCCATGTGTGTAGTCACCACATCCTACCCAGCTGCTCTCCTAGAAGGGCACCCAAACTTCCTGCCTCTAGAACTAACAAACATCGCCACAAACACCTTGTCCACATACATTATTCAATTACTGACAATGTCCTTGGGACATAAACCCAGGAGAATAAATTGAACCAGTCTGTGTTCCTAATTCGATTAAGAACTTCCAGACTGTTCTCCGTTACAGCTGAAGTCTACATTCCCACTATCACTGCATGAGAATTTCTAAACTCATTTGTCAGCATTCTAATTATTACTAGTTTAACAGTGATTATCACACCATTGCCTCCATTCTCATTACTCTGCCTTCATTCTTCATATGTTGGCTAGCCTTCTGGTTTACTCTTCAGTGAAACAGAAGTTCCTAAGTCCTTCTCCTTCTTCTAGTAGGCCTGCTATCTCCTTCATACCATTCTGAAGGAGTTTCTTGCAGTTTTAGACATCGACCCACTAATAATCTCTTACAGGTTTAGGACATTGCATACATCATCTCCCTTTCTGTCATCTGGCCATCTGTCTCTGGATGCCTTCATGGCATATTCAAAACTGAATCAAATTAATCAATTTTCTCCTTTTGTTGAAGTTTATCAAGTTCTTCAAAAACAACCAATTAAATTTTGGGAGAGATTTAACTGAATTTAAAGATTAATTTAAGAAGAACTCATGTCTTCTTAATACTACACCCAAGAGAATAAAAAATCTATTACTCCCATAATCTTGTCTTTTATTAAAATTAAGATTCTTTTCCTCTCAAGTGGCATTATACATTCTTGATTAGTTCATAGATACTATATAGTTTCTGTTGCTATTATGAGTGATAGCTTATGTTTTATTACATTTTTAATTGGATATTTCTAATACGGAGAAATTATATTGATTCTTATAGACTGAGCAGATATACCCCCAATGTCACCAAACTTATTAGTTCGAATAAAGCATTTATTACATGCTGTTAATTAAGATGACCTTATTGTCCATAAATAATGATAATTTTATCTATTCCTTCCAATACTAAGCTTTTATTTCTTTTTCTTTCTGGATAGCATTCCTCAGGATATCAATGCTTGGTTGGTCAAGCAGCAGCAGAGATAGTGAGAGAATGTGACTCAATCTCTCAAATTCCATTCCCCTCTACCTCTATCTAGATAGGTCTGAAATCCAAAAGCTTTATTTCTCAGGCTTCCTTATAACCAAGATTGTGGAAGCAACTTGGAATCTGTCACTTGAGGGTCACTCTCCAAAAGATTTAGAAGAGGGAGGCAAGCCCCTGTTCCAGTGGATGCTAGAAAGGAAGCTTGGGACAATGTGTTTGTGGGACCTGAGTCTGCATTTGGGTATCTGGTTATTTGCTTGCAGGGATAAAAAGCAAATGACGCCCTCTCTCACCACTCTTGTTCAACATAGTACTAGAAGTCCTAGCAACAGCAATCAGACAACAAAGAGAAATAAAAGGTATTCAAATTGGCAATGAAGAAGTTAAACTCTCTCTCTTCGCAGATGACATGAAACTTTATATGAAAAACCCAAAAGACTCCACCCCAAAACTACTAGAACTCATACAGCAATTCAAGTAATGTGGCAGGATACAAAGTCAATGTACAGAAATCAGTTGCTTTCTTAAGCACTAACAATTAAAATACAGAAAGGGAAATTAGAGAATCGATTCCATTTACTATAGCACCAAGAACCATAAGATACCTGGGAATAAACCTAACCAAAGAGGTAAAGGATCTATACTCGAGAACTGCAGAACACTCATGAAAGAAATTGAAGAAGACACAAAAAGATGGAAGATCATTCCATGCTCTTGGATTGGAAGAATAAACATTGTTAAAATGTCTATACTGCCTAGAGAAATCTATATTTTTAATGCCATTCTGATCAAAATTCCACCGGTATTTTTCAAAGACCTAGAGCAAATAATCCTAAAATTTGTATGAAATCAGAAGAGACCCGAATTGCTAAGGAAATGTTGAAAAAGAAAAAACTGGGGGCATCACATTACCTGATTTCAAGCTTTACTACAAAGCTATGATCACCAAGACAGCATGGTACTGGCATAAAAACAGACACATAGACCAGTGGAACAGAGTAGAGAGCCCAGATATGGACCCTCAACTCTATGGTCAAATAATCTTCAACAAAGCAGGAAAAAATATACAGTGGAAAAAAGACAGTCTCTTCAATAAATGGTGCTGGGAAAATTGGACAGCTATATGTAGAAGAATGAAACTTGACCATTCTCTTACACCATACACAAAGATAAACTTGAAATGGATAAAAGACCTCAAGGTGAGGCAGGAATCCATCAGAATCCTAAATCCTAGAGGAGAACGTAGGCAGTAACCTCTTCGATATCAACCACAGCAACTTCTTTCAAGATATGTCTCCAAAGGCAAAGGAAACAAAAGCGAAAATGAACTTTTGGGACTTCATCAAGATCAAAAGCTTCTGCACAGCAAAGGAAACAGTCAACAAAACAAAGAGGCAACCCACAGAATAGGAGAAGATATTGACAAATGACAATACAGACAAAGGGCTGATATCCAGGATCTATAAAGAACTCCTCAGACTCAACACACACAAAACAGATAATCTTGTCAAAAAAATGGGCAGAAGACATGAACAGACACTTGTCCAATGAAGACATACAAATAGCTATCAGACACATGAAAAAATGGTCATCATCACTAGCCATCAGGGAAATTCAAATCAAAACCACATTGAGATACCACCTTACACCAGTTAGAATAGCCAAAATTAGCAAGACAGGAAACAACGTGTGTTGGAGAGGATGTGGAAAAAGGGGAACCCTCTTACACTGTTGGTGGGAATGCAAGTTGGTGCACCCACTTTGGAAAACAGTGTGGAGATTCCTCAAGAAATTAAAAATAGAGCTTCCCTATGACCCTGCCATTGCACTACTGGGTATTTACCCCAAAGATACAGATGTAGTGAAAAGAAGGGCCATCTGTACCCCAATATTTATAGCAGCAATGGCCACGGTCGCCAAACTGTGGAAAGAACCAAGATGCCCTTCAACGGACGAATGGGTAAGGAAGATGTGGTCCATATACACTATGGAGTATTTTGCCTCCATCAGAAAGGATGAATACCCAACTTTTGTATCACCATGGACGGGACTGGAGATTATGCTGAGCGAAATAAGTCAAGCAGAGAGAATCAATTATCATATGGTTTCACTTATTTGTGGAGCATAACAAATAACATGGAGGACATGGGGAGATGGAGAGGAGAAGGAAGTTGGGGGAAATTGGAGGGGGAGGTGAACCGTGAGAGACTATGGACTCTGAAAAACAATCTGAGGGTTTTGGAGGGGCGGGGGGTGGGAGTTTGGGGGAGTCAGGTGGTGGGTATTATGGAGGGCACGTATTGCATGAAGCACTGGGTGTGGTACATAAACAATGAATTGTTACACTGAAAAGAAATTAAAAAAAAGAAAGCAAATGGTAATGAAAGTGGCAGCAGCAGCAACTTCTGTCCACTAGACTATAACTACTGTGGGTGACCTTGAAATCTACTCCCAAGCCTGCTCCCCCAAGTCTTCCCAACAACCTAAGTACTTAAGCCACTGCATCTCTTTACACCTAAAAACCTAAAATGTTTTGTTGTTTCCTGCACTAAACTGTGACTGACTGCAGTATATTTGTTTTGTTCCTAGTCATAGAAGGAATTATCCAAAATTTCTCCACTAAATTAGACTTTGATACAGGTTTTGGTATGAAACCTTAAAGAAGACCCCTTCCCTTCCTAATATGTAACCTGTGTGTTTTTAAAAATCACAAATAGTTGTTGAGCTTTATCAAGTGCTTTTCCTATGCTGTTTGAGATAATCTTATTTTTCCTTCATTCTCTTAACATGTAGTACCGCATTCACAGATTTTGTGATTTGTGGCTTCGGTAACATTAGGGGTTGGGCATTGTTCTACCTACCTTCTATTTTCTGGAAAGACTTGTAAAACATAATAAGTGATTGTTTCTTAAAAGTTTGCCAGAAATCACCTATAAAATTCTCTCTGGAGATTTTGGGAAGCAGACTACACTTCTTTGTATTGGTCTGATCATTTATTGATCTAATCTTGTTATCTATTCCTTCTCGTGGCAATTTTGACATTTTGCATTTTTTCTGAAAACATACTCATTTTATTTAGTTTTCTTCTCCAAATTTATTAGTATATAACATTTGTCCCAATATTCTTTTATCCTTTGAAAGTGTCTTGGGTTTATGGCTATTTCCTAATTTTTTGATTGCTTTTTTCCTTCTTGTTCAGTGTGTCAGAGATCTTATTTAGCTTTCAAAGTACCAGCTCTTAATTTTCTTAAACATCTGTATCAATTTAGTGTTATTATTCTGTACTTATTTGCTTTTAATACTTATCTTTATTTTCTTACCTCTTGTTTCTTTGGACTTTGTTTTGTCATCCTTTTTTTACCAAGTTTTGAGATCAGTGCCTGGCTCACTTTTTAGTCTTTCTTGTTTGCTGACAAATTTAAGACTCTAAAACCTCTTTAAGTGTTGCCTGGACTCTATCCCACACTTGGGACATTTCAGTTCTCAATAGATCACAATTTCATTTTTTATTTCCTTTTTTTCCTTTATAACCCTAAGGCTATTTAGAAATAGGATATTTAATTTATAACCACAGGGATTTTATTGGGGGGGGCTGTCATTTTTTGGTAATTTCTTGCCCTATGGTGCCATACTGAAGGACCCTAAAGTGTATCTCTCCCATTCGTGGGGACCCTCCAGGCTTCCTGGATGGCACAATAATGGTTTGCTCTCTATAACCATTCCCTATGAGTCCCCACAATCACTCTCTGTTGAGTGTCCAGTTTTAGGCATATTTTTAATAGCTAATGCTTCTGACCATGTTGTCCGGCTCTTCCCCGTGCCTGCTTATTTTTTCACAGCAGGGTTTAGGTTTCTGAGAGAAGAGTATTGAAACTCTCCCAACACAATTGTTGATTTTCTCTCTCTCCCCCTCTGCAGTTCTATTGTTGGTGGTATATTTTCAAGCTGAATTGTTAGGGACCCATATTTTTTGAGGAGTACGCCGTGTTCTGATGCTCCTTTTATCAGTACAGAACATCCCTCGCTCTCCCTTATAGTTCCTTTAAGGTACCGCTAACTTTCCCTGGGTTCCTGTTTGTGTAGGATCTCTTTTTTATCCTTTTATTCTCAGCCTTCTACTGAATTTCTTTTGAAGTATGTTTCTTGTAGATAACTCACTTCCACGTCTTATTTTTCCATCAGGTCTGAGACTTCCCCTTGATAAAGGATAACCCAGTAACAGGGTTGTACTTACTACCACATTCGATGCTGGCCACTCTTTTCATATTTTCCATTTAATGTAGTCCTTTCTGTCTTTTCCCTCTATCACATCCCCTTCCCTATTGTTGATTAGACAGAACAAATACCTTCCTGCTGGCATAAAAGCCCATACCCCTGTGTTTTGTGAGTGCAGTGGTCCTGCAGCCACTCAATCCTTCAGAAAATGTCTGGAACTTTAGTCCCAAGTTACTGGGCCTGTGGTCTCTTCTCTTTGATCCTTGACTTTTTTTTAAAGAAACTGATAAAGCTAATTCTCACATCAGGACCCGCAAAATGGAGGCCACCTTTGTGGCCCCATCCACAGCACAAGTCAAATACTAACCCAGCCTTGAACTACAGGAAACACCTGCCAAGGAAATCTAACACACACCAATCACAATCAACTAGCAATGCTTTGGCTAGCTCCCCTTACTCCAGAAAAGGGGACTTGCTAGCCTTCCCAGGAAATCCCCGGCCTCCTAGCCCCTAAGGTCCTGCTTCAGCTCTGCCACTCCTTACGCTCTACAAAATGCCCCCAAATCCCTCAGGAACAGGTTCTACTGCTTGTGAAGATCCTTGTAAACAATCCGTCGACTGTTTTCCCTTGAATAAAGGACATCAAACTTCTTACTAAATTGGATTTTTTTTTTTGGTCATTTGACAGCATCAATAAACTTTCTTAGGGGACCTGATCCTCCTTACTTCCCTTGTCTATTGGAGTGGCCTGGGCGCTCACTGTCCTGCATATTTAAACACTTCCTCCAAACATAGGTCTTCACACAGAAAAAGGCTTGTTCAGCTGAAAATAAAACCCAAAGTAGTGAGAAAGGTAAGAGCACAACCTCGTGTAAATGTACTTAGCGCCACTGAACCATATACTGAAAATGGTTAAAATGGTAAATTTTATATCACATATATTTCACCACAATTTAAAAAATAAAAAAACTTTCTTCCAGACTCTCATGACACCCCTGGCTGCCTCTCCACTTCCCAGCGATGCCCAAATTCCAGAAGCCTTCAGTCTTCACATGGGTCCTCATGTTTCTGTGGTGAGTTCTCAGCACTAGAGTTTTCACACTTTCTCAGAAGTTAATTTGGCGTGAGGGCGTCCGTGTCTATGCTACTCTACTTGGTTGGAACTGAAAGCCTGCATGCTGCTTTCTGTCTTTAAAACCCACACAGGAATAGGCCAAAGTATTTTCTACGATGAACAGGTCTTACTTGAATAAACAGAAAATGTTATTCTAAAGCTAGGGGTCAAAGCTGATAATGGCAAGTTATTTTTGGAAACTTTACAATATGGTCTAAATCCTCCGAGACAGGGTCTGCCTTGTACATGGAATCATTTTTCACGAGGGCACCATGGGAGTTCCCAAACATCCACATGATATTCCCCAGGTGAACACTGGCGCCAAGGCAGTGTCTTGTGGTGATATGACATTGCATTCTGTCCTAGATCTACTATGTAAACATAGCTGTGGGTTGTTGAATAACAGACACCTAAAATATTTATTATGATTGCATATTTTCTCTGTATTTTCCCCACTGGCACTTCTGTTAAATTAATCTTTCTCAATCCACTTTAAAAAAAAAAAAAATGGAAGCAAAAGTGAATTTAGAAAGAAAACCATGAAAAGAAAGTGAAATATTCATAAATTACAGGTTCCTTATAAAAACATGTTCTAAATGCAAGGCCAGCCCAATAGTGAATCCTGTTTGAATACATATTCACAAAAACTTATTTAGCTGGCTTGTTAGAGACAGCACATTCTGGAAGGAAACCTATGTTCTTCATAGCCTGGCCTCTGGCAAGGTCTCCTTCAGCTTCAGCATGTAAAAATGTAAAGGCCACAAGGAAGCCATAGAGAGAAACACTAAGTTAAGTAACCAAATTCAAATTTAGGGGTCCAGTCTTGATTCAAAAATGGTTTACTGAGCACTTACTATGTACCAGGCATCATGCCTGGCCAGCAACTACCAGTGAAGGAAAATGGACACACCTCAACCCTGAGTAGCAAGTCTCTTTAGGAGTCATCTGCCCAGGGGAAACCCAGTGGCCACCAGGATATTTACGGTCTCCAGGACTCTACAGTTCTACAACCACACTTACAATTTCTAATAAGGAGAAAGGCACTGGGGGGGGATGTGTGGGAATAAATAAGTAACCAGAAAGGAGAGAGTATCTTTCTTTCCTCCATGAGCAGTTCCGTCCCTGATGCCTGAAGAAAGCAGCAGTCATGGACAATCAGGAGGGTGGCTTGAAAGTTGGTGCAAAGTGGGTGGAACGTCCTAAAGACAAGAAGTAGGCTTTGGACTTTGGCGGTAAGCGTTAGGGTTCTGAGCCCAAGAAGACAGGGAAAGTTCAAAGACAGTATTCTAATAAAACTCCAGATAAACATCCCTAAACTTCCCCAAAGCTTCACCAGGCTGCCTGGTATGTATTTGGTGCCATTCTATACCACTTTCAAGCTCATCATCTAGAGACACATTTTTTGAGAGAAAGGGGGTGGGGGGAGGAGATAATAAATGCCTTCAAAATGTAAAAGAGAGTGTATATTAGATACGGTAAGTGTCAAGGGATAAAGTGGGAAAGGGGAGTGTGGCTGGTGTTAGGTGTAAAGATTCACGTGGGACGAATGGAGATGATCTCACGGCAAGAGTGACTTTTGAGTAAAGACCCAAACGAGGTACAAGAGCTAGTCATCTGGATCTCTGGACCAAGAGCAGGTCTGACAGAGGGAATGGCACGCCCAGAGTCCTAAAGCAGTGGCGAATCAGGCACCCTGGTGGCCAGAGTGTCTGGGACCGAGATGAAGGAGGGAAGGTTCCAGCGAAGGCCTTCACTCCAGTTAGACGGGCTGTGCAGAGCACTATCATGGCCTGCCGTGTGTGTTCGTGCTGCCGTGTGGAGATACAGACACCAGTTACAAGCACAAACCGGGTGAAAGATGGCAAAAGCTATCCTGAGGCATACCAAACATTTTAAGAGTTTATTTCAGCAGAACTTGATTGGAGTGGGGCAGCATCCAATGGGGAGTGGTTAGGGCCCCTCCGCCCCAGGGGCTGGGAGAAAGAGCAAGTGTGGAAGGAAGCAAGGAAAGTAAACTGCCTACAGCTTTAAGGCTAGCTGGCTGCTTGTTGTGACCGGTCATCTCGAGCCTTCGGGATTTTGTAACCTTGGGGCATTCGCAGGCATAGATTTTAGTCGTTCTGTAGGCTGCTAGGGCAGTAAAGCCACTTCAGCCCAAGAGCTTCCTTGTTGTATTAACTTAACAGAGATGAGGGTGCGAGTCTGGTAGCAGAAGGGGTGGCTAGAAATGATCAAATTCAGGATATATTCTTAAGGTAGAAACAACATTTCCTAACTAACTGGATGTAAACTGTGAGTGAAAGAAACAAGGATGATGGATCGAGGATGATGCAACACTTTTTGTGCCCAAAAAACTGGAAAGGTAGAGTTGCCATGAACTGAGGTTGATGAATTCAGGGGTAAGGAAAAGGTAGAAGGCATAAATTTGGTACATCTGCATACTGATAATCCTTCATTAGGATGTAATTAATTGGACATCCACATTTCTCCAAAGTGAAACAAGTACCCTAGAGATATGTATGTCAGGGATCTTCAGGATACATACAGCACATTATTTTAGGATAGAAACACATTATTTTAGGATAAATAACATTTAAAATAATTTTGCAATAAAATAAACATCCCTAAAAGGAAGTAGGATTCAAAATTTATACGGGTTTTTAAGATAAAACACCGGACTTCAAAGAAATGTGCTTGTGACAGGTTGCTTTGAGCTATATTCTGGTCTCCTGGGGCTGTGTATTTCTCTCTGCCAACACAAGTTTTTCTGTGTTCTTCCAAGTTCTGAGGAGCTCAGTACTTTTTAGGCTTATTCAATATCAATGATCTTGAAATACTTATGGAACGTCAGGCACTACACTGGGAGCTAGGGCTAGCATGCTGAACAGAACAGATCCCTGCCCTTAGGAAGTCTATAGTCTACGTTGATGACACTAGACTAACCTGTGCTGGCTTCTGTTCAGGCAGGTTTTTAAAGGAAAAAGCATGGTATCATCTTTGTCTGTACTTTGCAGGATTATCTAGAAGTTCAAATATTTATGACTAGGATAACAGTTTAGGAACTGTAACCAGATATGCAAGGGACTTGAATGGACACTGCTTTTACAACAGAGCTGCAGGCAGAAAGCAGAAGTTACTGGAGGACACTTAGGGGCGAATCAGAGAGAAGTACAAATGAACAGTTACATCTGAGGATGTAATGACTCTGTCTGGGTACTGAGTGGGGCTCACTCAAGAAAACATTAAACCATGCATTTTTTTGTTTGTTTGTTCTGTTTTCTAGCAGAAGTAACATAGAAATTCACTGGTAAAGAAAACACTGTTTCCTGAAAACGGACCCAAGCCAAATTCACACGGGTCTTCATGTAAGTCATGCTGGACAACAGGATGGGTGGTCATGGTCACTACCAAAGGACACAACTGTGCTGCTCAGATGGGGACATCCTATGGTGATGAGCTCTGAAGTCTGAGTGCACAGTGGCAAACTACTGAATTACCAGGTCCTTGCAAGAGTCGTAATCCTGCACCATTCGGGATTTTATTTCCAAGTGCCCGTCTGACTTTTGAAATAATCATAATCACTCATATACCATAGCTAGGTTCACCACCTGAGTCACAAACTAAAAGCTTCGAGGAAAATACCTTCAGCTGGAGAGGACACATGAGTCTCCTATTTGCATTCTTCTATTCTTAAAACACACATCCTGTATGTTACAGGAAGATTGAAAGCATCCAGCCACTGCTTCTCATATCCATTATTCACAAGCCTGCCTTCAGACTTTGCTATGTGACCTCAGGTGTGGTAGAAAAAAGTGACTATCTGAGGAGCACCTGGGTGGTTCAGTCGGTTAAGTGTCTGACTCTTGGTTTCGGCTCAGATCATGATCCCAGGGTCGTGGGATTGAGCCCTGTGTCAGGCTCTGTGTTCACTGGGGAGTCTGCTTGAGTATTCTCTTCCTCTGGCCCTCCCCATACACTCACACTCTTTCTCTCTCTGAAATTAATAAATAAACAAATCTTAAAAAAAAAAAAAAAGAAAAAAGTGTGGATTTGTGGTACAATCATATTTGACCAACAAAAATTTATATTAAAAGCTCATAAATATTACATCTTCTTCAAATGCTACTTTTGAAAACATTCTGATATTCTCTAATTTTGATAGGCTTGTGACTAACAAAAGAGAAAAATTCTACTAAACTCAAAAGCTGTAACAATTAAGTCTAGTGTGGAGTCATTTTTACATTCACGATTTAACTCTCATTTAGATGTCCTGTCCTGGTAACAAGAGAAACAGGCTGTGGGGGCAGCTCCTGGATCCCAGTGGTCACCCTGTTGGCCATGTCCCTGTCAGCCCTCATGTACTCTCCACCAACCCCCCTCATACAGGCACAGTCTCAGGCCTCCTGTCCACAAGACTCGTGCTGTGCCAAGCACAGCCCCTTGCGCAATGACTGGAAAAGTTAGCCAGGCCAACTTCAATACTCCTGAACTTTGCAAACAAACCTCAGAGAGGTTTCCTTCCCTTCTCACTGAAAGGCTGTTAGGCAAAGACCCCAAAGGCCACCAATGACCCCACTGTGGAGAATGCTCATCGGCAGCAGAACCCAAAATTTAGTAAGAAATGGAAATAGAGGGTGCCTGGGTGGCTCAGTTGGTTAAGCGACTGCCTTCAGCTCAGGTCATAATCCTGGAGTCCTGGGATCAGGTCCCGCATCAGGCTCCCTGCTCAGTGGGGAGTCTGCTTCTCCCTCTGACCCTCCCCCTTCTCATGCTCCTGCGCTCTCTCATTCTTTCTCTCTCTCTCTCTCAAATAAATAAATGAGAAAGGAAGAAAGAAAGGAAGGAAGGAAGGAAGGAAGGAAGGAAGGAATGGAAATAGTGCCTATGTGCCAGGTCCCAGTCTCAGAAGCCCAGAGCTCTCACCATAATTCCTATGAACTACTCTAAGATCCTTCCATTGAAAATCTTATAGAGATCATTGCAGATTCACATGCAGTTGTAAGAAATAACAGAGATTCTGAGTACCTTTCCTCAATTTCCTGCAAGAGTGAGTAACATTCTGCAAAACTAAAGCAGGATATTGGGAGCAGGACTTACATGGACGTAGTCCACTGTTCTTACTCCGATTTCCCAGTCTGGCTTTACTCATGAACGTACGTGTGTGACTCTACACAATTTCTGCAAATGTGTCAGCTCATGTGTCCATCATGACAAAGGTCCCTGGCATGGCTCCTCTGTAACCACAGCCCCTTTCCCCCATCCATCTCCTCGATGGTTAGAAAATGCCTCAGATCATCAGCTGCATCTTGTTTGAGTTGTGGTGGTTTGTAGTTCTAGACAAATTGTCCTTTTCTTCTCAGATGGCAAATACAGAGGAATAATAATGTTCCTTATTATCCTTTTAATGGCTTCAGGATCTGTAGTGTTATCGCATTTCATTCCTGATATTAAATGATTTGTGTACTGTCTCTGTCTTTCTTAGTCTTGCTAAAGGCTTATCAACTTTATTGATTTTTTTACGAAGAAGCAGCTTTTTGCTTCCTTGATTTTCATTATTTTTTCCTATTTTCAATTTCATTGGCTTTGGCTTTTTACTCTTTCCTTCATTCTGCTTACTTTGGGGTTTTTATTTGTTTGTTTGGGTTTCTTTGTTCTTCTTTTCTAAATTTCTGGAGGTAGGAATTTAGATTATTGATTTGAGACCTTTCATCAATTTTTATGTATAATTTAGTACTATAAATTTCCCTTTCTGAACTATGTTAGCTGCACTGCCCATACTTTAATATGCTGTGCTTTCATTTCCATTTGGTTCTAGTATTTTGTATTTCCTTTAAGACCTCTCTGACCCATGTGTTATTTGCAAGTGTGTGATCTCATTTTTACCTGTCTGCAGTTTTCCTGCTTTCTCTTACTGATTGCTCATGTGCAGTGTGTCAGAGAACACACCCTGCATGACTTCAACTGCTTTAAAAGCGCTGAAGTCTGCTCTACAGCCCAGGACAGGCTCCACCTTAGCAAGTGTCCTGTGAACTCTGCTACTGTTACATGGTGCATCTTAGAATGTAGAAGAATTAACAGGCCAGTTAAGCCCTGTTGATGACTGGGTTGTTCGGCTCTTCTCTATTCTTGGTGATCTTCTGTTTAGGCCATTACCCTCTCTAGGTTCAGCATCAAGGTCCTGGCCTACTTTTGTGGGCTATAGTTCCAAAGACAGCCTAATTTTCACGGCCTTTACAGTGTTCTTTTGGTGTGCTTTATTTATCTGGTCCTCCCTAGGGTCCTGCTGGTGCAGAAAGAGTTTCCTCAAACCTGGCTGCCTCATGTCACTCAGATCAGGCCCACATGCTGGAAGAGGCTTCCCTGGCCTAGTACTTATTGTGACAGGGTCCCCCCTTATCTGTGCCTCCCGGCCACCAACTGTATCTAGGCAGGAAAGGACTGGGCCACTTCTGGTGGTGGTATCCTGTAGCAGGAACTGCCAGATGCCCGGGTGTCTCTCAGTGAGAAGAGGTATCTCAGGCCCAGCAGGGAAGGAGATCATGTACCCTGGTGGAAAAATGGTGGAGCGGCTCCTACTACTCTCTCTTGCTACCAGTGCCAGGCTTGCTCCTGTCCGATCCAAGGAAGGAGGGGGGCCCACCTGAGCTGCCTTCTGTTGCCAGTTTAGGGGTCAAGAAATATCAGGTCTGGCTGGCTCCTCCTAGTAGGGGAATGTGACAGGCCCGGCCACTCTATGGTTCCTCCAGTGCAAAGGCCCCAACCTTTCACAGTCTTCTTTCTTCATCTCCTGCATTATTCCTAGGGTTTATAGTTGTACTTAGTAGAGAGGAGGAGGGAGAAAGAGATCCATGCTCTCTTGTCCAGAGTAGAAGTCACAAGTTTCTAATTTAAGTCTCAGATTCATCACTGGAACATAACAGTCTCATGGACTGCAGTGAACATGAAATAGATGCTACATGTAAAGCTCTTAGCTAGCTGCCTTCTATGAAATAAGCACTCAGAAAATATCAGCTACAGTTCCACAATAGAGAGCAATAATTAAGTTTTGTGAAATAAAATGTATGAACAGAAAAGGCCAGAAGGAAATCCATTAAATAATTATACTTCTAGACGGTAGGATCATGAGTACTTTTAAATTTTCCTCTTTTATATTTCTCCGTGTCTCCCAAATGGTCTACAATTAACAGGTTTTAGTTTGAGGATAAAAAATGTTTTAAAAAGAAGTATAATCTAACTGTGCACCTTATCACTCTTAAGGTACTTATTTAAATACCTTCTGCACAATCTTCAGACACAGTGAGCAAGATGACGAATGCTACAGCAAGGTCTAAACCAATCTTCCCTTTCTGGGTTTATGAGACAGAACAAAATGACTGGGCTTTGTTCCGAGAATGCAATCATTATTGCAGTCTTTCATTTACCTTAACCCCTAGACTGACCTAATTAGCAAACCGCATGACAGCTAAGATAAACAGCTTCATATGATTCACAGCCATGAATAAGGTTAAGATCCTACTCTGTGGTCAGTCCAGCTCAGAAACATTGCTTGCCATCCACTCAACAGAAAGGAGCTCTCTGAAATGAGATCCACCAAAATGAACATAATTATTTGTAAAGAGAAAAATATGTATCATGAACTAAAACACTGGCAAATTCTGCCTTCCTTCCAGACTGTGTCATCTACGATATGAGGGGAGAAGAGGCAGGTAAAAATCCGGCAGCCTCTGGAGAGTGGAGCGATCCCATGAGCGTTCACCCAACAGAGAGATCCTGAGGCCCCGGGACTTGATTTCAGCTCACTGGAAAATCCAATCTTAACCGAGCTGTACCAAACTGAAACCAATGCTCAGTTGTTTGTTTGTTTGTTTGTTTGTTTTTCCAGTTAGATTAAGATAATTAAAGCTTGATAACAAAACTCACAATTTATTTTTGGTCTAAATAACTCCATTAAGAAAAACTTTCTGTGCAGAAATGTCTGTTCATGTCCTCTGCTCATTTCTTGATTGGATTATTTGTTCTTGGGGTGTTGAGTTTGCTAAGCTCTTTATAGATTTTGGACACTAGCCCTTTATCTGATATGTCGTTTGCAAATATCTTCTCCCATTCTGTCAGTTGTCTTTTGGTTTTGTTAACTGTTTCCTTTGCTGTGCAAAAGCTTTTGATCTTGATAAAATCCCAATAGTTCATTTTTGCCCTTGCTTCCCTTGCCTTTGACGATGTTCCTAGGAAGATGTTGCTGCGGCTGAGGTCGAAGAGGTTGCTGCCTGTGTTCTCCTCAAGGATTTTGATGGATTCCTTTCTCACATTGAGGTCCTTCATCCATTTTGAGTCTATTTTCATGTGTGGTGTAAGGAAATGATCCAATTTCATTTTTCTGCATGTGGCTGTCCCATTTTCCCAACACCATTTATTGAAGAGGCTGTCTTTTTTCCATTGGATATTCTTTCCTGCTTTGTCGAAGATTAGTTGACCACAGAGTTGAGGGTCTATTTCTGGGCTCTCTATTCTGTTCTATTGATCTATGTGTCTGTTTTTGTGCCAGTACCAGGCTGTCTTGATGATGACAGCTTTGTAATAGAGCTTGAAGTCCGGAATTGTGATGCCACCGACTTTGGCTTTCTTTTTCAATATTCCTTTGGCTATTCGAGGTCTTTTCTGGTTCCATATAAACTTTAGGATTATTTGTTCCATTACTATGAAAAAAATGGATGGTATTTTGATAGGAATTACATTAAATGTGTAGATTGCTTTAGGTAGCATAGACATTTTCACAATATTTATTCTTCCAATCCAGGAGCATGGAACATTTTTCCATTTCTTTGTGTCTTCCTCAATTTCTTTCATGAGTACTTTATAGTTTTCTGAGTATAGATTATTAGTCTCTTTGGTTAGGTTTATTCCTAGATATCTTATAGTTTGGGGTGCAATTGTAAATGGGATTGACTCCTTAATTTCTCTTTTCTTCTGTCTTGTTGTTGGTGTAGAGAAATGCAACTGATTTCTGTGCATTGATTTTATATCCTGACACTTTACTGAATTCCTGTACAAGTTCTAGCAGTTTTGGAGTGAAGTCTTTTGGGTTTTCCACATATAGTATCATATCATCTGCGAAGAGTGATAGTTTGACTTCTTCTTTGCCAATTTGGATGCCTTTAATTTCCTTTTGTTGTCTGATTGCTGAGGCTAGGACTTCCAGTACTATGTTAAATAGTAGTGGTGATAATGGACATCCCTGCCGTGTTCCTGACCTTAGCGGAAAAGCTTTCAGTTTTTCTCCGTTGAGAATGATATTTGCGGTGGGTTTTTCATAGATGGCTTTGATAATATTGAGGTATGTGCCCTCTATCCCTACACTTTGAAGAGTTTTGATCAGGAAGGGATGCTGTACTTTGTCAAATGCTTTTTCAGCATCTATTGAGAGTATCATATGGTTCTTGTTCTTTCTTTTATTAATGTGTTGTATCACATTGATTGATTTGCAGATGTTGAACCAACCTTGCAGCCCTGGAATAAATCCCACTTGGTCATGGTGAATAATCCAGATGGCCAACAGACACATGAAAAAGTGCTCTACATCACTCAGCATCAGGGAAATACAAATCAAAACCACAATGAGATATCACCTCACACCAGTCAGAATGGCTACAATTAACAAGTCAGGAAATGACAGATGCTGGCGAGGATGCGGAGAAAGGGGAACCCTCCTACACTGTTAGTGGGAATGCAAGCTGGTGCAACCACTCTGGAAAACAGCATGGAGGTTCCTCAAAAAGTTGAAAATAGAACTACCCTATGACCCAGCAATTGCACTACTGGGTATTTACCCTAAAGATACAAACATAGTGGTCCGAAGGGGCACGTGCACCTGAATGTTTATAGCAGCAATGTCTACAATAGCCAAACTATGGAAAGAACCTAGATGTCCATCAACAGATGAATGGATAAAGAAGATGTGGTATATATAACAATGGAATACTATGCAGCCATCAAAAGAAATGAAATCTTAAAAAAAAAAAAAAAAGAAATGAAATCTTGCCATTTGCGACAACGTGGATGGAACTAGAGGGTATCATGCTTAGCGAAATAAGTCAGTCGGAGAAAGACAACTATCATATGATCTCCCTGGTATGAGGGAGAGGAGTTGCAGCATGGGGGGTTAAGGGGGTAGGAGAAGAGTAAATGAAACAAGATGGGATTGGGAGGGAGACAAACCAAAAGTGACTCTTAATCTCACAAAACAAACTGAGGGTTGATGGGGGGGCGTTGGGAGAGGGGGGTGGGGTTATGGACATTGGGGAGGGTATGTGCTATGGTGAGTGCTGTGAAGTGTGTAAACCTGGCGATTCACAAGCATGTACCCCTGGGGATAAAAATATATGTTTATAAAAAATTAAAAAAAAAAGAAAGCGTTAAGGTTTAGTAGTTAACATTCTGGTTGTTTAAAATTATCAACAATAAAATTATTTTGCAAACAATAAAAAAAAAAGAAAAACTTTCTGGATGAAAACTTTTAGAG
Organism: Enhydra lutris kenyoni; assembly: GCF_002288905.1. Classification (NCBI taxonomy): domain Eukaryota; kingdom Metazoa; phylum Chordata; class Mammalia; order Carnivora; family Mustelidae; genus Enhydra; species Enhydra lutris. The sequence goes on from NW_019154097.1 coordinate 53,387,561, forward strand.
TTGTTTGTTATATAAACTTCTAAATTTAGGGGAAAAGTGAGGTCAGCTAAATCGATGCTTCTGGTTTTATTTTTGGATAGCATTAATTCCAGAAAAAAGGACAGAGAAGGCATGCAAGCAAGCTGGAAGTTTAACTGACTTGAAAATTATTAGCATAATGGTGTATAAATATATACATAATTACCCCATTTTGAAGCAAGAAAACTTCAGTGAAGGTTGTGTCCAACTTTAGGCTTGCTTGACCTATAAAGTGATGGAGAAACACTGCAGCTGACTTCCCATTTGGGTTTGAAAACTTTACCAGGATAATCTTGGCAGATTGTATTACATATGAATATTAAAAATTCATTTTATTTCAGATATCATAAAATAGTACACAGATGCTCGTTTTAAATAATTCACATACCCATCAGGTGCTGATATAGTAAAGTAATATGACCTATATTAATAAATACTGCATCATCAACACAGATGTGCTTCTTCTCCCCCCCCCCACCCCCCGGTTGTAACTCTTAAAAACATCTACTCTTAGCCAGCAACCGCTATAATAAATAAAATACAAAAGAACAAAAAGGAAAGAGCTTCTTTAAACAAACAAAAAAAAATTTAGTTTGTATGATTTAAAAGTAGGCAAGGCTACTAAATAGGTTGTCATTTCTCCTACTACGCTAAATTAAAATTGTTAAAAGCTGGTTGAGTTTATCCAACACTTGTATAATTTACTTTAACCTTTACTACTTTTAATAAACATGACTGGTAAATGAAGGTTTAAAATAAGCCTATGTTCATTTCAGCTAGACTTTTGAGCAATATTGCTCAAAAAATTATAAAAACTATTAAATTATAAAAACCTATCTTTTATAGAGTACAACATTTCTTAGAAATACCAAAACATGAAAATAGAGGGGTGTCAGAGTGGCTCAGTCAATAAGCGTCTGCCTTCAACTCAGGTCATGATCCCAGAGTCCTGGAATCAAGCCCTGCATCAGGCTCCCTGCTCTGCCAGAAGCCTGCTTCTCCCTCTCCCATTCCCCCTGCTTGTGTTTCTGCTCTCGCTATCTCTCTCCCTCTTTCTGTCAAACAAACAAACAAACAAATAAATAAATAAATAAATAAAATCTTAAAAAAAAAACATGAAAATAGAAGGAAATATGACAAGAGTTCTTACAAGCAATCTTTTCTTTCTTAAGCCATCACCTGCCACAGTAACATTAATAATATCACATAAAGCCTTTCAAATTTTACTTTACATTTTGATGACTATAGAAAGTTCCTGAACAGATCTGTCAAGTGGATATAATCAGTACAAGAGAATCTCTGACTTATCCTACATGTTCTAGAAGTTCACCTTTAGTAGATGTCCATCAAACATAAGGATGAAAATCAAACTATTATGTCATAGGTAGGCAAAGAGGTATTCTAATTAACACTACTCCAGTAAAATCAAGGAAGGCATAATAGTAAGTATCCAGCAGTAACTAAGGAAAGGTTCTGTGGGTGGAGGGACGTGAGACAGGTGCTCTAACCAAGTCTTCCTCCGGACTACTCTAATTAATCCCTAGTAACATGCGCAATACCCACAATTTTCTTTTTGCCGTAGAACACTGATTTTGAATATACGAATTCATCTAAAGAGTACATTAGAAAAAGAAAGAAAATGCAAAGGAGTAAAATATAAAGGTTTAAAAAAATCCCAGGCGTTGACATATTGTGGGTTTATTTAAACATTGCAAGATACCAAAAACTTGCAGCCTTTCTAATAAACCATTTATAATCTCTGTTATCTCAATATATAGACATATATGCTGAGATACATATATACTTAAATATATTGAGATATATATGCATGCATATATTTATATGTAAAGCTAAAAATTCACTCTTACTTCACAAATATCATCATCCTGATAACTGTGCTGTTTAACATATTTTTTATATATCTAAATATATATTTTTAGATGCAGATTTCAGGAGACTGCAAATAAAGCTGCATTGTTTTTAGTGTTACATGTACTGAAGTAGAATTTTTTCCATCCTGGCTAAATTTAATTGGCCTATGCAAAGAAAAATAAGTCATGATTCCAGTCTCCGTTTGCATATTAATTGGTCTGCAGTGAAGAGAAGGACAATAATAAAAAACAATGCCTTAGCGTGCATTAATAAAACAGTTTACAGAGAGATCGACAGTGTTATTATTCACGGCCAACTTCGACAATGCCTGTACTTTTCACCTTGTAGTATAGTAGGTTAAGTCTGTGCTGAAAAGTAAAAACCAAACCCCCCCCCCCGCCCACTGCGCAGAGACCAGGTAAGAGATCACAGGATGCAGCTGCCCTAAATTCATTCTGGAGTGCACTATGATTGACGATGCACCTCCCCCCTATTTCACAAAGAATACTGTAGGACATAAAACTCCCTGCTTTGAAAAGAACTTTATTTTCCTTCGCCACAAGGGATAACACTTAGCACAATATATTATTTAAAAATTTTAAGTAAAATTCAACTCACAAGGAATTCTATGCACATCAAATATGTCATGAAATGTCATTGCTTCAACTCTGTCTCTTGTTGGTTGCGGATGAAGGTTCAAAAAGTATGTGGAAGAAAAATAAAGAACACTGTATCAACACGGTGGCGGCTTCCACAAAGAGAATGCTTCCTCACAGGAAGACAAGAATTCACAGAAATCACATTTTATCCAGTAAATTCTTGATTCTATCAAAAAGAACTATACGCATGAAAGATAACAAAACACCGGAGTCTTAAGATGGTCCATGTTTTTACACAACTTGGAAATATAACGCACTTCTACTGACTAGATAATGGAGAGCAACAGAAATCATGTGGTCACAAGCTTTGCTGAAAGACAGAATTCAGAGGCTGTGAGGGCAGAGGGCTTCTAGCCCCAGCACCTTGGCTACAAGGATTCTATGGAAAACAGAAACTTACTGCTATGACTGGATCTTAACAGAGTCCTTTGAATAATGCTAGAGGAGGAGACATGTGGGCTCAGAGAAGTGATATTTTCTTCATGAGCTTATTAATATGTTAATTCGTAACAGATGATAAAAAGGATATAAAATATCAACTCCATATTTTACAAAAGTCCAAAGTTCATTCGAAACTGGCCAATATAAAAAGAAAATAGAGGTACAATACTTCTAACAAATGAGGATCCATCTTGAACAGAAAAATAGTAAGTTATTGAATTCACCAAAAAAATAAATTATTCAACCCACGCAGCCTTTCTGAAAAGCGATTTTGAAATTCACTTCCAAAGTCTTCAAAATGTGAGTATCCTTTGACCCAGCTATTTTACTTCTAAGAATTTGCTCTAAGCAGATTAATAATCATGGCTCCAATTATCAATTTATATATTCATCACAGCATTATTTATAATGACAACAAAATGGAAACAGTCAAATGTTGAGCAACAAAATGTCTGTCCTTTAGGAAATGTAACACAATGATATCTAACAGTTAAAATGTAGCATGTGGCTTTGGAGTGAGTCAAACCTGAACTTGAATTCTGTTTCTATGACTTGCATATTTAGAATATTTAGAATAACTTATCTGAAGTTGATTTTTGTACATAGGGTAAGAAGAGTGCCTAAAATTATTTTGCTCCAGAAGTATGGTCAGTTATATCAATGATATTTATTAAATAAACCACCTTTTCTGAACTGATTTTTGCCAGCATGATCACACATTATATTACCTGGATCTCCATTCAACTGATCCATTTCAATGTTAATTCACACTTATTTAATTGTGGGAAATTGACAGTACATAGTGCAGGGTTTATAACTGTCCCATACTAAAAATGTTTTAAGAATTCGAGGGCAAATTTTTCGACTTACAGTGGTACTTCAGAAACAAGTTACCTTTAAAAGGATAAAACAAAAAACAATGGTGGAAGACTTTGGCTGTACTTTTCTAATACATTCTTCAACAAGGACATGTGAGTCGACCTGATAAGGGAAGGTTCTGAGAAGGAGGTGGCCAGGCAGAGAACAAAGTAAGGAAGTAAAAAGCCACCTTCCAAGGCTAAGGTGTATCTGTGACTTGAGAGTGATGAAATATGCTCCCATCTTCAAACCAGTTAATGTTTTTAGTTTCCTATCCTTGCTTTCTTTACAGAAGCTACTATTATTCTAGCCAATCAGGTAAGAAATACGTAAGGCACGTGTGTTACAAGATGATACAAAGAGCCAGTCAAGATGAAGGGACTAGGTAATACTATTATACTTAATATTATGAACTTGGTCAGGGATTCTCAATCTTTTCAAGAATGAGGATCCCTTTTTTAATGTCAAAAATCTAAACTGAACTCATATGGTAGTAACTGGCCTTTTAGTATTCACTGGTTGAAAAATACATAACAAAAACTACTAAAATTACAGTAAAGCTTTTATATAAATGGATTATATTACTCATAATGGTAGTTGATATATACAATTATACTTTGCAATCGACAGCTCAATCTATTACCCAGATATAGTCTTTGCCCAAGATACATTTAAAATCCAATTTTATTGTCAAAAATAATTTATTTACCAGATAAATCACCCTGACCTATAAAATTATTCCACATTTTCTATTTAAATCAATAAAAATTATTACTGGTAAATTATAATTTTTATCTAATCTCAAATATTGGGCTATTAAATCACTTAAAGTAGAATAAAATGTTAATACTTTACTTTCAATATTAATTTCTAAACCTACTATTAAGTATAACTCTAAAACCTTAGGATTAAACCATAATAAAAATATCTAAAACTCAAGAAAGGACAAGGTCGCATGCCTTAAAAGAAAAATGCTGGGGCACCTGGGTGGCTCAGTGGGTTAAGCCTCTGCCTTTGACTCAGGTCATGATCTCAGAGTCCTGGGATCGAGTCCCACATCGGGCTCTGCTCTGCGGGGAGCCTGCTTCCTCCTCTCTCTCTCTGCCTGCCTCTCTGACTACTTGTGATCTCTCTGTCAACTAAATAAATAAATTCTTTAAAAAAAAAAAAAAAGAAAAAAAAAGAAAAATGCTGGTGCTGGTTAACTGTGTATTAACTGTATATACTCTACATTTTTAAGTTGAGATTCTCAGAGATTTTCCTCACCAATCTCATTTGGTTCAATTAAAAGTGCCCATCCCCCAAATCCATATGTTGAAAACTGACCCCCAATGTGACAGTGTTAGGAGACAGGAGCTGGGGAGGGTCGTTAGTCATGACGGGGGAGGTTAATGCCCTTATTTATAAAAACGACATCAGAGAACTCCTTTGACCCTTTCACATGTGAGGTCACAGTAAAAAGATGACCATCCATGAACCTAGAAAGGGGACCCTCATTAGACACCAAATCTGCCAGTGCCTTGATCTTGGACCTCCCAGCCTCCAGAACCGTCAGAAATATATGTCTATTGTTTATAAACTACTTGATCTATGGTAGTTCGTAGGAGCCTAAATAGGCTAAGAAAATGACTTTTTTGTTTCTTGCTGGTATTTATAAATTTATCTTACTGAGATGATGCGTTTTAAATGCTGGCAAATGAATAATTTGTATTTTCATTTTACCAAACTCTAACAGGTAGGTAACCTGATATTGAGGCCAGTGGAAGGATAAACTTTGCTCAAATGCACTAACATTACAGATTTCTACATTTCCGGGTACTACCTCAGCAGTAAGACAGTTCTTCCTCAAAGAATGACCATTTCTTCTTGTGAAATGATGGTCTTTATGCAATACACTGTGGGTCAAGGCCACCCAAGCAGCCCACTGCAGCCTGTCCTTCCCTGAATTGGAAATGTCCCTTTCACACCTCTGGCACTGGGCATCTGCCACACTTATGCTATTCTTTTCTTTCCAGGTCTTGCCCACCACTCCCTTGCCCAGTACCCTGTGTACATCTAATACGAAGTAAGCATTCATGGTTCATAATGTTGAAGAGATTGTAAGACAATATTTTTACAGAGCCTTACTTTTTTAATGGCTCTATCTTACAATCTCATCAGATACCACGTGAGCTAAATCGATTATGACCTTCATTTTCCACAAGAAGGACACAGAGGACTAGGTGGGTTGAGTACCTTACATAAACTTAAATGTTTCTTAGGTGGCATCATGGAGCTTTAAATGAATATATTTCTAACCTGTTTCCATTGTCTTTTCTGGACATCAGTGCTGGTCAAAGTGTGGTCTCCAGGGCAACAGTCTCACATGTCCTGGGGACTTGTTAGATATGCAGACTCTCGGTCCCCGTGCCGGACCTACCGAACCAAGGTCTGGGTATCGGCAATCGCTCTAGGCAGCTTTGATGCACTCTCACATTGGAGAACCACGCTCTACACTGCAAAGACCAAAAAGTGTGTCTAATTATGTGAAGACTTTATGAAGAGTTGTTAAATTCTTTAAATAACTAGACTATACTAATCTGGTATTAGTATACTAATACTGGCCTCATCAAGACGAGCAGAGCAGGGACGGGAGTTCTCAGAAGTGTCATCTTGCTTCACCAACCGCCATCAGCAGCAGTACCCCAAGCCAGATCATGAAATGGTGAGCATCCAAAGGGGCTGCAGGCCCCCGGGCACTGTGGGAGAGGGCTGCCAGCTGGTTTGGTTCAGTCACTGATTGATCACAAAGTTGCTGTGAGCAATGTGCTAGGTACACAGGACACAGAAATGGCCCCTCGTCCTTCCTTGAGAAGTTCATACATGAGTGGAGAAAAATACACACTAAGAACTAGGATTTGAATTAAGCTTTGAAGGATGAAGAGTATAGAGAACTGAGAGTTCTAGCAGCGAACAGCTGCAGCCCTACCTTGCTAGAATCAACTCCACATTCATCTTTTCTTTTCCCCCAAATTTTCAGTCATGTTGGTCTAAAATTGATTGCTAATGCTAGGCCACCTGGCACTCTGCCGAACTGTTTGTGCGGCACACCGCTGCAATTTTCCAAACCCCTTCATCAATTCTCTGCTTTCCTGTTTAATTTTTTTCCCCATCCCTAATAGCTTTGACACCAGGGATTGTTTTCATTCTGCATAATTTGGAAATGTCTCTAGCAAAAAGCTATTACCGATCAGTTAAAATTCCCCCCTGAAGTTAGCCTTGTTTGGAAGATGTCTGTAATGTGTGGTTTCAATCCTGCCGCCCACAGAATATTCCAGGTCCGTTGTGGGACTGCACTTCCTGCCCGCTCCGAAAGGTATGGCTCCTCAGCATTGTCTGCCTAGGACTGCACCGGGCAGAAATCCCCTCGCCCACCCTCAGTGGATATGTAGCCTAAGTATGAAATAAACTGAAATTTTAAAAACTGAGACTCCTCAGGCAGCGCTCCGTGGGCACCCTGCTCTGCCTTTAAGGCTGCTGGAGGTCTAATGCTGCTTGATCCATGTCACTTCCTACACCGCCTTGGCTGACAAAATGCGCTCTGCTCTAAATTAAGTTGCAAAAGAAAAAAAAATGTCTTTTGAATTATTCTGGCAGTTATAAACTGTTGGAAACCAAGACAGATACATATGGTCCTTGGAAAGTGAAGAATTCTTACAGAACTATACTAGAAAATTTATAAGCAGTCAAGCATGTCTCCGTAGGCATTTAAAAATGAAATTGATGCTATAAAGGCCAGATAGTCAAAAGCATTTACTAAAAGAGAAAAGCCTTTAGCCAAGGGTAACATAATTTATGAGCAAAATAATTCAAATACAAAAACTATACAATTGTTACGGCTGAGGAAGGAATTAAACATGTTGAAAAGAGCAGAGACGGCTAGTGATAACCACCTATGCAGAAATAAGTGGTCATTTCTCAAAAATAAAATAAAGGCCTTCTTAATGATAAAAACCAATAGTTTGTATAATTCACGTTGTTGTTGGTATTTATACTATCAGGTAACCAATAAATGAATATTTTGAAGTAATTTAGAAACTAACATTCATTAAATGCTCTGAAAAAAAAAAAGATCTTTTTGAACAGAATAAACCAAAATTGAAATTCAAACCATGTGAACATCAACAGGTTTTAAACTGCATTATAAAAATGACATTCTTCTAACTCCTGCCCATGTCTGTAAGCCTGCATGCCACAGTCTCAGAAACATACTGAACGCCATTCCAAAGTTTTCTCAGAATAAGCAAATGGTCTTAGAGATCTTAAGACTTGCCTTTGTGTGGTTATGTGTCCTCTCGATTCCCTGCTATCAGAAGTGGCCGCTGGAAGGGTCCATCTAGTCAAGTGTAGGCCGAGAAAGGGGTCATCTCCCACCCAACCTGCCTAGTCCACCCTGCCTGGGCTGCTTTCATACTTGAAAGGTCCATCTCTTTTTTGAGAACAGCTGTCCAACAGGGTAGAAGTCTGACCCTGTGGCTTTCTCACAATCACAACAGATAAGGAATGTGTTCATAAAAACTAAACACACAGAGTAGAACAGGGAGGCCAAGGAGAATGGGACCTACTTCTTCAAAAGGCCAAATCCTATCACAAACGCCATCTCAATGATAACTCCTCTATGGTGCTATTTCAATTTTTCTTGCTCGTGGTAGAAACATTATTTTATCAATTTTTAAAAATAAAAATGAGGAATAACCCCAGTTAGCTTGGTGACATAGCTCAACACATGTTGGCAGGAAACTTGGAAAGGCAAATAAGAATCACTCTCAAGCTTGCCCCAGACACAGAGGGGAGAGCAGCAGCAACAAACTTGAACTCCCACAAAAGCTCTTCTCCCCCAAGGAGACTCCTGGGACCTGGAATGAGACAAGCTCTGAGAGGACGGAGGATGCTCTTGGTAAGGGCTGCCCATCCCCGTACTTCTGGTCCCCTTTTCGGGGAAGCTTCTGATGCAAGGGTAAATCCTTTTTCACTTTCCTTCTTAGAAGTCTTCCTTTGTCTTTGATGTTTTTTTCTCATTTCTCTATTTGCTCTTTAAAAAGGCCCCTTTTGGAGCTCTTTGCCTTCTCTGAAGGCACTTCTAGTAAACACAGAATAAAACAGCCTTTTAAACACAGAGAACAAACCAGTGATTGCCGGGAGAGAAGCTGATGAGTGAGCTAGGTGAAGGGAATTTAAGAGGCACAAACTTCCAGTTATAAACTAAGTAAGTCAAGGACAAAAAGTACAGCATACAGAATATAGACAATAATATTGCAATAACGTTGTATGGTGACAGGTTGTGACTACACTTAACCGTGGTGAGTACTAAGTAATATAGAGAATTGTCAGATCAAACTCCTGCACACCCAAAACTAATGCAACACTGTATGTCCATTATGCTTCAGCAATAATAATAAAAAAACTAAGCCTACCACATAACTTTCAAGAGAGGTTTAAAGAGAAACAATATCACATCACCAATAACTACTGCAAGGTTTTTTTAGAGATTAAAATACCTTCTGTTTTCATATTTTAAATATTTTTAATATTTTTACTGACTACAATATCAATGCTACTTTAATCAAGCAATACAGCATGGACAAGTTGTGAAATGCTAACCTACCACATATGTCAGGCATGATAACATGAACTGGGCAAACCAACATGCTTTCCCATCTCAGCCCTTGCTAGATAACATAGCCCTGTACAAAGCAGGGGCATGCTCACGATCTCTACAAAGCAGAGGTTGAACAGGATATTTTTGGTAACACTGGATCATCCTTCCAACATTCTTGTTGGGAGTAAAAATAATGTTCTAAGCTGTTTTATGTGAGACTTTCATAATCAGATTTATGGACAATGCTTTTACTCATGGAACATCTAAATTATGTAATATCAGGTTTTGACATAATAGAAATTTATCACAGATTATTTTAAAAACTCTCATTGTGAATGAAATTTTTAGAGTTTGGCATTATCACTGAGTACTTATCCAACAATTAAATTTTTAAAAGAATGTGAAATATGCAAGTTGGTGCAGCCACTTTGCAGAACAGTGTGGCGATTCCTCAAGAAATTAAAAATAGAGCTTCCCTATGACCTTGCCATTGCACTACTGGGTATTTACCCCAAAGATACAGATGTAGTGAAAAGAAGGGCCATCTATACCCCAATGTTCATAGCAGCAATGGCCACGGTCGCCAAACTGTGGAAAGAACCAAGATGCCCTTCAACGGACGAATGGATAAGGAAGATGTGGTCCATATACACTATGGAGTATTATGCCTCCATCAGAAAGGATGAATACCCAACTTTTGTAGCAACATGGACGGGACTGGAAGAGATTATGCTGAGTGAAATAAGTCAAGCAGAGAGAGTCAATTATCATATGGTTTCACTTATTTGTGGAGCATAACAAATAACATGGAGGACATGGGGAGATGGAGAGGAGAAGGAAGTTGGGGGAAATTGGAGGGGGAGGTGAACCATGAGAGACTAAGGACTCTGAAAAACAACCTGAGGGTTTTGAAGGGGCGGAGGGTAGGAGGTTGGGGGAACCAGGTGGTGGGTATTAGGGAGAGCACGTATTGCATGGAGCACTGGGTGTGGTGCAAAAACAATGAATACTGTTACGTTGAAAAGAAATTAAAAAAAAAGTATAAGAACATGTTGGACATTTAGTTTATGAAGGCTTAAGTATATATCTACTAGCCCTTCTTCCCTTGAAGATTCTTAGTTTTTGTTCCTTTGTTTGAATGATATAGTAACAATATATAAGGACATTTAGTTCATCAGAATTTTAAGCTAAATGCTCAATAACACAGTGGGTTAATAGTTTATTTTCCTGAGTCATACACTAGAGTGTTATCTGTACTATGGAACAGATTCAATCTATGTCAACAATCATTTGTTGAAAAGCTCCCCTATGTAAGATACATGACCAGACGCAGAAATTAATCATACACATATATCATATGAAGTGTGCAGTCTTGCTAAAGAAAAAAGTAAATCCCAAAATACCATTTGAGGGGCGCCTTGGTGGTGCAGTAGGTTAAGTGCCTGACTAGGTTTTGGCTCAGGTTGTGACCTCAGGGTCCTGTGTCCTGAGACTGAGCCTGGCATCAGGCACCATGCTCAGCAGAGTCTGCTTGAGATTCTCTTTCCCTCTCCCTGCCAATCACCCGCTCGCTCTCTCCATACACACACACACACACACACCCCCAAGCACACACTTGATAAGTGCTGTATCCATGGCACATACAAAGGCATATGGGAATAACAATAAGCAAGAGTTAAGGACAGCTCTAACATGTCTGACATTTTCAACTGTCCCTGAAACATGAGATCTTGGGAAAGAGACAGAGTGGACGGGATGCTCGCAGGCTGGGGCACACGCGTGAGTAAAGACGTGGAGGCATGGAGCACAGAGTGATCAGTGTGTGGCGTAGATGACATCCACTAACAGCCACTGCGGCACTAGGGTAACAACAGATCAATCTGTGTAACTCAGAGCACGTGGAAGTGCATGGAAGGAATGGAGTCAATGGGTTTTGTTTGACCGACTAGATAATTTCTAACTTGCACAAAGCACTGATTTACAACTAATTAAACTTTTCATTTCAACAAATGAAAACATCTTCTATTAGTCCAATACATTAGAGAGGATGTACTTTGTTATACTCAAGGATATACTTTGTTCAGTTTTGACTTGAGATGCATATGTCACTTGAAAAACATTGATCAAGTTTAGCAAATAGAAATAATTATGACAAATGTTTGAGAGACTTTTGAAATCTGTTCTTTGGTAGATAACATGACAGAAAATTAATACTGAGACTTTAACTGGGCTTCCCTCCAATAAAATAAAACCTTCTGGAATAGGATCTACCATCATAATTCTCCCCAGACAGACAAGATGAAGGCCCATCCTTTCACGGTGAAGATATAAAGAGAGTGGTTTCCTTGACAGTTTCATGTAAATTCCTTGAAATATTTTAAATACTCTTTTAAAGTATTATATTATAGATACATGAGTAATGGTTTTCAAAATGTCAAATTAATTTATATGAACTTGGACTCTTTTTTGCAAAGCTTTAAGGAAATAACTTCAAAAACAAGTTTGATTCCATGGATGCCTAAGTCACAGTCTGGACCTGGGTACTTGGGCCAGACCAAAGCCAGCCACACAACGCTAACATGAATCCTCTGTATTCAAGATGGACTCACTGTGTTCTCTAATTATGTGATGTCTCCACACCATACATACACATCGCAGAAGATCTCCATCAACCTCCCCCAGATTTCTTGCAAGTCTTCCCTTCTTTAGATTCAAGTTCACTGTTCCTCTCTAGCTCTTTAATTGCTCTTTTTCAAGCCTGTTACCTGGCCCTTCTATGAAGGTTCCCAGCAGCCTAGACCCCCTCCCGTTTGATTAGCTAGAAACCACAATGTGAAGGCCCACACACCAAACATGACCCAAATCTCTATTTCACTGTTTCCTCAAAGTATTACAAATTTAAGTTAAAAACAAAATCAAGATATTTCATGTTATGATTTAGAGTTTTGCTTAAATCTGATAAATTGAGAGCTCTGTCATCATGTCTACTGGCTGTGGCTGAGCAGCAACTGCCCCCATCAGATAAGGCTTGTGCTCTCCAACCAGCGCTGGCTACCCTGATGCTGAACCAAGCGCCAGCAGCAGTTTTCCATCCTAGAGTGGACACTCTTCACTCATCAGTTTGGATACTGCAATGCACCGAGCTGATGAGCTGGCCAGGGCAATGTACCCAATAATTTTTGTAACCTTACTCATGCCCATGACTCACCTCAGTGTAGACGATCACCATGGTGATAACTGCCTCATTTAATCAGTCTATAATTGTTACTGAGCACCCATACATTCCATGAATTATGCCAGTTGCCGGGGGTTCAAAGACCAATGAGAGGTGCATCTTCATCTACATCTAGCATCATCCTGCTCTAGATGAGTATGCAGGGGGGCCAGGCAAGAAATCAGTCTCTGCTGAGCTCCAGCCCACAGTCTCCAGACCATAAAGACCTTTCACATGGATCCTCTAATGGGGCAGCAGAAACTCAGCCTCTCCAGCTTAAAGCTCTTGCAAGAAGCCCCCTCCTGGGCACACGGGTGGCAAGGGCAAAACCCCACAGCTCCTCTTTCACTTTCCCATTAAATCCCATAGAAACATACAAATAAAATTTTAAACCAGACATACACCACCAAGTCTTTGAAGGAATTGCCTAAAATGAAGCGTGGTCTTTTCAGCCATGCTGCAACATCTCGATAAGTAAGAGGATGCCCTAGCTACAGGGTCCCCAACAAGCCCGACCTGTGGAAGGAAACACTGAACCATTTGGAAACTAGGTGCCATAAGCAAAGAGGAAGGAACTACTGGAAAACCTCTCCTGCGGATCTTCTTGTACCCCTTAGTGGTGGTAGGGAGTTTTCAACCCACACACAACAAAACCAGAAGTCATACCATATGAGCTGACCCACACCATTTAGTGACTAGGTTGAAAAGTCAGAAGGAAGTTGATACCAATTTGGGAGACAGGACAAAAAGTAGGAAAAGGAATGCAACAAAAGCACCTCTCAAGGAGACCCCATTCTGCATCTTGGTGCCTCCAACTATAAAATTGTGCCAGCAGTACAAATGTGTTTGGGGTCTCTTTATTCCCCCCATCTTTAGTTCCTGAAAACATTAGCCACCAAAGTGATTTCCTCTCAATAGGACTAAAGAGCTCCCCCTACCACGCCATCTCCAAGTCCATGACATTCTGGGCTGAGGAGTGTCTTAAATTCCTGTGTCCTAAACCTACCACAGAAGCTGTTGGGTTGGCAGATACAACAGGGCCATGTGGACCTAATCAATTTCCACACAAAAGGAATGAAATACCAATTCCTTGGTGACATCCAAGGTAGCTCACAGTGTGACACCATCCCCCTTTCCAGGTAAAGGGGATGTACCTTAAGAATGAATAAGGGTAAGTTGCTGACAGGGTAACAGGAAGATGCTTGGAACCAAAATTACATAGATCTTCCGAAAATACAGAAATTCAGTACTTCTGAACTTACCTCAGAATTAATAGACAGAAACTTATTAAGAGACAAAACTAATGAAAGGATATCATTCTTAGAATGATCTAATAAACAAACAAATAGGACTTCCAAGATAAAGACGACAGAATGAAAGCATGTATATACTTTTTTTTGGAAACCTCACTGAAATGACAGTGAAGGGAATTTCTTTTAAAGGTAAAGGGAACAGAGGACAGAATATAAGACGGATAGATAGAAAATGTTATAGTCAACAAAAGATGCCAGAATCCAAAGCTGGCAAAAGGGTATCTAACAGCAGACATGATTTAGGATGCAAAATCCCCAGTGGATTTCGGCAGCGGGGGCTGACCTACCTCCCAGAGGAGTGTGAAGGACAAAATCAGGGGAGGCACAGCGAGCAACTGGATGTACTTCCCCACTAAGCACAACCTGGTGCCTGCCCTCAGGCTCTCAGGACAAGCCCCGAGATGTACGTTCTGCAGAGGGTAACACGGGACACCTGGGCTCAGAGACATAACTCCAGGATGGTGGTGGCTGCCTACCTTCCTGAAGAGAAACTGAGAAGAACTCAGTTTCCTGGATAATGGCAGCCAAGCTATCACCCTCCACACAGGAGACAGAACCTTCTCCAGGGAAACTGACCTGCTCAATGGAGAAACACCTAACAACGCCAAGATCTCAAGTCAAACCCTCGGAATCAAAGGTCCAGTCAGACCACCCCACAGCCAGGACTCTGGCAGCAAGGGGCTTAGAAGAACATCGGACTCACAGGAGCGACTTAATGAATACTCAGCTAAAGCAAAACTGGAACCTCTCTTTTTTTTATAACGAACTTATAGTTTGCTGTACTTCTCAATCCCAAGGCATCACAGTGCTGTTGTGGAGAACTCACGTCATGAGGAATAGAGCACCAATTCCTTAGCATAACCTCCCAGGTACTACCAACCAGAGACTACCCCCCTTTCTGACCTTATTTCCTATCACAAGCCCTATAAAAGCCACACATACGGGGTCAGGGAAAAGAGCTTTGGGCTGACCCAAACCTGAGACCAAACCCTGCTTCTGGCCCTTCCTAGCTGCATGACTTTGGACCAGTTACTTAAACATTAAGAAAAAGATGAATGGAAGGCATTTTTAAAATTGTGACAAAGATACACAAATACTGATATGTTTAATGAAACAGACACAGAAGAGTCCCTGGAATGCAATTCCATTTATATGATGTTCGGAAAGAAACAACTAATCCAGAGGATAGATGCCAGATCAGTGGTGGCCTGGGTGGAGAGGAGGGGTTGATTTAAACAGGATTTGAGGGACTTTTATGAGATTATTGAAATGTTTTACATCTTAAGTGCAGTGGATAAAAACCTCATCAAATGGTATAGTTAAAATCTCTGCATTTATTATATATAAATTATGCTTCAATTAAAAAATAGACTAGGAAAAATAATGATAAAATATTTTTAATGAGGTGTGATTTAATAGTCAGTAAAGAATATGGGTTTATAATTCAATTAAACTGCTGATTGATAATTATTTCATAATATCATGGTATTTTTTTAAAAATGGATTTTCCATAATAAAATGGCAATTGTTAAAAATATGATATATATGTAAAAGCACAAAGGAAAAAGTCACTTCAAATTCACCACCCAATATGTGCATTGTTAATGTTAGTTTTATTTAACTTCAGACATTTTTCCATGCAGATTTTTAAAAATCATTCTGCTAATATAATTCAAACATGCAGGAGGGAAATTAAGATTTAAGGAAAAAAAAAATAAAAATTAAATTTCTTATTAATTTGTAAATTACAGCTACCAGACTTTGGCTAGAAATATGTCCAGAAATATGTTGACATAAAGTCATTTCCAACATGTAAGGGGAAAAAAGTAAGTTGCTAAATAGTATCTGTACTGTGATTTATGTACATATACTGACCCAGGCATGAAAAGTTTCTGCAAGGATGTACAGAAACCATTAGCAATTTTGAGCCCTGTCATTGGAAACTTCTGTTTGCTTGTAATCTGTTTTGTTTTCATTGGAGGTGGGGGAAGACTTTCATTTTATACAGTTTGATAATGTCTGAATTTTCCACCATGACACACACCCACACACACATATATCATTTGCATTACCTAATTACACATGTATTTTTTTTAAAAAGAAATTCCTATATAGAAGTATTTTGTCATATAATAAGGGAATATTACATAGCTAACTGAGTAGTATAACTCAACTTAGAAAACAGTCTTCTTTTCTCCGGTCTTAGGCCAGCATCCTTTCTACACAGTAGCTACAAAAAATAAGGTAATCGAATGTTGTTAAAGTTAAGAATGGGAGTCATAAATTTATAAACAAAACATTCAACACTGTATACACTTAGAATAATATACATTTTACTTTAAAAATATAACAAAGGATTCTTTATAGCCTACCACAGTTTGTTTTAATGTAATAAAATAACTACCCACACTTCACACAGTCATACTAATGAAAAATAATGTCCAAGTTTTTTATTTTATTAGCTTTGATAGTTCTGAAATAAATTGGTGCATTTTATTAATTTAAACCATAATGCAGTTTTCTCTTTACAAGTGAGCATCTATTAGTAAAACAATTTTGAGAAAATATCTGTCACTACTCCTTCTATGAAAACACTGAACTTTCTTTGTGATATCTGCCTATTTTTTACATTGGTTTAAAACGTTTAAGTTATTCTTTTGAAAGATTTTACTTATTTATTTGTCAGAGAGAGCAAGAGCAAGCAAGCATACAAGCAGGGGGAGCAGCAGGAAGAGGGAGAAGCAGGCTTCCTGCTGAGCAAGGAGCACGATAGAGGACTTGATCCCAGCAACATGGGATCATGACCAGAGCCCAAGGCAGATGCTTAAGTGACTGAGCCACCCATGCACCCCTATTTTTATTTTTTTGATGATTTTATATATTTATTTTAGACACAGTGAGAGAGAGATCATAGAGAGAGAGAGAGAGTGTGAGATGGAGAAACAGACTTGCTGCTGATCAGGGAGCCTGATGCAGGGCTCCATCCCAGGACCCCAAGATTATGACCTGAGCCAAAGGCAAATGCTTAACCAACTGAGCTACTCGGGTGTCCCTAAAACATTTAAATTATTTTTTATGAAATAATTTCTCAACTAAGTATTAAGAATGAGGAAAATGATCCATTATCTTATCATAATTAAGGGTCACAGTAATGAAGTATCACTTAGAAGGAGTTCTCAACCAC
This sequence comes from Enhydra lutris kenyoni, assembly GCF_002288905.1. Taxonomy (NCBI): domain Eukaryota; kingdom Metazoa; phylum Chordata; class Mammalia; order Carnivora; family Mustelidae; genus Enhydra; species Enhydra lutris. The sequence goes on from NW_019154097.1 coordinate 53,404,758, forward strand.
AAGTAGCTAGCAATTCTACCAGAATAAGAAGCGTATATTGTAATTCATCAGTCTAAACCCAGTTTAACCTCTGAATTATAGTGAACTTTGGGGAAGGAGAATTGTAAAACTCCTGAAAACAAACCCTCCCACTCAAAACAAGGCAAGAATTCTACTCCTGATTCCCCCAACAAAATCTACCACACCACATACATTGCAAACAGATAACATTAATATTTAAAAATCAAAACAAAAAGCTTTCAGAAGTTATTAAGCCTCCTATGCTAATCCAATGCAATATCTAATATCCCTAGAATTTAAGTCTTTTCTTATGCTTAATTTAAATAGCTTTCTAGTTTTGCTAGTTAAAAATGGAAAATTTAATACATGAGAACTATATAAACTAACAGCTAGAGAACTCTAATGAAATAAGATGGATCACTCTGGGGGGAAAAAAGGCATTTGACATCCATCTATGTGCAAAGAGTTTATGACCCACAGACATTGGAGGACAGCTTCCAACATAAAGGACAAAGACCAAAACAAACAAATGTAGAAAAAGAGGATGCAAAATAATTCAATATCCATTAATGATAAAAACTCTCAACAAAGTATTTCAACATATAAAAGGCCATATATGACAAACCCTTAGCTAACACTGTACTAAGTAATGAAAAACAGAAATCTTTTCCTCTAAGATTAGGAAGAAGACAAGAATGCTCACTCTTACCACTTTTATTCAACACGACATTGGAAGTCCTAGCCATAGCAATAAGATAAGAAAAATGATAAATAGCATCTGAATCAGAAAGGAAGAAGTAAAATTGCCACTATTTGTAGATGACATAATACTACATATAGAAAACACTAATGAATCTGCCAAACTGTTAGAACGAATAAGCACATTCATTAAAGTTGCAGAATACAGAATCAATATGCAAAAATCTGTGCTGTTTCTACACATTAATAACAAAGAAAGAAAAATTAAGAAAATAATCCCATTTATAATTGCATAAAAAAGGGTATTATACCTATGAATAAACTTAACCAAGGAAATGAAAGACCCTAAAAACTTTAAGACAGCAATGAAAGAAACTGAAGAAAACACAAATAAGTGGAGATATTCCATACTCATGAACAGGAAAAATTAACATTTTAACAATGTCTTTACTAGCCAATGCAATCTATACATTTGATGTAAATCCTATCAAAATCTCAAAGGCATTTTTTCACAGAAAAAGAGTAATTTTAAAATTTGTAGGGAACCACAAAAGATCCCAAATAGCCAAAGCAATCTTGGGGAAAAAAAAACAAAAAACACAAATCCAGAAGTAACATCATCTTGATTTCAAACTATTCTACAAAGCTACAAAAATAAAAAAATTATGATATTGGCATAAAAACAAACATACAGATCAGTGGAACAGAACTGAGAGTCCAGAAGTAAACCCATACATATAGGAATAATTACTTTATGACAAAGGAGCCAAGAATATACAATGGGCAAAGGACAGTCTCTTCAATAAATGGTGCTAGAAAAACTGGATAACCACATGCAAAAGAATGAAATTAGGCCACTATCTTACACCATATGCAAAAATAAACAAATGGGACTATATCAAACCAAAAAGCTTCTTCACAGTGAAGCAAACCATGATAAAAACAAAAAGGCAACCTACTGAATGGGAGAAGATATTTTCAAATCATATATCTAATAACAGGCTAAGAAGAAAAATGTATACAGAACTCATACAATTCAACAATGAAAATCAAAGAAGCTGGGTGCCTGGGTGGCTGGCTCAGTGGGTTAAGCCTCTGCCTTCAGCCCAGGTCATGATCTCAGGGTCCTGGGATCAAGTCCAGCATCAGGCTCTCTGCTCAGCAGGGAGCCTGCTTCCCCCTCTCTCTCTCTGCCTGCTGCTCTGCCTACTTGTGATCTCCCTCTCTCTCTTTCTCTCTCATTCTAATAAATAAAATCTTTAAAAAAATCAAAGAAGCTGACTTTAAAATGGGCATAGGATCTGAACATTTTTCAAAAGAAGACATACAGATGGCTAATAGGCACATGAAAAGATGTTCAACATCACTAATTATTAAGGAAATGCAAATCAAAACCACATTGAGATACCAGTTCGTACCTGTTAGAATGGCTATTATTAAAAAGACAAGAAATAACAAGTATTAGAGGGGATCTGGAGAAAAGGGAACTGTCATACACTGTTGGTGGGAATGTAAATTGGTGCAGCCACTTTGGAAAACTGTGGAGATTCCTCAAAATATTAAGAATAGATTACTACTACAAGATCCAGCTGTCCCATTTCTGGGTATTTATGCAAAGAATATGAAAACATGAACTCAAAAAGATAAATGTGCACCCCTATGTTCACTGTACTATTTACAAGAGCCAAAATGTGGAAACAACTTAAATATCCATCAATACATGAATGGATAAAGAAGACACACACACACACACACACACACACACACACACACACCATAAAGAAGAATAAAGTCTTGCCATTTGCAACAATATGGATGGACCTTGAGGATATTATGGTAAATAAAATAAGACAGAGAAAATACCACATGATTTCACTCATGTGTACAATCTGAAAAACAAAAAAAAGCAATATAAAAATACATAGATACAGAGAATAAATTGATTGTTACTAGAGGGTAAGGGCATTGGGATGGGTGAAATGGGTGACGGAGGTCAACTGATAGATGGAAACCATACCTCTAATGGTGATGAATTTGTAGTGCATACAGATATTGAATTATAATGCTGTACACTTGAAACTCATATAATGTCATATGCCAATTTTACCCCAATTAAAAAAAAAAAAAGAAGGAGCAGCAATGAAGGAAGAAAAAAAATTAATATCCTAAAATTGCTAAGAAAGAAATACTGTGAAACACTGTATGGAGGAAGCCAAAAAGATGGACAACAGGAGAAAAAAATAGACTAAAATAGGATCACAGAAAGCTCAATAGGGAACTAGCAAGAGCTCTAAAAAAGAGATCAAAGACAAAAAGACAAAGGAAACAGTCAACAAAACAAAGAGGCAACCCACAGAATGGGAGAAGATATTCGCAAATGACAGTACAGACAAAGGGCTGATATCCAGGATCTATAAAGAATTTCTCAAACTCAACACACACAAAACAGATAATTATGTCAAAAAATGGGCAGAAGACATGAACAGACACTTCTCCAATGAAGACATAGAAATAGCTATCAGACACATGAAAAAATGTTCATCATCACTAGCTATCAGGGAGATTCAAAAAAAAACCACATTGAGATATCACCTTACACCAGTTAGAATGGCCAAAGTTAACAAGACAGTAAACAACAAGTGTTGGAGAGAATGTGGAAAAAGGGGAACCCTCTTACACTGTTAGTGGGAAAGAAAGTTGGTACAGCCACTTTGGAAAACAATGTGGAGATTCCTTAAGAAATTAAAAGTAGAGCTTCCCTATGACCCTGCAATTGCACTACTGCATATTTACCTCAAAAATACAGATGTAGTGAAAAGAAGGGCCATCTGTACCCCAAAGTTCACAGCAACAATGGCCACTATCGCCAAACTATGGAAAGAACCAAGATGCCCTTCAATGGACGAATGGATAAGGAAGATGTGGTCCATATACACTATGGAGTATTATGCCTCCATCAGAAAGGATGAATACCCAACTTTTGTATCAACATGGACGGTACCAGAGGAGATTATGCTGAGTGAAATAAGTCAAGCAGAGAGAGTCAATTATCATATGGTTTCACTTATTTGTGGAGCATAACAAATAACATGGAGGACAATTGGAGATGGAGAGGAGAAGGGAGTTGAGGGAAATTGGAGGGGGAGACCAACCATGAGAGACTATGGACTCTGAAAAACAATCTGAGGGTTTTGGAGGGGCAGGGGGTGGGAGGTTGGGTGAGCCTGGTGGTAGGTATTATGGAGGGCATGTATTGCATGGAACACTGGGTGTGGTAATAAACAATGAATTCTGGAACACTGAAAAGAAATTTAAAAAATAAATAAATTTTTTTTTAAAAAGGCAGAAGATGAACTAATCAATAAACTAATACCAAAAATAAAAAATTCCCAGAACATCAATTTCCACATTTCAGGATAAGCAGAGTACCTGGTACTGCCATTTTTCATTATAAACTTACATGTTAATTGGCTTTATTTCTAGAGTACATGTATTAAATTGATAAAAATAAAAAATATTTAAAGCATTGCTTACAATATAATCCCTTATTGTCTGGAGGATACACGGAATTTATTTTGACATCACCCTCAGAACAGTAAAATTCACATACTAACGTCACATATAAGCTATCCCTTAACCTCTCCATTTCAAGTCACATTAATTTTGTTTCCTTAAGTCTTTACCAATGGGTCTTATTCAACTTGTCATTTTACTTAGTAGACTTCACATCCTTCAGCCCTGTCTGTACTTTGAAATGGAATTCTAATCAGTCTCATCAGAAGCAATGCTCATTTTCAAGTACGTGGTTAGAGAGCAGTGGCTGTTACCTACCATATTGTATTCAGGGTTTTCACTATGTCCTACTCTACATTTATCACGTGGTTTGGTCTTGCTGTAACACTTGAATCATTTCCTTTTAGACCTATACATGCATAATTCAACTATTTTCCACCTGTAGTTGGGTGTTTTTATTTTTCTACCCACTGGTATGAATTCTTTGCCTCAGGTGCCCATGCTTGTTATAATCTTTCCATATCCCTCTTTATCTCCATATTTTCTCCATTAATTGAGTGCTTATATTGGCCAAGGGGATGGTGCTTTTGAGAATGATTACCCCAGAGGCAGCGAGCAGAACAAGGAAGGAAAAAAGGCACGAGATGACAAGGGATTAAACCAGGGCCATGTAATAGAGATGGAGAGGAGGGAAGTTTCTAGAGGTATTGAGGCTGTAAACCAGGCAAGGTTTTAGCAATTTTTAGAATGGAGAGTGTGGAGAACTTCAGAATGATTCTCCAGTCTACAGGCTAGGTAAAAGGGTGAGTAACAAGAGACCCAATGAGAAAGAACACAGACTATTTTCTTTTTCTTTCTTTTTTTTTTTGTACCTACCAAGACTGATGACATTCATAATGTCATGTTCATAATCACTGCCTGGAGTTAACATTGTAGTTACAGCAGAAAAGCTCTGGGCTTGGAGACAGGAGACCACGTCCTAAACCCAAGGTATTTCATGACTTCGTTTGTATACATCGGGGAGATTTCCAGAATGCTCTCTTAAGGCTCAGCTTACTCACATGGGAGGGAAGGTGAACATACCAGGTAAGGCCTAACATGCCATGAGTCGGTGATCTCTCAGCAACCAACCTTTCAGAACAAAGCAGTCTAGGGAAACATGAATACCAGACACAGCCAGTGGAGGAAAACAGCACTCTGGCATCTCACTTGCTTCCCTGGACCTGCACTCTGATGATCCTCCTGATTTACCAACTTCAGTTTCATAAGGCCTGAAGAACAAAAAGCAAAACCAGAGAGGGTGCAAGAGGAGTTATCAGAGGTAGATACAACAGCAGGAGAACCGGCAGCTTATTAATAATCTGACCACGAAGAAAAAAACTTAAAAGGAAGGATAACACTCAGCTACTTCATGTTAAAAATAGTGGTCCCGAGTCATCAGAAAAAAAGGCTAAATTACATTGAGTATCCTCTGATTAAGAAAATGGACAAATGTAAGAAGGTATAAACTGTATAATATATTTTATAAAGATTTCCATCAAAAATGGTTAGATTTAAAAGATTTTAGTCCTTGAAGGTGTAAGATTCAGTTACTGGAAATCTAATTTATGATCAGTTACCTGGAAAATTCCATCTTATTCTGGAAAATGACCAGATAAATGGGGTGTCACTGAATGTGCTACTTTAGTACAAATAAATGAATCAAGCTTAAAACAAAAGCCTACTTAACTTCTAGACAGCTTATTCTACCTGAACTGCAAAGAATGTCCTATGAATTCCTTGTATTTTTAAAATATTAATGTGTAACACTTTATACTGTTCAGGTAAGCATAAGTAATAAACTAAAATGATTTCTTTTTCAAAAATAAACTCTCCCAAATATCACTTCTACAAATGTCAGCACCCAGGTGGAAGCAACAAAAACAAGTTAAGGGGTTTAAGTGAATTATCTACACTGATGGGGAAGAAATAGTATGGACAATACCAAATAATGAATATATTAAAACCACTTATATTTGACTATCTGGGATGTACCTAGTGACACAAATTAATTCCTTATATACTACCTACATTCTAACCAACCTACATTCCTTCTGGCTAGACTCTGGCTAGGAAAATTTGGGACTCTATGAAAAAATCCAAAAGACAAATTAACTGCTCAAATTGCAGGTAGTTTAAACTCAATTTTTTTTTTAATTTTAAGAAAGTAAAAGTTAAATTTATCCTCAATGTGGCCTTCCAAACATCCATTATTCAAATAAAGACCAAATTTCTGCCACACTTCTCCCAACCCATAACTGAAGTAAAAAAAAAAAAAAAAAAAAAAATCATGAGCATTTCAATGCAAAATTCAGGGTAAATAAAGGACTTCCACTAACCACTAATACAGGGCAGAGATTAAGATCAATCCAAAATGTGCCCCTGAATTATTCAAGTGAAAAAAAAAAACAGACTTATCAAAAGATCCACATTTAACACCAAGTGAAAGCCCCACGTTGCAGTTTGCAGGTCAGTCCTTTGGCCTGACAGTCGGGAACAGATTCAGTATCCAGACTAGAGTTCACATTAGTCAGATCTTGTTACACTCTTAAATGAATGATTCATTCACTGGTACATGAAGCAGAGCTATTTTGGTAGAACATTCTAACAGCATAATTCCAAGCACCAGCCATATCATTTCTAAACCAATAAAAATTCAACAGGGGGGGCGCCTGGGTGGCTCAGTGGGTTAAAGCCTCTGCCTTCGGCTCAGGTCATGGTCCCAGGGTCCTGGGATCGAGCCCCACGTCGGGCTCTCTGCTGAGCGGGGAGCCTGCTTCCTCCTCTCTCTCTCTCTCTCTCTCTGCCTGCCTCTCTGCCTACTTGTGATCTCTGTCTGTCAAATAAATAAATAAAATCTTAAAAAATCAACAGGGATTATCAACAGTACAATAAGGATTTTTCAGGGAGGAATGAATTTTAATAATATTTAGATTTGACCTTCTAGATAGTTGTCTATGTTTTCATAGAGAAACAAAGGCAAACAATTCTTTCAGGAAAATATGTGATCACATAAATCTATTCATAATTTCATAGACTCACTAGAATTATTCCTCATGAAGTAAACAAAGGTTAATATTCCAGGTGTGAATTTAGCTACCCTGGCTACATTTTTATTTCTCAGTCATGCACATATGATAACTTCATATTCAAGGTAATCTTGAAATAGAGGATTTCCCTTATATGCGTAGTTACTTGAAAGTAAGTATGACTGTCAGTAATATCACAAACAGGAATACGCTTTTCCCTCCATTGTTCATTCCACCCATGTATTTCTCCTCTATAAAGTATGAATGAATCTTCCAAATTTCAGTCCCTTCTTCTCCTTCCCAACTTGGTTTACTTATTTCTCTCATGGCTAACAGGCATTCCAAGAAACAGTTTCAGTAAATGTCCTCTATAGGTTATCACACAGATGAATAGTATGATAAAAAGACACTTTTCCTTCAGTAGCTTAGAAAGCCCTAAAATTTTAATAAGAATTAGCCACTGAGAAAAACATAAAATCCAGGAAATTTCACTGGAGGTGCTTAAGCAGGAAGGTAATGAACATCTGTGAGATACCACAAAAACAGTTCTTGCACCAGAAATATCTAACTCCTGCTCTTAGGCAAGCTGAAATGTGTCATTTCTAAGACTCTTTGGTTTATTGTATCATTTTAAAATGTTTATAAATAAAGTCATTGTCATTTTCAGCTGACATAATGGACACTTACATATAAATCACTAGTGCGAGTATAAATTGGTGCTGGGTTTGGGGAACACAATTTAACAATACTTTTTAAGATGTCCTTACAAGTTCTTATTCTTTTATATGATTATTACATTCTTAGAGCTCTATCCCAAAGAGTAGTCTTAGGTATAGAATTTTATCCACAAAGGTGTTCATTACATAATAGTAAAAACTCAGAAATCTGAAACTATACAATATTGAATTATGACTTATGTATAAGACGGAATACTATTTTTTTACATTAAATGGTTGCTTATAGGGGCACCTGGGTGGCTCAGTCAGTTAAGCATCTGCCTTCAGCTCAGATCATGATCTCAGGGTCCTGGGACTGAGCCCCGCATCAGGCTCACTGCTCAGCAGAGAGTCTGCTTCTCCCTCTCCCCCCAACCAACTGTTCGTGTTTTCTGAAACTCTCAAATAAATCAATTTCTTTTTTTTAAAAATGGTTGCTTATAAGTAATGTTTCAAAGAAGGGAAAATGGCTATGTGGTGTATGTTTAAAAAAGCAGGACATGGAATTGTTATGTATAGCATGATTTCAACTATGTAAAACTACATCAGATAAACAGTAAAGCAGTATGCCAAAAAGGAATGCTCATTATGTGAGCGAGTAAGTTCTGTTTTCTTCTTTATATGTTATTATAACCTCCACAATGCACACATTTCTTTTAAATTCAGAGGAATAAATGAAGATAACTGTTACAAAGGTGAGTTTTGCTCTGTATTTTAGGTGTAATTGAGTTCCTGAGTGGTTGGGCAGGAGAGAGCTGAGCTGAGGCTATTTCACTATGGCTCTGGAAAAATATCTTCACGGATCACTCTAGCTGCTAAGGTGCCCTCCAGGTGTATAAGGGGAAGACCTGAGGTTAAACCAAAGGAAGCCCTTGGAAGGAGGAAGGCACGCTGCTGCTGGTCCTAGTCCTTGACACAGTCGCCACAACACAGCTGGGAGAAGTGATTGCCCACCATTCCCAGGTACAATCCCATGATGCTTTAAATTACTGTGTTTTGTTTGTTTTATTGTAAACTTCAGCCACATCAAGGACTTTCAGCATCTCAGGTTATCAAACATTATGCAGATTCTTAACCACACAAAACTCTCTGCTTGCAGTGAGTGGATTCAATTCTCCTGACCTCCATACGCGGCCACTCACTACGCCTTAAGGAATAGACCACAGGCCATGTCCCTACATGCTCAAATTCTTCTCCACTCCAAATAGCCCAATCCCTTCTTTCTGTCCCTGAAATTGGACTGTGCCCTGAAACCCTCTGTAGGTCTCCCACACCCCCTCTACCACTGCGTTGAAGATCGTATGCCACAGCTGGCTCCAGATCTTCCCCCTCATTCCAAGCTTTCTGTAAACTGGAAGAATTAACCTTAAACCATTTGGATTATTTTCCTACCACTGCTATAACAAACCGCCACAAACTCAGTGGCTTAAAACAACATAAATTTACTACCTCACAATCATGGAGGACAGAAGTCCAAAATGGGCTTCACCAGGCTAAGACAGAGCTGCCGACAGGGCGGTTTCCATTTCCCTGCCCTTCTAGAGGCCTCTTGTATTCCCTGATTCCAGGACCCTTCCTCCACCTTCAAAGCCAGTGGCTTCTTCAGTCCCTCTGGCCCCACTACCACCAGCACATTGTACTCTCTAACCTCCCTGCCTCCTTCTTAGAGGCACCTTGGTGATGGGATTTGGCCCACCCAGACCACCCAGAATAATCTCCCTATCTCAAGAAGCTTATGGTAATCACATCTGCTGAAGTCCCTCCATCCTGTAGGGCAATATATTCATACTATTCTTTTTACCAGACCACTCCACCCTACCTGCTTCTTGCTAAAACCAGTTACATACCTCCTGGGCACCCTTTCCCCTCACTGGTGGAAAATGTAGCACTGAGGCACTCTTTCCTCCCTTACACGGTTTCTTTCATCATGCAAGAGGCACACAGAAGATCCGTCCATCATGCTCTCTCAGTTCTTTCTGTTATTGTTTCTTAAGAACTTTTCCTCCAACCCAACTTGGTCACCTTTTTCCATCATGAAACTCTAGCGATCCTGGCCAAATAGGTCTTAAGTATTCTGCTATATTCCTGGCTCACCTGCTCAATTATCAAGGCCCTTACATTATACAATGGGAACTCTGTCACAGGCAGTCCTGGGGCTGCACCCTAAACAAGAACAGGCTTCCATCAAGACCTCCAATCCACTGTCCACCAGAAAAGCATCTTTTTTTTATTTTATTTTATTTATTTATTTCACAGACAGAGATCACAAGTAGGCAGAGAGGCAGGCAGAGAGAGAGGAGGAAGCAGGCTCTCCGTGGAGCAGAGAGCCCGATGTGGGGCTCGATCCCAGGACCCTGGGATCATGACATGAGCAGAAGGCAGAGGCTTTAACCCACTGAGCCACCCAGGCACCCCCACCAGAAAAGCATCTTGACTGGTCATTCCTCTGTCCATATCCTACCCCAAACTCTATCCAGTTAAGATTCCATGACCCATCACCACAGTCAAGCTCTTACAAGCACCCCTAACTCCCTGTCCCCCGTCCATCTATCACAGACACCTGGAAAACCCAGTATCAATTATACCCAGTGCTCACCCCTGCCTCACTCACACACAAAGAGCTGAACATGGTTCATGAATGTCACAAAAGCAACCTCACTCAGTATCACTTGAAAGGTCATCTTTTCAATGATGAATCCTAGAATTGTTTGCAGCCATAACTTCCTAGAAATCTAGACTCCTACATGCAACAAGTACACCAGTGCCTAAGACTTGGTTTCTAAATTCTATCTTCCGCTAAAAGGGAACCAGGGCTTCTGAATGAATAGTTGATTCCAGCATAAACACAAGATGAGCCTGGAAAGTGTATTTGCTCCAGGAAGTAAGGAAGTACTCAGAAGGATGGGAGCATGTCAAAGTCACAGAACCCTACTTGAAGGGGTTTACATGAACTGAATCTTGGGTAGTTTGAGCATCAAAATAAATAATGGTGGTAACAGATATAAATAAACACCTAAGTAAATAGGAGACAAGGAAAGTTCTTCCTTACAGCAGAATGCCTGCTAATAAATGGGGAAGCAATGATGGAGTTAAAAAAAAAAAATCACTATTTGGCAACCCCCACAGCAGCGGCTGATTGAGGCGGGGGTCATCAGTGGATGCTCATGTTGGTGGGTGAACTTGATGGGGCACAGAACACTGGTGCTGTCTTGAGGCATCTCCTTTCAAATACTCATCAGTCACAAAGGGAGAACTGGTGACCAGGTGATCACGGCTAACACTGCCAGTGGTGTAATAGGTCAAAACCACATGCCTCCTGATGACAGTGGTAAGAACACTATCGATTCTGTGCTGTTTCTGCTGACATCCCAGCCTGAGTCTGGATATGAGGGAACACTGGACAGACACAGGCTGTCTCAGTCATGTTGGGGAGTACCGAGGTGAAGACAGGGAGAAGACTGACAGACAAAGGGCAACAAGACGCAGCACGGGGACCCCGGAGCAGAAAGCAGACAAAGTTGCTGTTGGGATGGAAATGGAAATGCAAACACGATCTATGGATAGGACACACCGTGTTATAGTAACACCCACTGCTAACTCAGATAATTCTCTTGTGGTAATGAAAGGGAGTATTCCTGTTTTTGTGTGTTTTGGTTTTTGATTTTTTAGCAAACAAGCTCACAACCGTTCTCTACTAAAAATCCTCCACCTTAAGGATCAATCCTCCACTTAAAATAAAATTCAAGGGGCGCTTGGTGGCTCAGTGGGTTAAAGCCTCTACCTTCGGCTCAGGTCATGATCCCAGGGTCCTGGGATCGAGCCCTGTATCGGGCTCTCTGCTCAGTAGGGAGCCTGCTTCCCCCACCCCTCTCTCTGCCTCCTTCTCTGCCTGTGATCTCTGTCTGTCAAATAAATAAATAAAATCTTTAAAAAACATAAAAATAAAAATAAATAAATAAATAAAACTCAAACCCTTCCCTGTGCCCTGTTAGGCCGTTGCTTGCCCCTGCTGCATCTCCAACCTCACCTTCCTCCACTCACACAATGGCTGACTACCATCCAGCCCCCAAACTTCCCGTTGCTCTGTAGACACTCCACACTAGTTCTGCCGCAGAGCCTCCCCACTGCTGCTCCCTTCCCTAAAACACCCTTCACTGTATCACATCAAACAGCTCTCTGCTCGAATGGCACCTCTCCCAAGAGGTCTTCCCTCACCAAGCCCCATGTCTTCAGCCCTGTCTTCGCACACTATCATTCTACAATGTGTTGTATTTACTTGCTTACTGTCTGTCTCCCACAGCTGAATGGAATTCTTACAGGGGCACCGTATTCACTATGGTATTACCATTATTCATGTGCCTAACACATTATGGGCATTTAATAAATAACAGACACAATAACAGAAATGTATATGTAACAAATTTCTGTGAAAAAGAAATATAATCGCCTAAAGACATACACTCAGGGGCATCTGAGTGGCTCAGTCGTTTAAGCGTCTGCTTCAGCTCAGGTCATGATCCCAGGGTCCTGGGATGGAGCCCTGAATCAGACTCCCTGTTCAGTGGTAATATTGCTTCTCCCTCTCTGTGATCTCTCTCAAATAAATAAATAAAACCTAAACTTTAAAAAAAAAAAATGAAGACACAGATTCACTATAAATGGCGAAATAACAGAGTCAATGACCACTAGCAACATCAATACCAGACCAAAGGTGTGCTATTAAGAGTAGCATTTATGTAATTATGGAATACTAAAATTGAAGATAGATCTATAGTAATTTAACTGACAACCTTCCATGTGAACATTAAAAAAGGTAAGCAGAGAGAAGTCTCAAGAATAAAGACTTTCAGATCTGCCCAAATGACAAATAACTCCATAATAATATAAAGCTAAATCTGGAAGACATATATGGGATCCAAAAATGCATACTTCAGTGGTTTGTATATGCATCAAGAATGAAAATCAAGCAAATAAAAGACCATCCATGGCTCTGTGCAGCCATGAAAAAAACAAGAAGAAACAGAACCAGTACATAAATGAGACAGATTGATGGCATGAAGGAAAACCTGACAAAAATAAATGGGACTGTAGGAAACAATCATGATGGCGAAAAAGAGAAATGAAAGCAACCATTTAATCCAGCATTCCTGAGCAAAGTGATGGAGGAAAGTATAGCAACTAAAAATAAAAATTCCACCAAGTAACTATCCGCAGACAATGAAAAAAATCCAAATATATAGAGAATACATATACTCACATTACTGAATCCGGGTAAAATACAAGGTATAAAAAAGAGGCTGATAAAATCTCAACCTAAAAACAATTGTTATTAAATGGAAGTTATATCAAATCATAGGGCAAAACAATGACTTTAAAAATTTTCTCTAATAGATGAAAAATATTGCCAGTACAATGAAATAGATATTGTAACAAAAGTCCGTGATAAGTCCTACAATGTAAAATTGAATGGTAAAAATAACAAATCCTATAAAGGCTGAAATGTGAGTTATTTGAGAGCAGGGATATATTACTGTCTCATTAATCTCTATCCCAACCCCATTTTAAGTCCTTGGTAAAACTTAAATTTTATTTAAGTGAACAAAATTACATAGGAAAAATTATTACATTAAATGTGATAGTTTTTTACTGGCCAGAGAATAGGGAGTTAGGGAACTCCAGGGAGAAGTCAGCCACAAAGCAACTGAGACAGGAAATAATAGGACATGTAGGGGAAGGCACTGGAAGACAAACTAACTCTACATATGGCTTCCATGGTGACACTACCTGTTTCAGAAGCCATCCCTTTATCAGGCATGTGACTTTAAGAGAAAAGAGAGGTGACAAGGATTAATCCTGGCCCATTTCAAGAACAGAGGTCTTTGCAATCAGAAAGACATTGTACATACAGCAGCCACAAAAGCATTTTCTAGGTTGCTGGTACGGGGGACACTACTGAGTTAATTCTACTCTCTCAGCAACCAGCCACAGTTATAGACCATACTCAGAGAGTGGAGGCACAATGCTATCAAGCTCTCAGAAGAAAAGGAAGACATGGGGTCTAAACAAACAGAGTGAAGAGTTTTTTTTCTTGAGTGCAAATGAGCAAGCTGCCCAACACAAATTCACTAGATGAAAGGAGGGCAGAGGCAGAAGAAAAATGACCTGATGTGCCCAGAACCCACTCCTGGTGGCTGGAATCCATAGGGAGAGGCCTACGCTACTTTATAAGAATAATTTGCTCTCTTTTATGTGTGAACTCCATTTCTGCTCCCAGGCCGCTGACTGTATTTGGAGAAAGACACACAATCATACTGACCGGGCTCCCTTTAAATTCATGATCACAAACCTCAAGCAGGACCCTGTGCTGTCTAGCAATCCCACTGTCTGCTCTGTCCCCTCTCCCATGCCTCTAGATGAAAATTATGTACCCCTTTCCTCAGATCTCATTTTCAGCTTGTTCCCGTTTCTCTGAGAAAATAAATGCCATCAGAAGAGCCCCTGCATAAGCACCCACCACCTCTACCCACCTGCCTGCCACCGCACCTGTATATTCTGCCCTCTCTCCTGGGACTATAAACGGGCCATGCTTCCATCCAAGGCCAAAACCTGCCTTTGTACACGAGATCAAAAACATAATTCCAACAATTCTACTCTCTCTCTCCCTGTTGTTGACTTCTCCCTCTCCCCTGGATTTTTCTTCCTGGGCCTACAAACATTCTCCCATTAAAATTTTCAAAGCCTCTCTTGAAAGCCTGTCACTCCCTCCTCCAGCTGCTACTGCTTTTCTCTACTCCCCTTTACAACAAACTGCTCCTTGGAAATCGCCAATTTCTTTCTTCCCACTGCTTCTTGAACCCACACCAATTAGGTTTCCATCAAGATCACTTTATCAAAAACAGTTCTTCTAAGGTCACCAATAAGGCTGAACCCAATATTCGAGTGTCAGTGTCCCTCACTGGACTCAGCAGCAGTTCGCAGAGCTGACCTCCTTTCCTGTGGCTCCCAGGACACCATCCTCTGCATTCCTCCTGCCACTCTGCTTGCTCTGCCCAGTCTCCTTGCTTGTTTCCTCTTTATCACCCAAATCTCTAAATATCGGAGAGTCCAGTGTTCAATTCAAAAGACCTCTTCTCTGGTTTATCTTCCCAGACCTCCTTCGGGGCCGCACCCACTCCCGTGGCATTAAGCCTATTGTTGTTCTGATAAGCCCCCATTCACATCCCTAACCTGGACCTCTCCAGAACAGAACACAGATTTGTACATCCAGCTGCCCTTCTGACAACTCTACCTGGTTACCTAAGAGAGTCTCACAGTGAACATGTCACCCTTCAACCTGCTGCTCTCAGTTTCCCCATTTCAGTGGGCAGAAACATAACTTCTCAGTTCAAAAATGCTAAGGTCATCCTTGGCTCTGTTTTTCTTTTTCTTTTACGGGTACATTTGTACGTGGACATGTGTAGACGAGCACACGGACACACTCCATATCTAATTTGTTGGCAGAGCTCGATGGCACGATCTCTGAAATAGATCCAAACACCTCCTACCACCATTTCTACTGCTACCATCTGGTCCAATGACCTCAGTATCTTCCTTGTAGATCATTTAAATCACCTGACTGATCTTTCCGTTTCCATCCTTGTCCTTTCACACTGTTCTCACCATGACAATTAGAGCAACTATTACAATGTAAGTAGGATCTTGTCATTTTTCCTCTACTCGAAGTTCAACAATGATTTGCCAACTTATTCCAAATAATTATTAGCCAAGGTCTTTAAAATGCTCTAGAAGGCCCTACATGATGTGGTACCTTGACCCCACCCCTCATATCTCAGAGCTATGGTTTTTGCTGTTCCTTCTTTCTTCAAAGTCCTTCCCTCACATCTCCACTTAGTTCACTCCCTTCCTTCCTGCAGGTCTTTGCTCAAATGTCATCTTCTCAGGCAATACTTATTGAATGAATGAATCAATGTTGTCAACAAAGCTGATGTGTTGACCATAGAGACTCAGGTCAGGCACTGCAGGATTTCAATCCCTCTGATGGAATCACAGGGCAAAGATGAGAATCCAGACTCAGAGGAGACAAATTGGTACAGATATCAAGTTGTTGACTGACAGCGGGGCCTAGACCCATATTCACTGCAAAATTGTGGCCACAAAAGTGAGTAGAAAACCAAACGCACAACTGTAAGACTGCTTGGTGATGACAACATTAGAACAAAGAGACTTAAATTATCTGTTAGAGTATAGATGAAATTAATCATCCAGTTACACTGCAGACCTGCTGCTGAGAAATGTGACCTAGCTCTGGTGCCAGTCTGCACACTGTCAGAACAGAAATTAAGAATAACACTTAGAAACTTTATGGCAATTTGACTTTGCTGTGACACACTTTGTGGCAATTTGACTTTGCTGTGACACGTCAGTGAATACGATCAGAGAATATATCAGTTTGGGTTCCATGTTGGTTTGAGTTACACACTAATCATGTGCTGAATCATCATTTATCAGTCTGCAATGGACCAGAACCAGGGGTGCCTGGCTGGCTCAGATGGTAGAGTATGCAACCCTTGATCTCAGGGTTGTGAGTTAAGCCCCACAATGAGGACAGAGCTTACTTTAAAAATAAAAAAATAAAAAGAAAAAGAAAAAGAAAAAAGGAAAAGGCTATAAAGTATGCCTTTTCAGTAGCCAAAATACAAGCATCTTCCTGATTTCTTCCTTCTATTTCTTTCTTTAAATATATAAAAAAAAAACTGTTTGCTTTTCATCTTTTTTTTTTTTTAAGATTTTATTTATTTGACAGAGAGAGGGAGAGATCACAAGTAGGCAGAGAGGCAGGCAGAGAGAGAGGGGAGGAAGCAGGCTCCCTGCGGAGCAGAGAGCCCGACTCGATGCGGGGCTCAATCCCAGGACCCTGGGATCATGACCTGAGCCGAAGGCAGAGGCTTCAACCCACTGAGCCACCCAGGCGCCCCACATCTTTTTTTTTTTATTAAGTCAAAAGCCCATTCAAGTCTCTTTTGACAATATATACCCATAACAGATTGTGATTTGGAAACTTTAAGGGCTTTTTGGTTGTTGTTGTTGTTTTTTAACTGACACGGATAGGTTACATGTTCTCAGAGCTTTCTGATATCAAAGGGTTTCCATTATAACTTTTTATCTCTTTTCCTAAACCCTCTCAGTCTTCTGTCCCCTATGACAGTTCCATCACATTACCCTCTAATTAATGGTTCAATCATCTGCCTTCTCTATCAGACTGTTCTATCTGTAAGGACAGGCACCAGGTCTGAATTATAAAACAGCTTATTCCCACACCTAAAATAATTCCTGGCTCCTAGTTGTTCACTAAATACCTAATGAACAAGTGAATAAATAAATTCATCTTGTATAGATAAGCAAGTCACAGGTGACAGAAAATTTGGAGGCCATCAACTGGTAAAAGGGAGAAGGACATGTTTCCTGAAGAGGGGGACACAAGACAATGGTATGATTCTCAGCTATGCAAATGAATGAGCTTTACTGCAGAAACTCACAAGCCTATCATAAGACAAACCTAGTGAAAGGGAAGTGGACTTTTGCAAGGGAATGCAAAAAAAGTAAAAGAAGATATTAGAAATGTAGTAATTTATGATAACAACAGCAAGCACAGTTAAAGAAAAAAAAAGTTTCCTTTGAACTAGAATGCTCTCCCTACACTATTCCTGAACACTGATTAGGTACCTGCTAAAGCGAAGAACATGAGAGGGGGGAATGGGAGTGGCACATGTGTTACTGTCACTGGAGCAAAACTAACTCCTGTCTTCTGATTTCTGACACTTAACAAGTTGTCATCCTGCTCTGGGAGGTTGGGTGCCCCAGGCCTGCCCATTCTGTATTAATTCTGGTGCATTACATCCTTTGGGGTATCGTAAGTGCTGTGAGAGCTTCATACCATCAGGGATAAACACAGTGAAAGGTCAAAGAAGATTCTCTCCAGGCCTCTTTCACATCTTAGATAACCTCAAAAGACTAGCAGCTGTTCATCACACAGACAAGATAAGAAAAAGGGTCAGTTGTATTCACTCATCCAACACTTGTTGGTAACTTCCTGTGTGCTGCGGACTCTGGGACCACAGAGAGCTACCTCAGAAATCTCTGCCCTAGGTCTCCTCCCCTACTAGGTTAGAAGCCCTGTGATGGCACAGCCAACATCCTCCAGGATCCAGTACTTAACGCACTTCACTGCGTATAGAAACACAAAAACTGTTCACTAGGAAGAAAATACGCGGTTTCACTTATGATTCACAGCTGCTTCTGCAGTACTTGCTGGCTCGTTAAAATTACGTCATTCAGGTCAGCTGCATATGCTGTTTTTCAGATCTTCAGGTTTTCTCAAAACTGTACAAATATTGTCATTTCTAGTTCAAATATGATACCATAAATTTTTCCCTTTACTTAATCCTGATCTACATCATCTGTCTCATGATACAAATGTTAAAGGTATACCAATTTACCACTTTGTATTAAATTACAAATTTGCCTCGAAGAGGGTTTTTATAAAACTATTACTGGCATTCTGTATGGTATAATTAAATAAGTCAAACTAGCCCTTAGGGACCTCTTACTTTGAAATGAAATTTTAGAGCCGAAGAGTGCCAGTAACCTTTAGTAAAGTCATGTCTAAAATGCTAGTCTGAATTTAACAAACTAATCAGATCTCCTTAGAAGGGGCTATTTACACTTTCTGATGTGAAAACTTGTGAATCTCCATCTCCCCAAACAGAATTAATGAAAAAAAATTATTTTAAAACAAGACTGTGTTTTATAAAGGGCGCTGTGAGCCTTCAAGCCTTCAACCCCAGACATCGGTGATCCGGGAGGAGTTGCTCCAGGATGTCAACTCACCCTCAGGCCTCTGGCAGTTTAGACGAGGATCAGAAAGCAGCAGCCTTCAAAGGTCAGCCCGGGTAATCCCAATCATCAATCACTGATTTAATAAGCCTATCATGACTCCTTCTGCAGCCATACCCCATAACGAGCACTGGGGCAGCAAGATGCTCAAGTCCCTGCACCCAAAGAATGCCAAAGTCTTTACTGTATGCCTCACAGATAAGTCATCTCCTTAAAAATTAGTAAATATATACATGTATTTATTTAGCAGGAAGATTATTCAGCTTACTTTAAGCTGTGCCGTCTGAAGATCCTCAACTTATCTCTAAGAATAGCTGCGGGGAGAGGGCACTGATCAGAAGTGAAGCTCTGAAGTTTGCTTCTTATGACACCGACATGCTGAATGATCTTGATAAAATAACTTCAGATTTCTGAATTTCAGCTCTTCATATTCAAATAGAAAAAGCAATTCTTTCTATTCTGAATGTGCTCTGAAGACGGCTACTGGAAAAGTATGTGAAGCATTACAAGTCTGACAAAGGAGAAAAGTTCATCACTCTTACTGACATCACAGCCTTACCAAAAAGAGGGAGAGAGAGATTTACTGTATACAATAAAACCAAAAGCACCATCAATGAAGGAATTAATGAATTCCCCTCTGCTTTAAAACCATAAAATTCTCACGACATTGATATTTAAGATGAACGAAGTAAGAAGGTGCTTGGTGATGATGGTCCCGATTGGGTACCCCATCCCCCGATGACAACAGCACCTGACCATCCATCCTAACTCCACCTTGCCCACCTTCAGTCCACCCAGCATATTGCTCCAACACTAATTTTTACACTAATTTCCCCACTTTACTTTCTCACTCCACAACAAAGTGGTCTCCCATTTTGGAAATGATACCTAGATTCCATTGCATGACTGTCCAAACCTTCCCCTATGTGTATTTATTACTTCCTGCTACTTCTTAATTAAGTCAAGGGAGCCCTTTTGCTGCCACACAAACACACCATGCCCAGTCCTACCTTGTATTTGTTCAGGTGATCAAGCTCTTCCCACCTTGTATTAACTCCTCAATCCTTGCAATATTAAAACCCAAAACAGCCTGAAAGGACCCATTCCAGTGCTTCCGTCTATATAAAGCCTAATTTTCCACCTCTACCAGTTCTACTTTCCTTTAAAAGTTCTAAAATACAGGGCACCTGGGTGGCTCAGTGGGTTAAAGACTCTTCCTTCAGCTCAGGTCAAGATTCCAGGGTCCTGGGATTAAGATCCGCATTGGGTTCTCTGCTCAGCAGGGAGCATGCTTCCTCCTCTCTCTCTGCCTGCCTCTCTGCCTACTTGCAATCTCTGTCTGTCAAATAAATAAATAGAATCTTTAAAAAAAAAAAAAAAAAAAGTCCTAAAATACCAACATAAGTATTTAACACAAATCCTCTACAAGTTTCTACCAACTCTTGTGTCAGGACTGATTCTCTTAATTTCTGGTTGCCTGTTACTGGGAAGAACACAGTAGTTAATATATAGAAGCAACAGGTTTATAAGAGAACAAACAAACACTGTAAAAAAGAGCAGCACCCAAACGACAGTCGTGCCCTAACCCCTGAAACCTTTGAATATATTACTTTAAAAGCTGAAAAGGATTTTGTAGAATAATGGGGAGATTATCCTGGATTATATGGGTGAGCCTAATTTAATCTTAAAGCAGACAGTCCCTTGAATGGGACTCAAACTGCTGTTTCTGGAGAGAGCCACATAGGAAACATGAGAAGGAAAGGGGACAGCCTCTAGGAGCAAAGCTCAGCCCCCACTGAAAGCCAGCAAGGAAATGGCTTTAACCCAACAACCTCAAGGAACTGAAGTCAGACAATGTGAATTAGCTTGGAAGCAGATTCATCTTCAGAGCTTCCAAGAAAGGACTTGGCCCTGCTGGCACCGTGATTTGGGCCTTGTGAGACTCTAAGCAGAGGAAATAGTTGACCGATGTCGTATCTAGACTTCTGATCTACAGAACTGTGAAATAATAAATAAGTGTTGTTTATTTGTGCTAATTTGTTATGGTAACAAGGAACTAATCTAACAACCAGGGCAGCACAAGGTCAAATAAGAAAGTACACAGGCCAGAAGGCCATTTCAGACATGCTATCCAAACATAAACGTTCTTTAACTGCTGGTACCTTGGTTAGATAAACAATCAACATGCCCACTTGAACAGGGGTAACAGTAAAGAGCACCCTTAATATTTCAGTTTTTAAGGAAACCTTGGAGCAATTCTCATAGCCAAACCGAATTTTAAACTAAGTGGGTCAAATATATCAGAACTACAGTATATGGTAGGCTATTTGCTTCAACTGCTTTTAAAACAAGGCAAGAAACTTACACTAAAATCTCCAAATTCAGGCAAAACATCCCCTTATGTTCCAATCAGTTTTCTTTAACAGTGTTAGGGGTACAGTCTGTACAATACATGGCAAAGTTAAATACCATACAGGCTATCTGCACAACTATGGTCCTATTCATACTATATCAGTGCAGGGGCGTCTGGGTAGCTCAGTCAGTTAAGCAGCTGCCTTCGGCTCAGGTCATAATTTCAGGGTCCTGGGACGGCCCGTTGGGCTCCCTGCTCAGCCAGGAGTTTGTTTCTCCCTCTCCCTCTGCCCCTCCCTCAGGTCATGGGCACTTCTGCTCTCTCTCTCTCACTCACACACAAATAAATGAAATCTTTAAAAAAAAAAAAAAAAAAAGGAAATCTCTTAAAAAAAAAAATACTATACTAATGCAATAACCATCCAAAGGCTACCTAAACAGCACAGAATGTTCCTAACTCTTGACTAACTACACACAGAGAAATCAGTGGAACCAGGCAGCATTTATCCAGATGTTCTGGAGGAACACAGAAGGACACCATGAATTGGTCAAAGTCCTGAAACCATGTCATTCACAAGATCACTGTTCTAGAAGACAGGTCAGACATAATGTAATACCCACAAGGAGGGATCCAGAAGAGACTGTGATATCTTGATATCTACTATCTTTACTTACCTAACTAGCATAATGACAAAAACATAAGTAAAACTTTTAATCTAATTAAAGTAATTTAAATAACTTTTTTGCCAAACCCAGAATCACATGCTCAATGAAAAAATATTTGGAAAATAGAAACACACACATAAAATCACCAACAATCCCAACATCCTGAGTAATCAATACCATTATTATTCTGTTAGGTGTTTTTCTGATTCATACAATGTTTGCATTCCAGTGTATGTGCATTAATATCTCTTTTATTAAAAGGGCATTACACTTTTTTCAGGTTTAGCATTATGGAAGTTGTCTTCTACAAGATACCTTTTAATGTCCTCACAAAATCATATGATTCTCCTCTTAACAGTAACTTCTATTTGTAGAAATATAAGTAGATTCAATTTTTTAAATATTTCACTTGTTTTTTTTTTTATTCACATCTCTGGATATAACAGAGCCAAAAGAAAATTCTGGCTGCACCATTTACTAGCTTTGTGATACTACAGAAGTTACTTAGGCTCCCCGCTCCCCCACCAAAAAAAGGAACAGCACAGTACTACCCCTACAGGATTATAAGGAGGTAGCTAAGTTAAAATATATAAAACACTTACAACAGTGCCTAAAACATGGCATGCAATACAGAGATGCTGGCTATAACTGGTATTATTTCCTACAATAAATTCCAAGATGTACAAATCACTGCATAAAAGGCTCACACTTTTAAGAATTTCTAATATGTACTACTGATTTTTTTTTCCAGAAAGGAAAGCACAAAATAAGTTATTCACCCAGAAGAAATGGATTTTCCATTTAACTAAGCACCTTAAGTACTATTCCACTTACTTTGCTCTATTTCTTGGCCTTTGGATTCAGACCTTCTGAAAGACAGGCAGAAGCCTTTCCCTCTTCAGAACATGAGCGAAGTTTTAAACACGTTCCACAGGCGTTCACATTTCTTATCTCCTACCTTCCTACCTAATCCTTCCTTCTTCCTGTATGTTCTGGAGAGTCTACAGTTTTATTCTCCTAAAATACGAGAAAAAAAAATGTATTTTCCTGAGTCATATCAATAGTGGGTATACTATATGAACTTAGCCTATCTTCTAGGCAAAAAAAATACTATAAATAGCGACACAAATATAATATCTTACTGAAATACTTTGAAAGATAAATGATTTTTTTACAAAAAAATGGCCTAAAACTATAACTTAAGGAACCAAATTGGTTCTTTAAACACCCTGGTAGTCTTTACCACCAAAAAGGGGCACAAAATATGAACCAATAAACAAAATGCAAAATGAATTACCTTCAGACTAAGAAAAAACATTTAGTCTTGGCTCAAGGTAGCATAACAGGGAGTTTGTTTTCTGAAAAGAGCAATTTCAGCTATAGTGTCAGGTGCCAGAAAAAAAGGTCTTATTTAATGATGACCTAGGAGAAGAAATGTACAAGGAATTCTCCAGATGTGCTAAGAAAAGAAAGCATTTGGTGGTGGTAAAATTCAAAGCTTATAGACCATGTATCATAAAAAAGCTGAGAACCTTATCGGAAGAGTGGTGGGTATCAACGCCGACAATTTACAGGTTACACATTGAAGATAATAACTCAACCTGCTCCAGAGATGACAGGCCCTGAGCTATGAGTCACGAAAGGTGACATATTCGTGGCTCCCTACCTGGTCATGGGCCATCTCTTAATGAAACAGTCTCAAAAAGTTCCTGCAGAAAGCATGCAGAAGTGATGAGACTCATCAGGAAGAGGGTTTGAAACAGACCATTACTTGACTTCCTCCTCTAAGGAACATGATGCATTCGGTCACGAAACTCTGCACAGGTTCAGCTCAAGAGGAGATGCAGTAAATCAAACAAAAGAAGCTAAAATAATGAAGAGGATATGAGGTCCACAAACGACAGGTTAAAAACATTGGTGCTCTACAACTCCAAGAGTCGAGAGTTTTGTGTAATGTTGAACGTGACTTTAGTATCGGGTGCCCCAATGACAGCCCCAGAGACCGGGTTTCCGGACCAGGTCAGAGCAACTGCTGCCCTGCGTTCAGAGGCTTCGCAGTGAGCTCCCGCCAGAGATCGAAGGAGGCTCACCAGGACTCCTCATTCACTTACAAATGATGTCTACAATACAGGTCACCCAGGAAAATCAGGGCTGCTCCCCCTTAACCCTAATCCTCTGAGAGAACATAAACAAAGGGAAGCATACCCCTCCCCCAGCCCCAAAACCCCTGGTTTCTTTCTTTTTTTTTTTTTTTTGTAATTTTTTAAAAAGATTTATTTATTTGACAGCCAGAGATTACAAGTAGGCAGAGAGGCAGGCAGAGAGAGAGGGGGAAGCAGTCTCCCCACCAAGCAGAGAGCCCCATGTGGGGCTCCATCCCAGGACCCCGGATCATGACCTGAACGGAAGGCAGAGGCTTTAACCCACTGAGCCACCCAGGAGCCCCTGAGACACAACCTCAGAGAGCTACCAGCAGGCTGATGTGACCCAACATGGCACTTCACAGCTCTTTCAGTGAGTGCTTTCCCGTGTCCCCAAATTATGGGTAATGAAGTCTATTACAGTTAATGAATTCCTAAGAAAGTACTTTTCTTTGACTGATTTTGCATCACTTTCTTTTAACGTAAAAAATGTGTAAAACTAGATATATTTCAAATTGTTAATTGTCAGACAATAACCATAGTTCTTCACACCAGACTTGGTGAACTTTTTCAAATTATCATTTATACAAACCCATAATAACTCATTTGAAAGGCTATTACACCCTAATTAATATATTTTTAGAACACTTTGCAAAAGTATTGTTAGTAGTACACTAGAAAATGAATTCCTTAAGAGGTCATGGAAGCTCTAAAAATACTGCATTTAGAAGTCAGAGTATTTTCATAAAAAGTTTGCCAACTATTTCTTTATTTCTTGAAGAGCAAAATGCCTAAAACATTACTTATTGTATTCAATTATTAGCTTATGGAAAATAAATTTGAGACACAAAAATTTTGTGTTAAAAGCATATAAAAGACGTCATCAAGCAGGACGGTGTGGCACTCACAGCTTATGTGTGTGTGTGCACCTGCAACAGACTGTATAGAGATGCGTCTATGTTCAAACATAGTACACATGTACAATACATAATGTATATGTAGTATGTATTACATAATATGTAAAACACATATGTACAATCTGCATCTTATATAGGTATATAAATAAATGTATGTCCCTTCTTTGAAAGTGGACCAAAACAAGAAAGTATCTTCAAGTTAAAAGAACAAAGGAGTTCTAAAATTTTCTTACATTTTTTCAAGTTTTGCATTAAAGACTTAATACTTTAGTTCTCATTGGATGAATTATAAGTATAAAATAACAACTAATAATGAAATAATTACATGTGCAGAAAGCCCTTCTAATTATACTACATGAACATTTTCAAAGATCAAAAATGAAAAATTTCAGCTAAATCTCACATACAGTGAATTTTTCATTAGCTTTTTTTCAATTTTCAAAATTGGTCAAAACAAAGTGATTTACATCTTTGAGACTATAATAATGATGCATTTGTAATTCAAAACTGCAGTCGACCTTTGAACAATGCAGGGGTTAGGGGTGTCAACCCCCATGTTGTCAAAAATCCATGTATACCTTTTGACTCCCCCAAAGCTTAACTACTGATAGCTTATGATGGACCAGAAGCCTTACCGATAACATAAAGTTAGTTAACGCATATTTTGTGTATGTATTACATACTGTATTCCCACAATAAAGTAAGATAGAGAAAAAAAGTGTTTTTAAGAAAATCACAAAGAAAAAGAGAAAATACATTTATAGTACTGTGCTCTATTGAAAAAAATTCACATATAAGTGGACCCACACAGTTCAAACCTATGTTGTTTTAGGGTCAACTATAACTTATAATTTGGAAAATCAAGCGATCTATAAAATCAAGTGAGTTGAAAAACAGTGTAAAATGTACAAAGCAAAATTTACATCAGTGGTTTTCTTCGGTTAACCCTTACATGGTATGAAATGACACCCAAATATGGAAACAAGAAAGTCACCTGTTATTTCAGTTCTAAGTCTTGGAAGCCAAGAAAAGTCTGAGCATTTTAAGAATACATTCTAGGTTATAGAGGACACAATTTTATCAAAAGCCCAACTTTGAGCATAAATTACCTAGCATTTAACTACACAATGTGTACTTTTAAATGCAATCATTCATGAAGTTACAAGTAGAGTTGAAACTGCGAGTTAAACATAGTTTCTGTCCTGCCATTATCATATTGCTGCCCTTCGAAACATTTATTAAGGGCCTTATAGACATGGGTCTGTGCCAAGTAATTCATAAGGATGCAATATTTGTCCTCCAGAATTTTGCCAGTCAGAAATACCTCTCTTTCTAAATTCAATTTAGACACAGTACAGAATGTTTTTTTCCTAAAATACAAAAGTCTTTCCTCCTTTGGGACTATTTCTCAGGATGGTCCCAAGAGTTTAAGAGTGAACTCTCAGTCCAAGACATGCGCACTTTCACAACAGAGCAGAATGAGAAGTTACAGCTCCTTCAAGTCTGGTCTCCTCCCAGACAAGTCCAGCTCTGCCCACAGAATACACTGGGTGACGTCAAGGTTAATAGTGTCAAAGGTACTTCCCAAGCCCAATAATGTCTCATCATAAAAAGTTTGCATTCAGGGGTTAAAGAACATAAGGAATTATTTTTCTAATTAATATTAGAAATGTTGCCTTTCCTTTAATTACACATAAATGTTAGAGAGAGAGACTGTGACAGAGACAGAGACAGACACAAACCTAAATAAATAAAAATGAGGTGGAGCAGAGATGGCTTATTAACTAGCTCAGTATCCATTCTCCCATTTCTCCTTACTCATACAACTCCTGATTCTCAGCTGGGCACAAGACATTGTATCTTGTCCCACGGGCCTAGAGTTCTGGCCAACAAGATGCAGTGTTAAGTATTGCAAAGCAACTTTCAGAAACCTTTAAAGAAAACTGAGCTTATATTATTTGTCCTGCGTTTCTCAGCTCCCCTCCTTCCTGCATGCGGAGACGCACGGCAGTTGAACAACAGCCCCCACCTAGGACCATGAAGAGGCACTGCAGAAGGTAAAGCAATGAGTCACATGGAGCCTGAGTTCTAGTGATGATGGACCCACCACACCAGCCCTGGACAACCTGCCTCTCAAAATTTAAGAGAGCAGGGGCACGTGGGTGGCTCAGTCAGTTAAGCGTCTGCCTGCTTTCAGCTCAGGTCATGATCCCAGGGTCCTGGGATGGAGTATGACATCAGGCTCCCTGCCGGGAGGGAAGCCTGCTTCTCCCTCTCCTACTCCCCCTGCTTGTGTTCCCTCTCACTGTCTCTCTCTCTCTCTCTCTGTCAAATAAATAAATAATTTTTTTTTAAAAATTTGAGAGAGAAATAAACCTCTCCCTTGTTTAAGCCCCATGCATTTCTTAGAAAAGGGAAACTAAAGTTAATCTGATGGATATGTAAATTTCTAACAAATATATTTGTAAGTTTTAACTACATATTTTCCCTTCTTTAACAGAATATACAAATTAACACATAAAAACAAACCCAAGACACAACAGAAAATCATGCACTATATTCAATTTATGAGATGCAGAAATGCCTATAATAAATCCATCATTCTTTGAAATTAGAGTAAAAACATACAGTCTCCATCAGTGAATCTGTAGACATTTGCTCTGAAACAGATAACCTCTCTTGTCCTGCTCTTTCTTTTTCATTTCTAAAACACTAATATTTTCTTTATATTGTTTGTCATAACTCTTTTAGCCACATGACTCTTAAGTCTTCATTAAGAGGCACTAAAAGTGACAAAGATTTGAATAAAGAGATTTGCTGTGTATGGCAAGACTATTTTTTAAATGTCAGTTATTCCCAAATTGATTTATAAGTTTAACACAATTCCAAACAAAATCTCATGATTAAGGGAAAATGTAGATATAAATATCAACTTTCTGGATGATGTTTCTACATTTCAAAGCAAAAGGAGAAATCATAAAAGAAACAAAATTAATCTACTTTGACTGTATTTTCTACCAAACTCAAAACTTGAAAATCAAAATATTACAATAAAAAGCAAATCACAAACCTGGACAAGACATCTGTAACAAATTTGACACAATATAGCTAATTTCCTTAACGTATAAAGAGTTCACAACAAATTAATAACAATTTCAGAACATGAAAAGACAATGCACAAAATAAGAAATACAAAGGGTTAATATGTATTTAAATAACTTTTCATTAATATTCCAAGACAAGTAAACCCAAACAAGAAACCATGTATTAGAAAAATTAATGAGATTTTTAAATGGGAACTTTACAATAGTAGGTACCTGGGATTGAACCATGAAGGTGCTTTCATGCCCTGCAAAAGCAGCACAGCTAGCAGATGCAGAAGGAGACAGATCACATGAATCCTGGCTCTGCCTTTATCATCTTTCTGGGCTCAGTATTTCTAGCAGTAAAGCAGGAATAAAGCACATGTCCCACAATGTAGGGTTTTGGGGAAGATTTAGCGAGAAGAAACATCAGAAACACTAAGAGTAGTGCTTGGAACTACTAAGAGCTCAGTCATGTTAACTACTATTATTTTTATTAGCATAATTACTGGAAAGCAACACCATAATATGTATAAAGACCATCAAAATGTTTCTACTCTCCAAACTAGTCACTTAACTTCTGGGACTGCACCCTAAGAAAATAACCTAAAATACCAGACAGATTTTTATGCACCATTATTTTAATGCAATGCTATATATAATTTTTCAGAGGTAAATAACCAAAATTTCTAATAGGTGAATGAATATTAAATCTCATTACATCATTCAGCTCTTAGGATGATACAATACATTTCTAACAAAGCAGGAAGAAAAGCTTTCACTGTGATCTTAAGTGGGAAGTGGGGGATAAGGGGAAATCACAAAATTATATTTACCCCAAATGTCAACTATTCATACAAATAAGCACAGAAATAAAGATTGAAAGGAAATAATACCATTAAGAGTAGTTGTCTTGGAAAGGTAAAATTATGGCTGATTTTATATTTTTTGCTTCTTTAAACTTTTTATATTTTATGAATTGTCTACAATGAGCTCACTTAGAGAATTTTTTTAAAAATAATTTTTATCTATTGCCATGTATCACAATTACCGGGAAAAAACTGGACTGGAGAGCATTACACAATGTTAAAAAGTCAGGAATAACTGCTAAATAAACATTTCAACAAGCCATTTAACAGAGTCTGACAATTTGATTAGCAAATTTTACTTATTAAGCATTCATTAAACAGGAAAATTTTAATGTAAAGCACTAAGTGAGGTAAAATGACCCAAATAATCTACTTATTGAATTTTAAATAATTTAACTTGGAGGAACTGAAATTACTTTTGAACTACAGTTTTATTTAAAATCTTTATCTCGGAAATCAAATGTGAAATCTTGAACACATAAATAAGGATATTATCACTCTGCAAATGAGAAGAATAATCTAAATACAGTATGATTTTCAGAATATAGTAAATTATGTTATAAATACCCAACAAGCAAAAGAAATAAAATTTTCAATCACCGTAATAAATTAATAGATGCCGTCTATAGTGAACTTCAGAAGAAGTGAGCATGGCCTGGAGTCACTCTCTACTCCCCTTTCTCAGATCCGAAGTCCATCACAGAAGTCAGTGGGCTCTACCCTCAGAAATGTCCCTGTCAACCTGCCCCATCCCCTTTTCTTCCTGGATTACTTCACTAGCCTGGACCCTGGGCCCCAGCTTTCAGCCTCAGCATGGATCTCCTAAACATAGCAGCCCCCATGGCCCTTTCCTGGTGGTTCTGTTACTTCTTGTTTTGATGGCTCCCTATCTGATGCAAAGTAAAAAATCAAAATCCCTACACAGGCACTGATGGCCAGGCCCCTGTTATCTCTCTAGCTGACTTTTCTTTTATGGACCACAGCTGTCTACAGCTCATGGACTGCCGGCTACTCCTGGGAACCTGCTGACCATTCTTCTGCTAATCTTTGCACTCACCAGAACACACTTTCCTGAGAAACTGAATTGCATGCTCTCACTCCCCTCAAGTCTTTGCTCAAATGTCACCATCCTCGTGGTATACTCCTCAACCACTACCCTGAAAACTGCAGGCCACTGACACCATCACTTATCCCCTGCTCTTTTTTTTCCTCACAGCATTCCTTGCCTTATGCCATACTGCATAATTTAGTTTTGTTTATTATTTAGTCTTTGTCCCCTCTGAACATTGCTACAAAGTAAAAGCTCAAAAAGGGAAGGAGTTTTTCTCCGTTTGGTTCACTGATGTCTCCCAAGCATCTAGAATTTAACTGGCACATAGTACATGCTAAATAAATGCATACTAAATGAGTGAAAAAAGTGATACATTTACTATGGTGCACATGCTTACCATGCATGGGAAATGTGCCTAAAAATAAATGTAGAATATTACACGTCTCCCTTTTAACACCAATGACATTTAATGTGTGCACTGCTAAAAATGATTATCATTACATATCAGGGAACTATCCTCATGGTGGAGAAAAGCATGCACTGGGATACCTGAAAAGAATGTCAGAAAAGAAAAACAAAGACATTCCTTCCCCCAAAGCTAGCCTCTCATTATCCTTCAATTTTTCATGTAATCCTCCATCTGCCATGCATCAAACACTACCATTTGAGCAGTGAAGACTTTATAAATGACACTTATTCTGACAACAGAATTTTCTGTGCATATCAATTACAATTTGAGTATTCAGCCCCTGCTTCCCTATGAAATTTAAACTGCCTGAGAGACACTGGCTTTCTCATCACTTGGGCCCTGTTCTTCCCTGGCCATCCATGGTAACTAGAAGCACACAGTAGCTTGCAAGGGTGAATTAAGCTGCAGTAAAAACAAAACAAAACAAACAAACAAACAATAAAACCCCCAAACCCTAAGAGATCTACTTCTGGTAAGGTTGTCTCTTAGAACCTAGAGGAACAAGATTATAAGTGAGACCTGGTCAGCTCTAGAGCAGCAATTCTTCTTAGCCACAACTGTACCTCAAAGTCACATAGGGAGCTTGGAAAACTATGGGATCCCTCCCTCCCACTAGAGGTCCTGATCCTCACATGTAGCCTGAGTTGAGAACCACTGATCTAACTCATTCTATTCTCTAAAATTTAGCCTCTAAATGCTCATTTCCTATGTGTATTCTGGGACTCTCTGTGCCCTTTTCATTTTCTTATAGAAATCCTACACAGGCCAATGGCAGAGAATACCTGTCCTATGTGAGTCTGCCTTGTGACATCAAGTGGAGACTCTTATGGTAAGAGCAGAGAAGGGTGCAGTCTAGGGGAAGTCACCTGGAGACAGATCAGCTCTGCTGAGAACACAGTGAGGAGAGGAGTTGGTGGGACAGAATACTAAAAAGGAGGAGTTCTATAGAGAAGTCCAGAAATCTACAAATGAGTCCCCTAGACTCTCTGTCTGAATACAAGCCATACATGTATACGATGAGATTCTAAGAAACAAGGCAAAAGTCAAGAAGGATGACTGGAGTGCACCAGCTAGAAGATGCCAGATCCCCACAGGAACCTCCTTCAATACCTGGGGCACTCACCAGAGACCCGAAGACCATGCATTAGAATTAAGGTAAAAAGGTGTGCCTGAGTGGCTCAGTCAGTTAGGTGTCCAACTCTTGATCTCAGGGTCATGAATTCAAGACCCGTGCTGGGATCCATACTGGGCATGAAGCCTACTTAAAAAATAAAATAAAATAAAATGAAATAATTAAGCTAAACAAATGCCACTGTAAATATTCACCCAAGAAAACAACAAGTATAGTTTTGCACACCAACAGGACACAAAAGACAACTCAACAAGGTAAGGGTTATAGACATGTAATGTAACTTGCTGACAGAATAGAGACTTACTTTTTGAAAGAAAATGCAACTCTTAATCAGGAGAAAAATCAGACAATATAAACAGATGCAGCAATGACAGATGATGGAATTAATAGACAAGGACTTCAAATGAATGCATAAATATATTTGAGGATTTAAGGACAAACAAGAAACATAATGAATACAGACGGAAATGTGGGGGGAACATCTAGAATTGAAAAATGAAATGACATAAAACATCACTGGATTTGCTTAAAAGTACATAAACACAGGAGAAGAAAAGATCAGTGAATATGAAGACAGGGCAATAGAAACTATACAGACTGAAGCATGGAGAGAAGCCTGAAAGAAATAATCTGGGTAAACAGAGAAATCAAATACACTATACCTGTCACTGGAGCTCTGGAAGGAGAATGATATGCAAATATAACATTAAAATTTTAGCAAATTAGTTAAAAATATAAGCCCATATATTTCAAAGGCTGATAAAACCCAAACAGAATAAAAACCAAGAGAACGCACCAAGTCACATCATAATGAAACTCCTTAAAGACAAGTGACAAATAGAAATGCTTACAACTGGCCAGAAGGGGAAAACAAGATAAATTATACACAGGAATAGATAACAGTATTTACTGACTTTTCATCAGAAACAATACAAGTCAGAAGACAATGGAAATACTTCCTAATCTTTCAGGAGAAAATAAAACCATCACCTTGGAATTCTATATCCACTGAAATGTCATTTAAAAATAGAACCAAAACTGGTTTTCAACCAAAGAAATGCTTAGAGAAATTGTTTTCGAAATACCTAAACTTCCAGAAAAACTTAAAAACAGTCTTCAGGCAAAAGGACAATGTTACAAGATGCAAACCTGTACCTACAGAAAGGAATATAAAGCATCCTCAGTGGTAAACATGGATGAACATAAATCAATTTTTTCATCTTTTTCAATTTATTTAAAAGACAATTGAGAATTAAAGCAAAAACACAAACTGCTCTAACACCTGTAACATAAAATAAAGATAAGAGATGGTAAAAGCACAAAAGCCAAGAATGGGGAAATGAAAGTATACTACTTCAGCGTATTATCTTTCACATGAAAGAATATATTGTTATTTAAAGACAGACAATAAATATGTTTATTGTAAACCCTAGAGCAACCAGTAAAAATCAAAAAGGTTTAGTTAGTAAGGCAAAAGAGAAATAACACTTTATAATCCATAGGAAGGCCAGAAAAAAGGAAAATTTCTACTTATTTTCAAGTATATACAATCTGAATATTCTAAGGAAAATTACTCTAATAGCCAAAGAGACTTATCATATTTTAAAAAGCCCCCCAAAATCTAGAGTTGTGTATCATCACTTGAAACTTCACATATTTTATTTTTATTTATTTAAACTATTATGCAAGGCACATAAAAGATACTCAAAAATATTCACTGAATGAACAAACTGTGCTTTTAGCATAATGCTTAAAAACTATTATCTAACTCAAGGTCTCAAAATTGACTCCTATGTTTCCTTCCAAGAATTTTATAGGTTTAGCTATAAAAAAAAATTGAGTTAATTTTTGTGCAGGGGTGAGGTAAGGGCCCAGACATTCCCTTCACATGCATAGCCAGTTGTCCCGGCACAATTGGCTATGAACACTATTCTTTTCTCAATTGTCCAAGCACTTTGGTTCAAAATCAAGTGACTATAGGGGCGCCTGGGTGGCTCAGTGGGTTAAGCCTCTGCCTTTGGTTCAGGTCATGGTCTCAGGGTCCTGGGATCAAGCCCCAAATCGGGCTCTCTCCTCAGCAGT
Source organism: Enhydra lutris kenyoni (assembly GCF_002288905.1). Classification (NCBI taxonomy): domain Eukaryota; kingdom Metazoa; phylum Chordata; class Mammalia; order Carnivora; family Mustelidae; genus Enhydra; species Enhydra lutris. The sequence goes on from NW_019154097.1 coordinate 53,438,409, forward strand.
GAGCCTGCTTCCCCCCTCTCTCTCTGCCGGCCTCTCTACCTACTTGTGATCTCTGTGTGTCAAATAAGTAAATAAAATCTTTAAAAAAAAAGTGACTATAAATGTAAGGGTTTATTTCTAGACTTTGAATTCTATTCCCTTGATCTAGTCCTTCCTTTATACCAGTACCATACCATCTTGATGATTGTAGCTCTGGAGTGTTTGAAAGTGAGAAATATGGATCCCCCAGCTTTGATTTTTTTTTTTCCCAATATTGTTTGGTGATTCTGGGTCCTTTGTATTTCTATGTGATTTTAGGATCAGCTGATTGAATTCTGCAGCAACAACAACACAAAGATTCAGAGGGGATTTTTATATGACTTGGTTTAAAATCAATTTGGGGAATAATGCCATTTTAATAATTTTAAGTCTTCCAATCTATAAACATTTCTTGTCTTTTGTTTATTTAGATCTTCAATTTCTTTTAACAATGTTTTGTAATTTTCAGTGTACCAGTCTTGCACTCTATTTTTTTAAAATTTTATTTATTTATTTGACAGAGATCACAAGTAGGCAAAGAGACAGGCAGAGAGAGAGAGGGAAGCAGGCTCCCTGCCGAGCAAAGAGCCCGATGTGGGGCTCGATCCCAGGATCGTGAGATCATGACCTGAGCTGAAGGCAGAGGTTTAACCCACTGAGCCACCTAGGTGCCCCCACTCTATTTTTATTCTTAAGATTTCACTCTTTTTTTTTTTTAAGATTTTAATTATTTATTTGGGAGGGAGAGAGAGAGAGACAGAGAGAGAATGAGCTGTGGGGAGGGGTACAGAGACAGAGGCGGACTCCTTGCTGAGCAGGAAGCCCAATATGGGGTTCTGATCCCAGGACCTGGAAATCATGACCTGAGCCAAAGGCAGCCACTGGACAACTGAACTACCCAGGCACCCCCGATTTCACTCTTTTCAATGCTGTTGTAAATGTAGTCATTTTTCTAAATTTCATTTGTAGATTGTTCTCTGCTGTATACTATGTTTGATAAGACTCAATCATCACTGGCTGAAAATGAATACTATGAAATATTATCAATATCATAAAACTGATAATCCAGGGGCTCCTGGGTGGCTCAATGGGTTAAGCCTTTGCCTTCAGCTCAGGTCATGATCCCAGGGTCCTGGGATCGAGCCCCACATCAGGCTCTCTGCTCAATGGGGAGCCTGCTTCCTCCTCTCTCTCTGCCTGCCTCTCTGCCTACTTGTGATCTGTCAAGTAAATAAATAAAATCTTTAAAAAAACAAAAACAAAAACAAAAAACCGATAACCCAATTCTTCCAAATACGATTGCTGGAATTCCTCAGTCTTAATGAATATTTTTTTTACTCCCTCTTTTTCTCTGGAAGTGCTAAATCCTTAAGAACCTTGTAAATATGTACGATTTAAATACCATGTTAATATTCACTTGCTATTTGCAGGAAAGGACAAGATTGCAGAAAGCATACCAGTATCTCCATGTAATTTAATTAAAAGACATCTAAAACATTAGATACAATGGCATTATTATCTTGTCCACTGTCCTGAACATAATATATAATATTAATGATAATACCATCTATTTAGGTAATTCCAATTTTATGAAGAAGAAAATATTTTACAAACACGAGTTCATTAATCCCTACAATACTGCAATGGTTTGGTAGGATCAGGATTAACATCTTCGTCTTAGTTTTATAGCCAGGAAAAGTGTTACATATAACAAGTAAACAATGTCCTCAAGGTCATTCAGAAAATCAGAAGCTGGAGCTGATTCTAACAAAAGTCCCCTTCATTTGTCAAGAAATAGAAGTGGTTTGCTTACGTAAAATATGCAGTTATAAAAGTGTACACGTTTTGCATATGTGATCATGCTTTAAGTGTTAGAAGTGTTATTAAAAATAAATCTTAGGAAAACATTTTGTAAAAAATTTTAATTAAAACAATGACTGTTTAAACTCTCTGAAGAAGCAATCCTCAATGAATGATACTTGTGTACACTGAATTTTCATCTCTTAGGTTTGTCTGAATGGCAGTGACTAAATAAACCCTAATTATAACATTCATATATTTAATCAGAGTAACTAAATGACAGTGAGTTTATGTATAAATGGGATTTTTGTTAAAGGTCTATCACTAGAATTTCAACTGTAATAAAAAGCAATTATCAAGAAATATCTCTGGTATGGGAAGTCAAAACAAGCAGCAAGAGTAAGAAGAAGCTAAAATGGCTGCAGAATACTCTAAATTTCCAGATGGCTATAAATCAACAGGAACTCATGATATGAACCTTGAAGAACATGAAAAGTAAGAATTATTTCTGTCTCCCATTGCTTTTGAGAGCTTGTGGATTTCCTATAAAAACAGTAAAGAAGTTAAAAGGACGGCTCTACTTCAAAAAAAAATCAAAGGAAGATTATGATCATTATGGACCAGTACTGTTTAAGTCAGTAACTGGTAAGATTAGAGAACAAATTAATGAATAAATCATTCTATACTCCAGTAGATAAGTACATGTACTGGATCAGCTGAAAGGCTATGAGAAAAAAAGAAAAAAACAAATTGCTCCAGAATGATCTGCATTAATAGTTCATCTCTTTAGAATTCTGTTACATGAATACATCAGGTTTCCAGAATACACCCAAGAACACAAAATAAATAAAAACATGTTTCTGGGTCACCAAAACAGATGCCAAAAATTCCACACATTTAAAGCATTTTATGCACAGGCCAGTCCTTTAAGCTGTCACTCAGAATCTAATTGTTCTAATTTCAAACAATCCTAATCAAGATTTTTCTCCAATTATCTAGCCCATTGCAAATTGGACAGCAAGTGAGAGAAGAGGAAAAGGAAGAAAATCAACAACTAAAAGTCAAGTAAGGAACTGAAGAAATCTCTAGGGAATCCCATCAATCCAGGAGGAGTTCTCTAAAAATACTAACCATGAAAGGTGACCCAAAAAAGAGCTCAAGCAGATCACCCTTCAATGACATGTCCCAACCATGGGTTCAGCACTTTCAGTCCACAGTTTATCTTAGCCTGCTAGCTTATACTGCAAGCACATATGTGGCATTAATGGTCATCTGAATAAAGACTTCAATAGAGAAGTTAGAAATCAAAACAATCATAAGGCAAACAAAAGCGGTGCAGGGAAAACAAAGGTTATAAAGAGAGAAGGAAACTTCAAAAAAAACCCAATATAATTTTCAGAGATATGGTAAAGATATTGCTGCTATTAAGATAAGAACAGGGTTCTATGAAAAGGAAAAGAATGAGAAAAGGACTCTTAAAAATTAACAAAATGATAAGGAAAAAAAGCAAAGAGTTGGAGGATGAAGTTTAAAGAAGTCTCCAAAAAGTAGAGCAAAAGGTCAAAGGAATGCAAAAGGAAAGGAAAGGAAAGGAAGAGGGAAAGGGAAAGTAACAGGACTGAACAGAAAGGAAAGGAAAGGAAAAGAGAAAAAGAAAAGAGGGAAAGAAAAAAGGGAAGGGAAGGGCAGGGCAGGGCGGGGCGGGGCCAGGCCAGTCTAGGAGGCACAATCTCCAAATGAAAGGAATCCCAGAAAGGACAGACAGGAAAAAAAAAAAAAAAAAAAAAAAAAGGAGACAGTATCATAAAGAAATTATTCTGGAAAACTCAAAACTGAAAGAAATCAGCTTCTGGGTTATAAAGGACCTACTGAGCACCCAGCACAATGGAAGAAAATTGATCTCCACCTAGGCATATTATTGTAAAACTTCAAAACACTGGGGGCAAAGAGAAATTCTCACAAATAGCAAAGAAAAACTGTAAGATCACACCAAAGAATTAGGAAGCAGAATGGCTTTTTAATTCTTAACAATACTGGAAGCAAGACAATAGCGCGGTACCTTCAAATTACGAACAAAAGTGATTTTCAACCAAGAATTCTCTAAGCTATCATTCTAAAAATTAGGGTAGAATAATTTTTAGATATGGAAGATCTCAAAAAATGCATCTCCCATACAGTTTTCACTCAAAAGATACTAGAGGTGGTGCTCCACCAAAACAAAAAAAATAGTAAGAAAGAAGGAAATGTGGGATACAGGACGCATGAGATGCAGCAGAAGTAAGAAAATAGCATCCTCAGAACACAGTAAAGAATGATCCCAGTATCAGTGCTATACAATTAAAGAGGGAAACGTTCCAAATTTCAGCAACGTAACTCAAGAGATAGACATGTGAGGACTGTTCACACAAATCCCTCCCTGCAACAACACTGCTTTTAACAGTCTTTTCTACCTAAGCACAAAATGCTCAGGTTGAGCCTGACCCAGTCTCATACATACTTCGCTCATCCTAATCACAAGCTGATAGTGTTTCTACTCTCCCCCACCCCAACACCAACTTCCAATCCTACTTTGATGCCTTTATCCACTGAGGACATTCCTTTTACCCTGCAATGGCTACTATGGTCTACTTTGGAAAGCTGAGGATGGTACAGGGAATGCAGAAACAGAAAACAGAGTAGCGTTCATCTCCCTTCCATATTTCTGCCAGGCATCTAACACAAGACCCACACAACAGCCCTATCCTGACTACAGTAAGCCCTAAGCTGACCAGGACTTGTTCGTGACCTTGTCCACCATCCCCAGACGGGGCTTTGTAAACTCCGAGGGATAATGAAGCCCAGCCATGACCCAGGGGTTCAGTTCAGTCTCTCTAATTTTAGGGAGCCTACAGTGGCAATGCTGCCCTTCTCTTGCACAACTAGGTTTATTTATAAGTCACTCAGTTTTTCAAAACAACAGATTATTTTATGCAAAATAACAATGTGGTGGTTAACCTGTAAGGAAGAGCTAGGAAACATTATGGGCTTACCTCTGAGGCTGAGGGAGAAGAAAACAATAGAGGAGGAGCACATGGGAGGCTTAATAAAAAAATGATAATGTTTTCTTAATCCAGAAGCTGGATACTTAGTTGTTTTTGTATTGTTCTTTAAACCATAACACACATTTTATATCATTTTCCTCATGTGGTACACACTTCACAATTTAAAAAAAGAAAAAGATGGGGTGCCTGGGTGACTCAGTGGGTTAAAGCCTCTGCCTTCAGCTCAGGTCATGATCTCAGGTCCTGGGATCGAGCCCCACATCGGACTCTCTGCTCAGCAGGGAGTCTGCTTCCCCATCTCTCTGTGCCTGCCTCTCTGCCTACTTGTGATCTCTGCCAAATAAATAAATAAAATCTTTAAAAATAAATAAATAAATAAATAAAAAGAGAACAAAAAGAGCAAAAAAAAAAAAAAGGCTAAAGCATTAAGGAATGATTGGTTAATAAATTCCATTTTAACAAAACAAGTCAGTGCACTATTCAAATGACTGGAAAGCCATAATAGTCTCATAATAAAGGTGCACTGATGTCCACAGCAGAGAGCTACAAGAGTGATAACCATCATCTACCAAAAAAATAATACATAAGATGTAAAAAAGAGCAAGTAGCCTAACAAGGCACCATGCAAATTAGTAATGTGTATTATCACTGTTAATTATCAAATTAAATCAGAGCATAAAATAACTCTGGAAAGATGTCCATCTTAAAGAAACCATTTAGTGCTAAGATGGGTACAATCTCAACAATTCAGAAAACTAGATTTTCCAAAAAAAAAGAGTTCTAGAACCATCGTCATAACCAGGAGTTGCAGAAAGGGAACCCTTGACCAAAATGTATTTGTATTACAGTGTGACATGCCAATATCAGGTTTAAAAAAAAAAAGAATGTATAAAAACCTACATTTTAACTAAATGTTGATTTCCACATATTCTTATCAATTAACCAATAAAAGCTGGCTCTGAATCAATGGTATTCATTTCCCAACTGATCTTTACCTGCCTGTGTGGCACCAGGTCCCTTAATCTCCCATGTAGCCGGAGAATAAGTGCCTTTCAGAAGCCTGAAAGAGAGATCTGGGTTGGAGATAACCACAAAGAAGCCATCAGCATACAAGTGAGAGCAGAAATCCTGGCTGTGCACGAGATTATCCTCAGAGAACATAAAGTCAAGTAAGATAAAGCCCACTCATCAAATTCCAAGAGCTTCCAATGCTGAACACGTTGGACAAGTGAAGAAGCAGGTAAAAGAGAGAGCCGCCGTGTCAGTGAAACTGGAGGAGAACAAGGTGAGAGGAGGTGTTAGGGAGCCATGAAAGGAAGGTTCAAGAGAGGAAGTAGCAACAGCTATCAGCAGCGTACAGAACAGCAGCCGGTAGTAAAACAATTTCTATTTCTCCACAGTGTTCTGGGCGGCACGTTAAGCACTTGATGTATTCTACTTAGTTCTCCCAGCCATGCGATGAAACACCTACTATCATCACTCCAGGGCAGAGTCTAGAGACTCCGAGAGTAACACACTCAAATCAGGCAAGCTGGAAAACAAGGAGGCCAGGACTAATAGTCACTACACCTAAGTTTTCAACTCCTGCAAATTCTAACAGGAGACCTACATTCCAACTATGAGTACACATTCGTATATGGTCATGAGAGTATAAAATGTTCCACATAAAAGCTGATATTTTCGAGGCAAGCCATGAGTTGTTTTCTTTTTTTACCCCCAAACCTCACACAGACAAGAAACTAGGATTAATTTTACAGATCAATTCAAAACAAGTTTCAAGAATAAAGGTTTAAAACTTCAAATTAAATGTAGTACAACTTAGCCTTAGGGTTTTAAATGGCCAACTTTTGAGGGCTGGTTTCTTTAAATCAATTATGATCGATATAAGCCAGATGGCCGGACTGTCAAACGGGATAGAGCTGTCTGCATGATAAGGTCACTGCATCTGTCACTGGGAGACTCTGGGAAAAGTGTCACATCCAGAAACTCCCTAACCTCACAGCCCATATATCTGAGAGAAGTCCATCAGGGATTAAGATGTGCAGTGAGGGGATTAGATGGGGTTACAATGTTTGACAGTGTTTGTCTGTCAAATTATTGTTTGCATTTTTATTGTGGGAGTAAAGAGAGGAAACAAAAGCAAAGCACTCCACAGCCAAAATGGCATCTAAGGGGGTTACCCAGGTACGTGATTTTATTTCTTTGACTTTAAACACTGTTACCCCATCTTACTACAAACAATATAATCTTAACAGGGGCCATACGATGTCTGATATCAGGAAGGACAGTGCCGTAATTAAACACTATTTCTGTGAGGATTGTGTGGTACGGGTTCAGACAAGATCATACGTGGTATGGTACTGTCATTTGCAAAACAATCTCACTCCTACTGCTTTAGAGAGTCGCTCCAGAAGAGCAGTGACTGGAAAACCATAACACATTCCTAATAAAGGTGCAACAATGTTTGCAGCAGAGAGCTACAAGAGTGATAAACATCATCTATCAAAAAATAAAAAATAAAACATAAAAAAGAGCAAGTAGCTCGACATTCCTCACTAATACTGTATTTATTCCCATGGAGGCACAGGCCCCTTGTGTACTTTTCTAGTTCATATTTGCAGCGCTGTGGAATCCCAAGTTCGGAACAAAATAATCTAAAAAAGACAGGAGTAGCCATCAGGCTCATGTAGAGTTAACATCCTTGCTGGAGCATATTTTTAGGGTCTCTCTTCCTAGCTAAGCTATAGATTCAAGTCAAGAGTCGGGAATAAGCCTGGTCTTGTCCATTAATAAACATTCCTATCTAGAAGGATTTTAACTCTTGTATTTGTTGTCAACATTTTTCATATGGAAAAGTGACATGACCAACAATAATTATTTAATCACTCTATGCTGAAAATGCACAGGGGTAGAAATAGGAATGTGGGGACTCAGATTGTTTGGTTGGTTCACAGCCACAATTAAATCAGGTGACCTCTAAAGATGAGTCTGTTCATGCATTATTAACCTAACTGTGGGAGTTAAAGGATTTTTATCTTCTGCCTGTAGAAGAAATTAGCCAAATTTAGCTTGAATTTGTATACTTTCACTACATTAAATGAATTAACCAATGGCCCATTCTTTATGCTTTCACAATGTAACAAATGAAACTGAATTGAGAAGCAAAATATTCAGAATCTAGACATTCTTCATAAAACAGGGAAATTCAACATGTGAAAATTCGTTATTCTGAAATTTATTAAGCATGAGCCAATGCATTACACTTGGCCTGAATCCTCAGTTTTAAATTTTCACCTTCACCATACAAATGTTCCAAACAACTCATTTGCAAATGCAGAATATGACTGTCCCTATATTTTACAAATAGGAAGCAAAAGAAGATAAAGTAGGTATAGAGAACCTCCTTCCATAATGCTGATGATACAATGTTAAGACAGAGCCTGATACCCTGACAAGGCTATAGAGATTTTATAATATATAGCATATAAGATTATGTGTAATTATATACACACACAACTTGGGGCTAGAACTGATAATGGTGAGGACAGTAACAACAGCTAATAGAGAGAGCATATGACATCACCAGACATTATCCTCAGAGGTGTAGATATGCTAACTTCTTCGCTGTGAGACAGGTCCCACATTATGGTCAATTTAGGGATAAGGGGCACGGCTGGTGGAGAGGTATGTCACACAGCTACTGACTCAATGGAAAGCAGGAGTTCAAGACCAAGCATTGTGCTTCTCAGCATCCAAGCTCTTAACCACTATGGCATATCATCTCTCTTCCCTGAGAAAAGTTCATCAACAATGTTATTTTACGATTAAAACCCTATTTGATTTTACAGTGACAAACCGTATGATAAATATGCTCTAATTATATATAAATTTTCTTTGGAATTTATGAATTGAAATTTTGAGAAATGCAGGTAAACAGATCTACAACAGGATAAGATGTGAACTCGGAAGAGAGTTGGCATATCATCTGCACGGCGTCCGCATTTTAAGTGCCTCCAAGCTCTGAGAACAGCATGTGTGAAGGCACAGAGCTGTGATGGGACACAAAGTGGGGCATGTGGAAGACAGCAGAGGAAGCCAAGCTAACCAGTGATGCGGCCAAAGTCAATGGAGATCTCCTGAGAAGCATGACATCATCACCAATGTTTTTAAAGAGAATAATCTTGTCTACCTTGTGGAGAAGGCAGAACTGTTACATGCTCCAGCTGTGGGCTTGAACTAAGCCAACCGTAAACAAAAGGGAAGTCTCACTGAGAGAACAGTTTTGAGTCATAATGCGGTGTCATCCGCAGGCTGTGCATACATACTAAGAAAAGCACAGAGACTGTGCTAAAGCTTCAAGCTTGAGATGGAGGCGACATCCCTCCTCGTTAGCCAAGATAGGGAATGCCCTGGAGTAGGAGCACTTTAGAAAGACAGAAGGTTTTTAAATGCCTTTATTACAAATTTAAAATCTGGGGAAGCTCCTTTTTCACATTCAAAGAGTTCTCAAATACAGACAGCAGAGTAAGTCCTTCATTGGAAGATCTCATTTGTGAGTGGGCAGAAGATGAGACCTGTGGGCATCAGTCCAGCTTCTAATAGGCAGTCTCACCATTGAGACTATGTTCATTCCTAAACTTAACAGAGAAGAATAAAATGTATACAGTCCAATAGGGAATAAACTGTGCCCAAAAGACACTCCTGGATCAGTCCCCAAGTTTTCCTCTTAAGATGAAAGTGTTTCTGTCCCACTGGCCCTTGGATGTTTCCCCAAATGTACTAATATTATTCTCTCTTTTTTTGAGTTTGAGTTTGAGTTACAGTAGGTCTCAGGTCCTAGAGGAGAGAAGGACAATGCTAAACAGTAGCCCATAAAATATAATGGCCTAGAACTCAAAGTGAGGTTGCACACAGACAGACAGGAAGCCAGGGGACCAAGAAGTGGAGAAGTCCCCATATCACTTCTTGCACACGGTAAATGTTTACCAAATAAAGTACATACAGTAATCTCTGAACTATGCAGCATAATCAGAGAACGAGGTGATTCAAACAGGTGCACTCTGTAAATGTTTGCACTTATTTTAAAAATTGGGTTAAAGTTTTAATAACTTTGGTGATTTTCCCAATATAGTCCGTGCTTTCTTTGACAGAGTATATAAAACATAACACTTTTTCAAAAATTTGTAATTTTTTTTCTTTTTTTAAAAATTTTATTTATTTGACAGAGATCACAACTAGGCAGAGAGGCAGGCAGAGAGACAGGGGAAAGCAGGCTCCCCGCTGAGCAGAGAGCCCAATGCCAGGACTCTGGGATCATGACCTGAGATGAAGGCAGAGGCTTAACCCACTGAGCCACCCAGGCGCCCCAAAAATTTGTAATTTCTAACATGAGTTTTCTTACAATAACATAATGTTATGCTACCCTCAGAGTTATTACTAATTGAGAGATTCTTACCACTACCTTAAATGTCCCCAAACTAGTATAATCCCTTCTTCTTCTCCAGGTAAGAAGCCCTTCTCATTTCTAACTGCTCCATCTAGCACTACTCACACCTCCCTCCAAATTCCTATCTTTAATCTTGACTGTAATAGAATAACATATAACAAAACTCATTAAAATTATATATAAAGTAAAACAGACTGATCCAAGTTTAAAAAGCATAAGTCCTCCCTATGTAATATAAAAGGGACTTTAAATAGCTATTTTAAATGTTATAGGGAGGAGGAGGTGTTCATTTGTGTTCTCTTAGGTTCTTGGAACATATTGGACTTCTAAATAAACTGGATGACAGTTTACTAAAGAAAAAAACCTAATTTTTCAAAAAACCCACCTAAGCATAATACAAAACTGCACTCTTCCAATGAACACTCTGTACCAGAACTTTTTCTTTTTGCCTGCTCTGGCTACAACAACCTGTTGAAACATTTGATGACTTGTGAGCTACTTGAATTGATATTTCCAATTCAAACTGGAAGTTTGGATGAAGGATTTGTAATGGAACTTCGTTGCCAATTCAGTCTGGTCATTCCATGTACAGACAAATTCAGACTGATCTACTACAGCAAATCCAATGTTCTGTAAGTCACAGAGGCTATGTCATAAGTGAGAAAGGATGATCAAACGCAGTATTGGTGAGCTAACACAAGAATGATTCTTTTAACCTTGCAAGAGAGAAATTGAAACTGAAAAGCCTTAGCATTGCAAAAGCCCTGCCTCATGAAGAGAGGATCCATAAAATTCCTTCCATTATTCTCCTTTTCTTTAGTTAGCTAAATAATGGAATAGCCCAAGAAAATCAAGTTTCTTGCTTAATTATGAGTATTTTATCAGTGTAGCTACTACCTTGTAAATATGTATAAATTAGAAATCAAGAAAACAATACTTTGTAGTGAGAATAGCACACTACACATAAAGTAATACTTTCAGGGGAGCCTGGGTGGCTCAGTGGGTTAAAGCCTCTGCCTTCAGCTCAGGTCATGATCCCAGGGTCCTGGGATCGAGCCCCACATCGGGCTCTGTGCTCAGCAGGGAGCTTGCTTCCTCCTCTCTCTCTCTCCCTGCCTCTCTGCCTACTTGTGATCTGTCAAATAAATAAATAAATATCTTAAGAAAAAAAAAGAAAAAGTAAAAGTAATACTTTCAGTTCTTTTTTTGAGTACAAAATCCATAAGCATCACTAAAATCTGATTAATGAAATAACTCAATGGACCAAGCTCTGGTCTTAAAGATTAAAAACAGAGTTTTAGCTCTCAAATAATGGCAAGGATGGATAAATGGACGAAAAGTAGACAGACACGTGAAAATATCTTAAAACACAATACATGCATAAACTACATACTATTTGAATATCAAATTTCCAGTTTTTCTCAGATCATCTTAAATATAAAAATTTTAATTATTAGTCAACTAAAGACCAAATTAAGTTCTGTGTTCAATCAAGAAGAGCACATGAAACAGCTGCATCTTTCTGTTTTTGCCATTATTGTCAATGAGTTGGGACTTTGTTTTATAATTATAGTCTTAATAGGATGTCAAGATGTTATGTAACAAACAAAACATCAGTCAACCAGAAAGCAACAGGGCACTTGTTAAGCATGAACTGTGTGATCCTGGATCCAGTCCACCGTGTAAAGGAGGAGGAGGAACGCTGATGAAGAACTGTCCACACATGCCTTTAGTAAGGTCATCCCAATCTCACAGACACATCTGTCAACCACCAGCTTTTTAATTAGAGACATTATTCTTCAATTCACAAATCTGCCCCCACACATAACAAACAATTTCAGCAGAGGAGAAAGTTTGAGATGAACAGAAAAGACTTCCGGAAATGTTGAGGATTTAAATATGTGGTTATTTTTTTTTTCTCATGTTTTAAGTCCCTAAAAAGCATGCATTTGAGGAAATTTAAGTTTTATCCTGCCAAATGCCCAAATCACATCAGGCTTTGCAAATGAAATGAACACCCTGCACTATATCCAGAAAGCAACAAGAAGTCAATGTAAGCTGAACAAAAGTAATGTGTTCCATACGGACAGAGGATTTTTAAATGCCAGTTTCATAAGAGCACCTGTATTCACTGAATCAACTAAACGGTGGTAAATAAGATATTTTTATCTATGCTAATTACTATTTCTAATTCTTAAATTCTGTTCAAGAGCAAGGACTCTTTAAATGGCAACTTTATACTTTGATTACATAATTGTTGGCATATGAGAAAAAGCATCTGGCTTGTAAACAATGTTGGATTTATTGCTCTGATTCATTTAAAAAGCCATAACACTCATGTTACATTCAGTGGAGCAAAGAGACAATATCTAAAGTTCTACCTCAGCTAAGAATGTGTGTACTGCCTTAATTAGTAGCTGTGAAAAGACTTCAGGAGAGATAGAGTTGTATGTTTATTTCCTTTTCTAAGTAAATCTCATCAGGCAAAATTAGGTAATTCTATACAAGTTAAGACTGCTATCACAAGCATTTATGAATGGGGGGAAAAGAAGTGCTTTAATCTTTAATTCATTTTATAGGCAATTCAACATCATATTTCTATCACATCTACCATAAAACAGCAACAACTGCATTGTTCAAAGCTCTCAACCAGTAGTTCTTACCCTGGGTTGCACACTGAAATTGTTTGGGATCTTTACAAAATACGGATGCCTGGGTTCCACCTCCACAGGCTCTGATGTAATTGGCTGGGGGAGGCAGTCTGTCTGAGTAACAGTAGACTTAAATGTTTCCCCAGGTGATTCTAGTGCCCAGAAGGGGCTGCCACTCTAAGCTTCAGATGGCTCCTCAGAAATTCTAGTCTTCACAGTCACCAAACAGGAGTCTATTTGCAGTCCTCCCTGTGAAGACATCAGGATAGGAAGACAGGCTGACCTTCTAGCTGTGGTCTCACTCTATGTTGTCAACATGAGAGACATCTGAATAGCAGCCAGAGTGAACCCCTTAACAACCTAGGAGGATGGAGTGCCTGGGTGGCTCAGTGGGTTAAAGCCTCTGCCTTTGGCTCAGGTCGTGATCCCAGGATCCTGGGATCAAGCCCTGGATCGGGCTCTCTCCTCGGTGGGGAGCCTGCTTCTACCTCTCTCTCTGCCTGCCCCTCTGCCTACTTGTGATCTCTGTCTGAAAAAAAAAAAAAAAAAATAAAAAAAAAAAAAAAAAAAAAAACACAACCCGGGAGGGGTGGACATCCTGCTCACTTGAGACTTCAAACCCCCATCACATGCACACTTACATCAGGCAATCCAAACAAGACCCCTGCCCTTCTTCTCCTGTCATCTATAAAGTGAGGTTACATGAGGGTTAGAGCAAAGGTGTGGGGAAAGGGATCTATCTGTTGATGGTGGCTATTTGACCACTGCAATTTTGGGCCCCTCAGGAATAAACGCCAAACAGAAGCAAATTTGCTGTGGAAATGCTGGACAGGGAGAACCTACTACTCTCCTAGTCTTCTGGAAATGCCTTAAGAGATGGGAGGGAGTATGCTTCATCAAGGCCTAAAGGAAGCTCCCTGCCCACACATGGGACTGGGACTCCCTGCAACATCCTATACGAATGGGGGGTGTGGGGTTGACAGGCCTCTGGAGTCAGGGGTGTGGGCTCACGCAGAGTTTTCCCTTCATGAGCCATTTCAAGCAGTGGGTGTCTCGGCATGTAGTTCTGTTTCATGTTTTCACGCTGAATGCCATTCCTGATAGAGAGTTACGTGGAGGAAGCCATGGCATTCCCTATGGTAAATGCTTAACCTAAGGTCTCTAAAGGAGTATCAGAAGAAAAAGAATGGCAATCTTTAAAATGATGTATAGAACACATGAATGGCTGGCAATCACAGGCACTCAATAAATATTTGTTGAATTAATGAATATATTTGTTCTATGCCAGATGTGATCCCTATGCCAAATTTCATACCCTTTCCCCAAGAGTAACAAAACAATCCTAAAAGAGCTGTTAAGAAATATAAATCCTGGGAATTCATTTCTCTTCTGCTAATTGGTATCAGTGATAAGGGCTATTAACTTAAAATATGCCTATTTTCTATGAAAAGAATTTAATAATCCATCATTCATATTAAATTACCTGGATGCAAAGTAAGAATACTAGCAGTCACAAGATTAAAGTGTTACAAGATATACTATACGAGTAGTAATAATTTCACTTTAAGACAGACTTCTTTTCATTAAATTGGTACCTATGTCTAAATATCAAGAGAAATAATGCCAGCATGAAGGCAAGTGACAATATATCATTTTCGTGTATTCTCTCAACAAAAAAGAAAGAAAATAAACAAACCACCAGTAAGCACAAGGCAGGTTAAAAAAAAAAAAAGTTCACCCTGAAAATTAGCTATCCAAATGTATTGGCCTTTGACTATTTTATGTCACTGGCAAAATCATTTCTTCATGACAGGACTCATTTAGTGACACGACAATTCCCATTAATTCAGTTTTACAACAAACTTGAGCTAGTAATTAGTTAGCATGAATCCTGCTGCATTACCATATGTACTTTGTGACCAAATTTTAATAAGACCATCTCATCTGTATTCACACAGTGCTGTTAGGCCTATTATTTTTTATATGTTGCCTTAAAATAAATCTACTTTACCTTTCACATTAGAAACTTTCCTTGGATTACAAATAGGCAGGAAAAAAAATTTTTGAATAAAAACAAACTAGGTAGCTAATCCTATCTTGACTTGAACCTCAATCTATCTCAAGATATGCACCTTTCCTTATTACTAATAATTAGTTTCTGGAAATCCAGTACTCAGTGCTGGATGAACAGTAAAACATGAGTGTGCATGCACACACACACACACAAAAAATTTCTTCCCAAAATCTTAAGATTCTGAATTAGAAAGAAAATGGCAAAAATATATATCTAATATACCAATAGTAAACATGTGCGTGCACACACACACATACAAAATGTCTTCCTAAAATCTTAAGATTCTGAATTAGAAAGAAAATGGCAAATATATATATCTAATACACTGATAGTAATAGAGGATTTTATATCAATTCTCAGTGAGGCAGCAACTATTAAAGACAAAAATTATACCAAACTTTTCATGATAAACTCAATTATTTATAGCCAAAATGTTGCTTGTTAAGTTACACCTGAAGAAATAAATATTCCAAATTAAGTGTGTAAAGTATTTGATGTCCTAGCTGAAAAAGTATTCCACTCTGTGGACAATAATACTGGCTTCCTGCCCAACTACCATCCCTGCACCCTCTGCTGTGCCCAGGCTTTAACTTATTCTCAGACCCTTAATTTAGATCATTCTTCCCAAGGCTTGCAATCTTCAGTAAAGGCTACTGTCAAATATGCTAACCCCAACTTACCCTAAAGCAGCAAATGGTTACTGCAATTGCCACCCACAGTAGTCTCCTTCACAATGACTGGTTTAAGTAATGGGCCTGTGACACAATCCTGGTGCCTGAAAGGGCTTGGTGGATCTCCAGGAATCTCCTGAGAAGGTCTTACACAAACAGGCCCTTAAATGGGACATTTACTCTTGTTAGCCTCTGGTCATTTTCTGTGCGAGCTATCCTTACACCTTGAAGAGAGCCTGTATAGGAGCCCAAGTCCTAGCTGGCAGGCTAAGAAGGTGAGAATGGAAAACATGGGTGAAATGCAGGTTTTTGATGATGTTGCTGAGGCCCCCAGTCAACAATCCCTAGAATTACTCTACACAAGGCTTCTTGTTTTGTACATAATAAATTTCCTTTCTGCTTAAGCCATTTTCAGTTGTTTTTCCACTACCTAAAGCATCCTAACTCATGACCACAGTAATGGGCTTCAAAAATCATCTCACGATCATACAACACTTACAAAACATGATTATATATTATGCCATAAACTAATCCTTAGTTCAAAAGAACAAATTATAGGGATCAGATTCCCTGAAGATAATGTAATAAAAACTGAAATTCGTGACAAAAATAGCCAAATAAGAGAAAAAAATTTCAATTCTCATCAAAAATGAAATCACTTATCAAAGCAGCTACAGAAGCAATTGTAAAATTTTTAGAAAATAATGATAGTAAGGATGTTACGCCCCAGAAAAGAGAAAAAAGATAAGAAAAAAGAAGCGGACTCTCAGCAGCCTCGGGGCAGCAGCAGCATCCTCCTTGCTTCCTTTTCTTTCCTTCCACTTCTTTCTGTTATCCTCCTCCTCTTCCTCCTTCCCCTGCCCCATCTCCCTTTCTTCTCCGGAGGGCACAGTCCTCAGGTCCATGAGCGCAGGCAGCTGCCACTGTGGATGCATCCAGACCAGCACCTTTTGACTTGGGATTGGTTAGAAAATAATGCCTGTTTGAGGAGGAGAGAAGATGGTGGAGAAGTAAGAGGCGCTGTTTCAACCTGTCCCCTAAAGTGAGCTGATTACCTACCAAAGAACTCTGATCACCCACAAAATCAGCCTGAGGTTAGAATTATACACTTCTGGATCTCTGTGGGGGCAGAAAATGCCAGTGGACAGAAGCATTCCAGGATGCACCTTGCCTGCACCATGACTGATACATTCAGCTACAAATACGTTTAGCCATCTCTCACCAAAATGACTAGAAGGAGGAATGCCCAACAGAAGAAAAATTCAGAGACTGGGCCCTCTCCATCAGAGCTATTGGATATGGACATAGACAGCATGTTGGAAAGGGAATTCAGGCCAACAATTATCCAGGCAATAACTAGGTTGGAGAAAGTCTTTGATGACAAAATGGAACTGATTAGGGCAGAAGTGAAAGCCACCAGGGATAATGTTAACAATGCTCTCAATGAGTTCCAATCTAATCTAAATTCTCTAAAAGCTAGGGTAACTGAGGCAGAAGATAGAATTAGTGATCTGGAGGACAAACAGATAGAGAAAAAGGATCAGAAGGAAGCCTGGAACAAACAACTTAGAAGCCACGAAAACAGAATTAGGGAAAAATGACGCCATGAAACATTCCAACATCAGAATTATTGGAATCCCTGAGGGGGAGGAGAAAGAAAGAAAACTAGAAGATATAGTTGAACAAATTCTCCATGAAAATTTTCCCAATCTGGCAAATGGAACCAGCATTCGTATACTAGAGGCAGAAAGGTCTCCCCCAAGATCATAGAATCTAGAAAGACCTCGAGACAACTGATTGTGAAAATGATGAATCATAATTTTAGACAGGAGCTCTTGAAAGCAGCTAGGGGGAAGAAATCCCTTACATACAGAGGAAAGCCCATCAGAATAATGTCAGACCTGTCCACAGAAACCTGGCAAGCCAGAAAGGGCTGGCAAGATGTATTCAGGGCACTAAATGAGAAGAACATGCAGCCAAGAATACTTTATCCAGCAAGACTGACATTCAAAATGGATGGAGAAATAAAGAGCTTCCAAGACCAGCAAGGTTTAAAAGAGTATGTGACCACCAAGCCAACACTGCAAGAAATATTAAGGGGAGGGTCTATAAAAGAGGGAAAAACCCAAGAATATCATTGAACAGAAATATATGGAGACAATCTATAGAAACAAAGACTTCGCAGGTAACATGATGTCAATAAAAATGTATCTCTCAATAATCACTCTCAATGTGACTGGCCTAAATGCGCCCATAAAACGGCTCAGGGTTGCAGATTGGATAAAATGACAGGACCCTTCCATATGTTATCTACAAGAGACCCATTTTGAACCTAAGGGTACATCCAGACTGAAAGTGAAAGGATGGAGAAGCATCTTTCATGCCAATGGGCCTCAAAAGAAGGCTGGGATAGAGATTCTCATATCAGATAAAATAGATTTTAAAGACTGTAGTCAGAGATACAGAAGGACACTACATAATTCTTAAAGGGACTATCCACCAAGAAGATCTAACAATTGTAAATATTTATGCAGCCAATTCCATAAGGAAACTGTTAATCAAGATAAAGAGTCATATTAATATGACTACATTAATAGGAGATCTTAACACGCCACTCTCAGTAATAGACAGATCACCCAAGCAGAAAATCAATAAAGAAACAAGAGCATTGAACACACATTGGACAAGATGGAATACAGAACATTCCATCCTAAAACAACAGAATATTCATTCTTCTCGAGTGAACATGGAACCGTCTCCAGAATAGACCATATACAGGCTCACAAATCAGGGCTCAACTGATACCAAAAGATTAAGATTATTCCTTGCATATTCTCAGATCACAATGCTTTGAAACTGGAGCTCAACCACAAGGAAAAGTTTGGAAGGAATTCAAACACCTTAAGACCACCTTGCTTAAGAATGCTTGGATCAACCAGGAGATCAAAGAACAACTTAAACAATTCATGGAAACCAATGAGAATGGAGCTACTTCGGTCCAAAACCTATGAAACACGCAAAGGCGTTCCTAAGGGGGAAAATACATAGCCATCCAAGCCTCCCTCAAAAAAATTGAAAAATCCAGAATACACCAGCTGTCTCTACACCTTAAAGAACTGGAGAATCAACAACAAATTAAGCCAACTCCACACACAAGAAGGGAAATAATCAAGATTAGAGCAGAGATCAAAGAGATAGAAACTAGAGATACAGTAGAACGTATCAATGAAACTAGAAGCTGGTTTTTTGAAAGAATCAATAAGATCAATAAACCACATTAGGCCAAACTAATCCAAAAGAAAAGAGAGCAGGCCCAGATTAATAAAATTATGAATGAAAAGGGAGAGATCACAACTAACACCAAGGAAATAGAAACAATCATCAGAAATTATCACCAACAGTTATATGCCAATAAGTTAAACAACCTAGATGAAATGGATGCATTCCTGGAAAACTATAAACTTCCAAAGTTGAACCAGGAAGAAATTGACAACCTGAATAGGCTGATATCTAGTAATAAGATTAAAGCAGTGATCAAAAACCTCCCAAAAAACAAGAGCTCAGGACCTGATGGATTCCCTGGGGAATTCAACCAAACTTTCAAAGAAGAAATAACACCTATTCTCCTGAAGCTGTTTCAAAAAATTGAAGCATTAGGAAAACTTCCAGACTCTTTTTATGAAGCCAGCATTACCCTGATCCCCAAACCAATCAAAGACCCCACCAAAAAGGAGAATTTCAGACCAATATCCCTGATGAATATGGATGCTAAGATTCTCAAAAAGATCCCAGCTAATAGGATCCAACAGTACATTAAAAAGATTATCCACCATGACCAGGTAGAATTCATCCCTGGGTTGCAAGGATGGTTCAACATTCGCAAATCAATCAATGTGATAGAACAAATCAATAAGAGAAGAGAGAAGAACCACATGGTCCTCTCAATTGATGCCGAAAAAGCATTTGACAAAATCCAGCATCCATTCCTGATTAAAACGCTTCAAAGTATAGGGATAGAGGGAACATTCTTCAACTTCATAAAGTCTATCAATGAAAAACCCACAGCAAATATCATCCTCAATGGGAAAAAGCTCACAGCCTTCCTGTTGAGATCAGGAACACAACAAGGATGCCCATTCTCACCACTCTTGTTCAACATAGTATTAGAAGTCCTAACAACAGCAACCAGACAACAAAGAGAAATAAAAGGTATTCAAATTGGCAATGAAGAAGTCAAACTCTCTCTCTTCGCAGATGACATGATACTTTATATGGAAATCCCAAAAGACTCCACCCCAAAACTATTAGAACTCATACAGCAATTCAGTAATGCGGCAGGATACAAAGTCAATGTACAGAAATCAGTTGCTTTCTTATACACTAACAATTAAAATACAGAAAGGGAAATTAAAGATTCGATTCCATTTACTATATAGCACCAAGAACCATAAGGTACCTGGGAAAAAAAACCTAACCAAAGAGGTAAAGGATCTGTACTCAAGGAACTACAGAACACTCATGAAAGAAACTGAAGAAGACACAAAAAGATGGAAGACTATTCCATGCTCATGGATTGGAAAAATAAACATTGTTAAAATGTCTATACTGCCTACAGCAATCTATACTTTCAATGCCATCCCAATCAAAATTCCACTGGCATTTTTCAAAGAGCTGGAACAACCAATCCTAAAATTTGTATGGAATCAGAAGAGACCCCGAATTGCTAAGGAAATGTTGAAAAAGAAAAACAAAACTGGGGACATCACGTTGCCTGATTTCAAGCTTCACTACAAAGCTGTGATCACCAAGACAGTATGGTACTGGCATAAAAACAGACACATAGACCAGTGGAACAGAGTAGAGAGCCCAGACATGGACCCTCAACTCTATGGTCAAATAATCTTCGACAAAGCAGGAAAAAATATACAGTGGAAAAAAGACAGTCTCTTCAATAAATGGTGCTGGGAAAATTGGACAGCTATATGCAGAAGAATGAAACTCAACCATTCTCTTACACCACACACAAAGATAAACTTGAACTGGATAAAAGACCTCAAGGTGAGGCAGGAATCCATCAGAATTCTAGAGGAGAACATAGGCACTAACCTCTACGATATCAGCTACAGCAATTTCTTTCAAGATATGTCTCTAAAGGCAAAGGAAACAAAAGCAAAAATGAACTTTTGGGACTTCATCAAGATAAAAAGCTTCTGCACAGTAAAGGAAATAGTCAACAAAACAAAGAAGCAACCCACAGAATGGGAGAAGATATTCGCAAATGACAGTACAGACAAAAGGCTGATATCCAGGATCTATAAAGAACTTCTCAAACTCAACACACACACAAAACAGATAATTATGTCAAAAAATGGGCAGAAGACATGAACAGACACTTCTCCAATGAAGACATACAAATAGCTATCAGACACATGAAAAAATGGTCATCATCACTAGCCATCAGGGAGATTCAAATCAAAACCACATTGAGATATCACCTTACACAAGTTAGAATAGCCAAAATTAGCAAGACAGGAAACAACGTGTGTTGGAGAGGATGTGGAGAAAGGGGAACCCTCTTACACTGTTGGTGGGAATGCAAGTTGGTGCAGCCACTTTGGAAAACAATGTGGAGATTCCTTAAGAAATTAAAAGTAGAGCTTCCCTATGACCCTGCCATTGCACTACTGGGTATTTACCCCAAAGATACAGATGTAGTGAAAAGAAGGGCCATCTGTACCTCAATGTTCATAGCAGCAATGGCCACAGTTGCCAAACTGTGGAAAGAACCAAGATGCCTTTCAACGGACAAATGGATAAGGAAGATGTGATCCATATACACTATGGAGTATTATGCCTCCATCAGAAAGAATGAATACCCAACTTTTGTATCAACATGGAAGAGATTATGCCGAGTGAAATAAGTCAAGCAGAGAGAGTCAATTATCATATAGTTTCACTTATTTGTGGAGCATAACAAATAACATGGAGGACATGGGGAAATGGAGAGGAGAAGGGAGTTGGGGGAAATTGGAGGGGGAGATGAACCAAGAGAGACTACGGACTCTGAAAAACAATCTCAGGGTTTTGAAGGGGCGGGGGGTGGGAGGTTGGGTGAGCTTGTTGGGGGGTATTATGGAGGACACGTATTGCATGGAACACTTGGGTATGGTGCATAAACAATGAATTCTGGTACACTGAAAAGAAATTTTAAAAATTAAAAATTTAAAAAAAAAAGAAAAGAAAAGAAATAAAGCCAGACTTATAATCAGGAAAAAAAAGAGCATAAAATTGAGGAGATGGGAAGTAGTCAACAAATTAATCACTTAAAGATATCAGAAAGCAAACAGCTATAAACAAAATACAGAAAGATAAAAAATAAAAATAGATGAATCTGGAAAAGAGCTGAGAGAGCTGAATGTCTTTGAAGAGGGCAGGGAATACATGCTTTTAGCTTGTCTGATTTAGAACAATTAGAGAAAATACAATATGCAACAGTAGGAGTAAGCAAAATTGTATAACCTCAGAAACAGATAGTATAAAAATTTTAAAGGACATTATATTCAGGAACAGTACGAAATCTGAGTACTTTACGGTTTTCTCATTACCATCCCCCTAAGGGGACTTTCCTAATCAATATCCTGCCCTTGAAATTAAATGCTAAGGAGTAAGATTTTGTTGGGCAGGACTCAGCTTTGGAGGGCCATAGGCATTGTAATTTCCAAGGTTTTTTTGTTTGTTCATCTGTTTTTACCTCCTCTGGAACCCATACCAGTTTTCATAATGTTGTCCTTGTTGAGAATACATGCAACAAGTATAATGCTTTAGAAAAATAAGGACTTTCCAACTGATTCAAGAGAGAAAACACAAGAATACCAAAAACAATGTGTAAAGTTGTGAAAGTTTTCAACAAATTACTACCAAAAAGGGGACACAAATGATATTACATATCTAAACTTCAGAGTTTCATAATCCTTACACTAGACCAGGAGTGGGTAAACTGAGAGCAGCAGACCAATCCTGGCCTGCCACATGTTCTTACACAGTTTTCTTGGAACACAGCTGCACTCTACCTGTTGTCTGAGGCTGCTTTCAAGAACAATGGCAGAGGTGAGTAGTTATGATGGATAATATCTGGCTCACAAAACCTAAAATATTTATTATCTGGCCCTTTACATAAAGATAGCTCACACAACATTTGCAATTCAAGTATAACATTTATGGACTTAATACAATAGTTTTAATACACATGTAAGATAAATACAAGCTCATATAGGATACAACCGTTAAGAAAGGCAGAGTATAATGTACATTCTTATCAAACACGTGTGCAATGTTCATAAAAATTACCAAATATTAGAACAAAAGAATATACTCACAAACTTAAAAAAAGATAAATCATGTTAATCTTTTTAAATGAAAGAAATGGGTTAACGTTAAAACATAGTTACAAAAAGTACTATCTCCATATTTACCTATGTAGCTATAAAACCTTACATATAAATATGTTTGGGAATAAAGGGGGAAAAAGGAAAAACTTGCATGTCCTTTACATATAATAATAATTAGAGCTTACAGAAAGAAGACTGAGAAATAGCCTGAGCGGGGTCAGAAAAAATTCATATCATAAGATTTATTTACTAGAAAAAAAAAAAAAAAGATATATTTACTCGAAAACATAAGACACTGAAAAGTAGTAAAGTTCTTAACTCAGAAAATAAGAAAAAAAAAAAAAACTCACAAATAAATCCCAAGAAGAAAGCAGAATAAATCATTAAATACAAAATAAAAAAGAATTAGGAAACAAAATAAAATACCAGGACATTCGAAATCTAGGTGCTTTAAAATGATCAAGAAAACTGGCAAAGTTTTGTAAGTCTAGTTAAGAAAAAAGAAAGTTCGGGCGCCTTGGTGGCTCAGTGGGTTAAGCCGCTGCCTTCGGTTCAGGTCATGATCTCAGGGTTCTGGGATCGAGTCCCGCATCGGGCTCTCTGCTCATCAGGGAGCCTGCTTCCCTCTCTCTCTCTCTGCCTGCCTCTCTGTCTACTTGTGATCTCTGTCAAATAAATAAATAAAATCTTTAAAAAAAAAAAAAAAGAAAGTTCAAATGAATGACAGTAGAAATGGAAAGGGGAAAATAACTTCAGGTTTGAAAAAGATTATTTTCTACCATAAAATTTTAATTTTAAAATCTAGGCAGAATAGATAAAATATTAGAAAAATGTACTAAAGACTTCATAAAATAAAAACAAGAACAGACCAAATAATCACAAACAAAATTAAAATGACAGGTAATGTTTTAACTCAAAAAAAAAAAAGAAAAGAAAAGAAAAAGAAAAAGCACTAAGTTCACATGGTTTTGGAAGTTTACTAAATCTTCAGGGAATAGATAATTTCTTCTATAACATAAAATTGCCTTAGGACAAAAAAGAAGATTTTTAAAAAAAAAAGCTACCTAACGTATTTTACGAGACCAACATAACTGTACTCATCAACAGGATAAGAACATAAACTTAGATGGGACTAGCACTTATGATTAAGAACATGGAAGTAACATTTTTTTTCTTTGCTATTATTTTTTTTAATCATTTTTTAAATTTATTTTCAACATAACAGTATTCATTGTTTTTGTACCATACCCAGTGCTCCATGCAATCTGTGCCCTCTCTAATACCCACCACCTGGTTCCCCCAACCTCCCACCCCGCCCCCCACCTCTTCAAACCCTTTGGAAGTAACATTTTTAAACAACGTATGATTTTGAAGTATAAAAGCCAGCCACATGTTGTGACTGTGTGGGGTTTATCCAAGGCATATACAAGTAGTTAACAACAAAAAAAGGGAAAAAAAAAAGAAGTGCCAATGCTTTTACTATATTAATGTATTGAAGGAGGACAAAAAAATCCTAAGATTATCAAGTAGAGGATGAAATATCATCTGATAAGATTCAATTCTAATTATTAACAAAAATACTTAGCAAAACCAAATAAAGGATATATACCAGAAATTCTGAGAAAAATTTACATTTATTGGTAAAATATTACAAGCATTCATTAAAAGGAAGAGTAAAACAAGGAGATACACTCTACTTGCTACAAACCCATTACCTACTCATTGGGTATTGCAATAAAACAAAAATTTATAGCTATAAATATAGGAAAGAGCAAGATTACCATAACTCACAAACAATGTGATTATTCACCTACAAAATCAGAAGTAATCAACGGAAAAAATAAGAAATTTTGGCAAGTGGGCCACATACAAGGTCAACACAAAAATCAATAGCTTTCTTACACCTCCAAAATAGTCAATTTAGGAATCTAACAGAAAAAAGCAACATAAACACTAAAGTGGGTATAAAACTAAAAGAAATGTTTCAGATGTTTATGAAGACAACTATAAAACTTTACTGAACAACATAAAAGAAACCTGGAAAATAAAAAGATACACTTTGTTCAAGAATGGTGAGACTCAATATTGTAAAGGTGTCCGTTTTTAACAAATTCGTTGATAAATGTAATCCCTATCCCTACCAAAAATCCAACATGATTTTTCAGGAACTCAACAAGCTAATCCCAAAACTCACATAAAATAAACAATATATAAGAAAATGTTTCAAAAAACCTTGAAAAAGAGTATGAGCTACACAAAACAATACAAAAGCAACACAGCACTGTCTTAATTGGTGTATTATTAGTAAAGAAAGAATTAAGAAGCCACAAAACCATCAACATCATCATTGTTGCCTCGGTCTTCATCATAGCTAACCTTCACTTGGCACTCAAATGTCAGAAATGCTCTAAGTTTGTTACATACATTTAATTCCCACAACAATCCGTTAAACTAGGCATTTTCATTACCCCACTTCACAAGTGAGAAGACTAAGACACAGAGAGGCTAAGTAACTTGTCTAAGGTCCCACAGCTAGTGCTCTGCAGAATCCGCATTCAAGCCCGGGACATCTGCTCATAGGAACCGCAATATTCTCCAGGTACAGCTCACAGAGTTCGAGAAGTAAAGGAGGTACAATTTCCAATCAATGGACACTCTGAATACTGTCACATACCTCTCTACACTCTTCTGCTCCCTGCTCTGTACCAGGAGACTGACCTGTTGGGACTACATAGTGGGCTCCTGTGATTTCCAGTTAGTTTCATCCAATGGGGAATCAGGGTAAGGAATTAGGTCAAGGGACTTGTTTTGGCCCCTGAACCCCACCCACCCCCAAATGCCCACCCCCTTTCTAGACTGTCGCCACTTTTTATATGGTTGCCACTGGGCTCATGACCTCGCTGGATAAAATGCCAGAGCTCCTATTAGATGGCCTTTCCACTCACCCCTTCCGACATCTACAATCCTCTTTCAAGCCTTTATGGCTTAGAGCCTCATGGTGCAAAAGGCAGTTGTTACCTGCTTCATAGCCTGACAGAGTTCCTTTCCATTTCCCTCAACTGCCACACATTTGTGAGAGTCCCTTTATTAAACTCTTCTCAAATGATCCCTGTTTGCTTGCACAACCTGTTTTCTGCCAGGACCTAACTGATACACTGAGAAAGGATCAGCAATCAATTAGTTATCCTTTCAGGAAAATGAATGGTTAAAGCCCACAAAAAATAATCTAGATAAACTGAAGATCAATATATTCAAACTGAAACTCTATAAATATTAATAGATGCTATAGGAAAGTATTTAAAAACCCTGGGTAAGGATTCCTTCTTCAAAAAAACACAAAACTTAAAACACATGATGAATTCAATGACATCAAAATTTTTAATTTCATGTGACAAAAAATAAGCCAATAGATTTGGCAGAGAGAACGCATAGTATAAGAAAGGATGAACAATTAAAGCATGTAAAGAATGTGTCAAAACATCTATGGGAACAATAAACCACACAACATTTCGGTGAAAGGACAGGTTCTACTAAACACATTGTAAAGCTCCAGTAATAAAACATCTATTACTGGAGTTTGAAAGATAGTGGTTTCATCTTACAGACAAATGATAGATCAGACACCCTAAAATACATACCTAGTGAAAACAATTAAAAACAGGTAAAATATCTCAAAGAAAAGTATTCTAAAATGTATTTCTGACCAGGCAAGAGCGTAAGAAATCAGCAGGAGGAAACGTGGAAGCTGGACTTAGGCGCAGTGAGTTTTCACCGTCTCTGAATTCCAGTGGCCTGGAGTATCAGAAACAGGCAGTGACGTCTACGGTCTCTACAGGGTGGGAAGCTCAAAAGAGACTTCCGAACTAAGCTGGAATCCCAAAGTCCTTTGATCACAGTGTAAAGGTGAGTGAGAAACACATCCCTGTGTACAAAAGAAAAGCAAAGAACTAAGTCTTTTTTACTGGAATAGAAGGGGAAGCTCATCCTTAAGAATTTATAACCACCAGGGGGCCTCACACATGCCTGCAGCCCAGATTCAAGCTACACCATCAGCAAGTCCAAAAACAGCCTTAAGCCAACAATTTTTAAATGCAGTCTTTCAGGTAGTTGGGGCCCTGGGCAACTGGCAAAAGCAAGTGCAAATACCCTCTGGAGGACAACAGCTTCAACTCCGTATTCAAAGCATTACTAATGGCAGCCAAACAGAAAAAGAGGTAAAGTATTAGCAAGCAGTTCACATAAGATAAAATATACATAATCAATAAAGAGAGAACACAGAAAAGACATGCAAAATCTCACCCTTACTAACAAAAGACTTGCAAATGAAAACAATAATCAGATACCATTTCACTCACTTTATCAGAAAAATTTATGAATCTTCTATTAGGTGCTAACAAGGATGTGGGGAAACTAGATTCTTACATGTTGCTAACTCATCTATTATTCAACAAATATTTATTGCGCTCTTAATATGCACTTGGTATTATTTTGGTGAAAACATCAACTCTGTTTATTTGTATTCTAGTAACCAGAACCAAACAACAAATAAATAAGTATATGTTAAGGGGAGAAAGAAGAGTGGAGAGTTAAAGGCAGCAAAGAAAAATAAATCGGGGTAAGTATATGGAGCAAACTTTTTCTGTAACTGACCAAATAGTACTATGGCTGCACAGGTCAAATGGTCTCAGTCAAAACTACTCAACTCTGCCAATGTAGCACAAAAGCAGCCACACCAAAATACATAAATAAGTTTGACTGTGTTCCAATAAAACTTTATTTACGAGAACATGCAAAAGGCCAGAAATGGCCCTCAAACTATAGTCTGTCAACCCCAATTACAGAATGAAGAGCAAAATTTTTTTTTCTTTCTGAACTATGGTGAAAGTTTAAGATATAAAGAAAAGGACAAAAAAAAAAAAAAGTCTAACAATTACCTGTATA
The DNA here is from genome assembly GCF_002288905.1 of Enhydra lutris kenyoni. Classification (NCBI taxonomy): domain Eukaryota; kingdom Metazoa; phylum Chordata; class Mammalia; order Carnivora; family Mustelidae; genus Enhydra; species Enhydra lutris. Next base: position 53,466,439 of record NW_019154097.1, read on the forward strand.
CCCAACATCCAAGTTTAATATGAACATTTTGCTTTGTTTGTCTTATCAATATTTTCCTGGATTATTTCCAGGTAAATGCCAGGTATCAGAATAGGCCTCATGCATACTCAGCATACACCTTCTAGAAATAAGGATATTTTTCTATATAATCACACTACTGTCACAGATAACAAAATTAACAATAGTTCCTTCCTTTCAACTCACCCTCAGTCCATATTCAAATTTCTACAAATGTCTAAAAAAAATTACAGCTGGTTTCTTTGATTCAGGATCCAACCAAGAGCAACACACTGCATTTGGTTATGAGTTTACTCTGAAGTGAATTTTAATCTCCAGTGATCTTCAACATTTTTTTCCCATGACCGATGAAGAGATCAGACTGACCGAACTATAGAATGGCAGACCTTAACGGATTTCAATTCCACTCTGAATTGTATGTCTTAGAGAGATTCTCCAAAAATAGCACAAAGAATATTTTTATTAGTAATAGCAAAAAACTGGGGGGGGGGGGAAACACCCTAAATTTTCATCAATAATGAATAACACATCATTATTTATTCATAAGATAGAATTTCATGTAACAGTTAAAAGTTATATGTTATGCCCATATATATTTACATGGGTAAATCTAAAAATAAGTAAAACAGCATTTAAGAACAAACATAGAATACTATTTATGTATTTTTTTAAAACTACACATTCATAAAGGAATAGCGGGCACTGTTCATAAATGTTCACCTTCTAAAAACATGTACATTACCAAAAAAATAGAAACTAAAACAACAAACTAATCTAGATCCTCCAAAAGCTTTCCTTGCAATAAAATACACAAAGACAAATATTTCAAACTCCATTCAGGTGCACAGCTCAGCTGCATAAATGAAAGGGAACTCCCTTTCAGAGGATAGAGTAAATAACCACACAACATAAAGATGGAGCCCAGGGGCACCTGGATGGCTCAGTCGGTTAAGTGGCCGACTCCTGGTTTTGGCTGAGATCATGATCTCAGGGTCCTGGGATCAAGCCTCACAGCCAGCTCTATGCACAGTGCGGAGTCTGCTTGAAGATTCTCTCCCTCTGTCCCTCCCCCTATGCATGTGCATGTACACTCTCTGAAATAAATAAATCTTAAAAAAAAAAAGCACAAACACAGATGGCCTAAGATGGTGACGCCAGAATGGAGAGATTCTGTTTTTAACAACTGCACAAAAAACAGAAGATAAAACCTTGGATCTGTATAACGTGGGAAATTATAATCAAGACAGAGCAACTAAAGGTCCCTACTTTATATGAAAAGATAACCTAAAAAAAAATTAGTAATAATAATAAAATAAATCACAAAGCAGACAGAAAAGGCAACTTGCCCTTTTTGGTCTTGATTCTGGACAAAGGCAGGAAAATAAAATATGTGAATTTTAATCACAAACTGACCTTCACAAACTATTCATATTTCATTTTACCCTATCTGTGAGGTCCAAAACAGTCCAAACAGACCAGTTAACTTGAAGTAGTCCCACACTAGCAGCCATTTCAAAAATTTAACAGAAAAAAAACATAATCATCTCTAGAGAATGGTTCCCTTGACATAGCCCTCACAGAATTTTTACAGTTAAAATCTTCAGATACATGAACTCACAATAAAAATGATAACATGTAAGGAAAGAAAACATCATAGGAAGGGTCAATAGAAAAAGGAAACATAACAACCAGACTCAAAAAGAAAAAACAACTTAAGACATAATGTTAAGATCTAGAACATGAGGTATGGTGTTTGGTATGTTTTTAAAAATAAAAGGTAATTAAAGCCACAAGAAAGGACCAAGAAACAATAAAAATATGACCAAGCATATTTTACAAAGAATACATTTTCTAAAAATAAAATAAATAAAAATAAAATAGAATCACCTAAATAGAAAATTAGATACAGCTTCTAGGAAAGAACTTGTGAACCAGGAGATGGGAAGAGTAAGTTACCTAGAAGGCAACATAAGACAACCAGCATTAAGATACATATAACAGCACCCAGAAGAAAATTATAGAGGGAAGAAACAGCAATTGCAAATATTTCAGAGTTGATGACAGACATAAATCCTCAGATGTGGGAAGTACAATGAATCCCAATACAATCAAGATAATTATGATGAATCCACACCTAGACATCTTATAATAAAACTAAAAAACACCAAAGACAAACAGACCATCTTAGTAAGAAAATTCAATTCACAGAGAACTTTCGATGGCAATAGAAGAAGCCCAGAGAAAACAGACTACTTTATGTTGCAGACAGAAAGTAACTGTGAGTCAAAAACAACAACAAAGGGCGCCTGGGTGGCTCGGTGGGTTAAGCTGCTGCCTTCGGCTCAGGTCATGATCCCAGAGTCCTGGGATCTAGTCCCGCATCGGGCTCTCTGCTCAGCAGGGAGCCTGCTTCCCTTCCTCTCTCTCTGCCTGCCTCTCTGCCTACTTGTGATCTCTGTCTGTCAAATAAATAAATAAAATCTTTAAAAACAAAACAAACAAAAAAAACCAACAACAACAAAAACCCAGAAGGATGCTCTGAAATGCAAGACAAAAGCTGGGTCAAGAAAATAGTGAACATGATTAATTCCAAACAACTATAACCATATAAAACAACAACAATAATAATGATATTGCATTTGGGGTTTACAAAAAAATGAGAACTAAATATACTAGAAAATAAGAATGTGGAAAAGAAATGACAAGAACTAAAATCATTTAGTGGTCCTTGGAGTGTAGAATGGCAGAAATACAACGGTAAAAATAATTCTTAATATATGTATAATCATAAGTATATTATTCTGAGTTCTCTAATTAAAAAGTACAGTCAAACTGTAAAAAATTCATCATCTACAAACATGATGATTACTAGAGGATTATTCACCACAACCAAGGGATTTACTGCCAGCTTGGTTCAACATCCACAAATCAATCAATGTGATACACTACATAAATAAAAGACAAGACAAGAACCACATGATTCAACAGATACAGAAAAAGCATTTCACAAAGTACAACCACCACCTTTCTTGATTAAAACTCTGTAGTATAGGGATAGGATACCTCAGTATCATAAAAACTGTCTATGAAAAGCTCACAGCAAATATCATTCTCAATAGGGAAAAGTTAACACCCCCCTCCAAAAAAATCCTGTCAAGAAATGGTCCAAAGACATTAAACAGGCATTTCTCCAAGTAAGACATACCAATGGCTAACAGACACATGAAAAAATGCTCAACATCCCTCAGCATCAGGGAAATACAAATCAAAACTACAATGAGATACCACCTCACACCAGTCAGAATCTCTAAAAGTACAAGTCTGGAAATGAAGGTGTTGGTGAAGATGCAGAGAAGGGGAACCCTCTTACACTGTGCAAGTTGGTACAGCCGCTCTGGAAAACAGCATGGAGGTTTCTCAAAAAGTTGCAAATAGAGCTACCCTATGACCCAGCAATTGCACTATTACATATTTACTCCAAAGATGGAAATGCAGTGATCCGAAGGAGCATGTATACCCCAATGTTTATAGCAGCAATGTCCACAACTGCCAAACTACAGATAGAGCAGATGTCCACTGACAGATGAATGGATAAAGAAGACGTGGTATACACACACACACACACACACACACACACACACACACACACACACACATATACATACAATGGAATATCACACAGCCATCAAAAATGAAATCTTGGGATGCCTGGGTGGCTCAGTTGGTTGGACAACTACCTTCGGCTCAGGTCATGATCCTGGAGTCCCGGGATCGAGTCCTGCATCGGACTCCCAGCTCCACGGGGAGTCTGCTTCTCTCTCTGACCTTCTCCTCGCTCATGTGCTCTCTCTCAAATAAATAAATAAAATCTTTAAAAAAAAAAATGAAATCTTGCCATTTGCAATGACAGGGATGGAACTAGACGGGATTAGGCCAAGTAAAACAAGTCAGTCAGAAAAAGACAATTATCATATGATCTCAAGGATATGTTGAATTTAAGAAACAAGGCAGAGGATCATAGGGGAAGAGAGGAAAAAGTAAAACAGGATGAAACCAGAGAGGGAGACAAACCATAAAAGACTCTTAAACTGAGGATTGCTACATGGTAACTGGATGATAGAGGGCATGTGATGTAATGAGCACTGGGTATAATAGAAGACTGATGAGTCACAGGCCCGTACCTCTGAGACCAATTCTGCATTAAATATTAATTAACTTAATTTAAATTTTTAAAAAGTTTAAAAAAGAGACACAAAACATAAGCATATTGGAAGTCAGACGGTAACAAAGGAAAAAAGATACAGCAGGGAACGACTAACCAGAAATCTGATGCAAGACTCACTGGGCTGAAATGGGCAATCCTCCCTTCTGGGGGCCCTAGGGGAAAGAATCAATTTCCTTGACTTTTCCAGTTTCTAGAAGCTGCCTGCATTTTTTGACTCATGATCCCTTCCATCTTCAAGTCAGCAACAGTTGATGGAGTACTTCTCACATCACACCCCTTTGATTTTTCTACCTCTGTATTCCACATTCAAGACCACTGTGATTACAATGGGTGGGCCTACCCAGAAAATCCAGGATAATCTCCATATTTTAAGATCACATGATTAGCAATCTTCATTCCTTCTGTTACCTTAATTCCCCTTACCACGTAAGTCAACATATTCACATGTTCTGGAAATGAGGATATGAGCATCTTTTTTTTTTTAGTGGGTGGGGGGTAGCAAGGAGGAAGACATTATTCTCCCTACCTAATAACATGGCCTCAAAATTTGTAAAGGAAAAATTGAAAGAACCTGGAGAAATTTACAGATACATGATTTAGTGGAATATTTTAACATATCTCTCAGTAATTGCCAGATTATTAGACTAAAAACAATCATTAAAGATATTGAAGATTTGTACAATATAATTAAACTGATTAACAGATATTTTTAGAACCTGTATCCAACAGCTGGAGAATAGATACTCTTATGCAAATCTGAAACATTTACAAAAAGTGACCACATAGTGGGCCATAAAGCAAGTCTTAAAAAATTTTAAACAATCCACTTAATATACCTCAAATTCAATGAATATCATATTAGAAATCAGTATTTCAAAAAATAAGGAAATGTTCATTTAGAAACACATATCTAAATAACTCATTGATTAAACAAAAAATAATTAAAATGTTAAAACACTTACACATGAATAATGAAAATAACATGTACTGGAACTCCCAAGAAGCAACAAAAGTGACATAAAAATCTAAAAATATAAGTGTTTAAATTATTTAAAAATTAAAAAAGATAGACTTGGGGTGCCTGGGTGGTTCAGTCAGTTAAGCAGCTGCCTTAGGCTCAGGTCATGATCCTGGTGTCCTGGGATTGAGCTCTGCATGGGGCTCCCTGATCAGTGCGGAGACTGCTTCTCCCTCCCCCACTGCTTCTACCCTTGCTAGTGCTCTCTCACTCTTGTTGTCTCTCAAATAAACAAATAAAATCTTAAAAAAAAAAAAAAGGCTGAAAGCAATGAGCTAAGTATCTAATTTAAGAATTAGGAAAGGAAAAACAGAATAAGCCTAAATCAGGTAGAATAAAGAAAATAATAAAAGAAGTTAATTAACATAGATTCAACAGAAGTTCAACAAAACTTTGAGTCCTTGAAAAGCCTAATAGAATTGATATATTTCTAGCAACACTGAGCAAGAACTGGGCGACGGACATTAAGGAGGGCACGTGACGTGACGTAATGAGCACTGGGTATTATATAAGATTGATGAATCACTAACTTCTACCTCTAAAACAAATAACACATTATATGTTAATTAACTGAATTTAAATTAAAACATTTTAAAGAAAGAAAGGAAGGAAGGTCGGTCCCCACACAAATGAAAACAAAGATACAAATGTACAATTCATGGTAACTGGATATTCAACTGTATTTGAATTTTATTTAAAGAGAAGATGTAAATATGGCAATCCTGGATTCTCTTTCTAATAATTACATTTGTATGTATTTAAATATTTTCTCCAAATTAAAAAAAAAATAGGAAATGAGTGAAGACCTCATTGACAACAGCAGTAATATTAAATGCCTAATAGTACATTACCAAGAAATGTGGAGAATCTAACTCAAAAAATTAGGGACATAAAAATACTTGATATACAGAGATTTGCCATATTCTGGTATACACAGAAAAACCTAACAACATAAAAAGATGCCAAAACTTCAAAATTTATAAGATAAGTTTATAAAATAAAAAGAATTCTAACCAAAACTCCAAGGAGTTATAGTAAAGGCAGCTTTTAGGCAAACAGGTCTGAGCAATGCAATGTTGAAAGAGCCCAGAGTGATCCCCAGCTGAACACAGGCCCATCAGGTGACCCACCCCAAATTATCCACAGACTCAAACTTAACAATGGGCTACTTATAACTGGGCACAGTTACCAAAAAAGGGAAAAGGCCCTATGTCCTCATACCTCCTCACCTTCCCCCTTTAAAAACAGCCCCCACCCACTGCCTCTTGGTGGACAGTCACTGCTTTGCTGCCCTGCCCTCTGCTCCCTTGCAGATGTATTCAATAAACTTCTGTCTCCTTTCTTCTGCCGCAGGAGAATTCTTTCACAGCCTATGCCACAGGTTTCCACATGATCTTCGCCCCACATTTGGGGGCCCCCAATGTGATGGCTTCCGTCACGCCTACGGGGTCTCAGTCCTTCCTCTGTAGGCCTCATGATCTAAAGTGAAGTTGCTTCTCCTCCGTCCACTGCCTAAAGTCCTAGTCATACATCCACCTCTTAATATGTGAAACAAAGAGGATGTCCTTAATTATTGAAACAAAGAGGATGTCAGTTGGACTAGGCCTGAATTCCATTCAGAGGAAGGGGCCTGGGATTTTGCTTTTAAACTCAACCGAACAGAGTCAATGCTAGGGTGAGGTCATCCAAACTACACTGCAGTTGTAGAAAATGGTTGGGGAGAAAGAACTAGAGGTTTGAAACGCTGACTACAAAGAGACTGACAAATTTAGCTAAATAAAAATGCTAGATTTCAATATAGAAAATAAACCCACCACTTAAAAAATCAAAAGATAATGGCACAGTAAAAATAATAATAATAATCACACATAAAGTAAAGTTTTAAAAAAATGGTAATGTCCTATATGATCCCAAGGCTTTGGTAATAAAATCTTGAAGGATTTTACTAAGCTGTATAATTTGGCAGAAAAGCGGAATATAGATTTCAACAATAATGATAACTGAGGGGGAAAATGTCATGTCTGTTTTAAAAAATATTAATATTGAAATCACTACTGACCAATGTTTGAAAACACAGCCTTGTAGTGTTGGATGTTCACAGGTAACAGTAACTGAAGAAGATGGTCTACATGGAAATGACATATTGCTTTGGATCATGGAATCCTGTGTAATGTTCAGGTCAATGACATCAAAGAAAGCTATAAAAGGTGGAAACTGATCAACAGAAGAAAATACAGGAACAATTTCCATATGCATATTATATACATTTGAGGAAGCACTTCAAAAGCTTTGATGAATGAGACAGAATATAAATAAAATTAGTCACTTCATCCACAAGTGAGGAACACTGTTTTTGAAATAAGGTTTAAATTGGTTTTCAAAACACAGGCTTAAAAATATACAGAGCCTTTTCCATGATAAATAGAAGAAGTTTTAATTAACAAAAGATAATAAGCAGGATATTTAAACAGGTTCCAAAACAAAACTGAAGATAATAAATTACAGTAGAATTTTAAAGGAAAAGTCAAAATGTTTGAATTAATTAATGTTTTTGGGTAGAAATCATATAGAACAATGAATAATTAATACCTCACGGTGCCATAGGAAACAACAGAAGAACTAAGGTAATTTTTTAAACACTGCAGAACCACTATGAAATCATATATTTGTACATGAAGACCATCGTGTGTGAGTATAATATACTCCATTCTTTAAAATGTATATACAAGCTGGACTTGAAAAATCAATTTCTTGACTTTTAGTCCAAATACCCCATAGAATTTTACCTGGTGGGGCGGGTTTGGGGGATAGGCAGAGCAGGAAGGACTGGTATAACGTAACAAGTAATACCTAAAAGGAAATCCTTTTTAAAAAATCAAACAATTAAAGAAAAGTAACTACTTTCTAATAAAACATTAATAAAATAAATTTTGCAGATGAAAATTAAATGCAGGGAGAAGAACATGAGTATGCCAAGCATCTACTGTGCTGCATTTGGTTTCTGCCAAACCAAGTGACCTTACACTGGGTGAGAGACAAGTGCTCTGAAGGGAGGGCACCCTCTGGAAGGGCTGTTTTAATAAGTCTGTATGATTTGACAGATCCATAAGGAGAAGCAACATTGAGGAAGTCTTCCCAAAGGACTCTAGAATGAGTAATAAGTTTTCCACGGAGAGTGGGTGGGGCAGTTAATGGCACAGGATTGGGAAGGGTGGCAGGGAGCATGGAGCAGTAATTCCAGGCACAGCAAGAGAACAAGCCATGGCTGAAACACAACAGAAAGCAGCCGACAGCTAAAGATCAAGAGGGACAGTGCAGGTCCCAGATGATGATGGACCTTGTTATAGGCCATGTGCTACAGAAGGGACAATGGGAAAGAACTTGAGAGTCTTAAGCTAGAGAATGCCATGATTAAATTTGTTTTAAAACTTGGGGCACCTGGGTGGCTCAGTGGGTTAAGGCCTCTGCCTTCGGCTCAGGTCATGATCCCAGGGTCCTGGGATAGAGCTCCGCATCGGGCTCTCTGCTCAGCAGGGAGCCTGCTTCCTCCTCTCTCTCTGCCTGCTTCTCTGCCTGCTTGTGATCTCCGTCTATCAAATAAATAAAATCTTTAAAAAATAATAATAAAAATTAAAAAATAAAATTAAAATAAAAATACTGTCCCAGGGACATCTGGGTGGTGCAGTCAGTTAAGCATCTGCCTTAGGCTCAGGTTGTGATGGGATCGGGCCCTGGTTCAGGCTCCCTGCTTGGAGGGAGCCTGCTTCTCCCTCTCCTCCCCACTTGTGCTCTATCTCTGTCGCTCTCTCTCTCTCAAATAAATAAAATCTTTAAGAAAAAAAATGTTATCCTGGTTGCTGCATACAGGATGGACTGCAGGGTAACCAAAGTAAAAACAAGGAAACCAGTTACGATGTCGCTACAATGACCCAGCTGAGAGATGGCAGTCCTGTGAATGAATATGATGTCATTACAGGTGGAGAAAAGCAGGTGAGGGAGAAATAGAGGAGATAAACATGGCAAAACAGTTCTATATTACATATAAAATATGGAAGAGAAATGTTTATCTAGATGGAGGATGGTGCCATTAACCAAACTAGAGAACACCTTTTGAAAGGGGTAATGTCAGGGAGAGACTGAGGTTAGTAGTGAGCATCATGAGCAGGAAGTGTCTTTAAAACATCTCATGGAGAAGTCAAGTGGACAGGCAGACGACCATCTTACAATCCCACATAACAGGCACCTACCTCATATTATAGGTAAAAAATGTCAAGGCCCAAAGATGTCAAAGCTATTGCCTCAGGGCACCCACCTAGCAAATAGTGGAGGGCATCTTGTAACCCAAACTATTCTGACTTTAAAGCCCAAATCCCTTCCACTTCGCTTTACTGCTGTGGTAGCCAGGAATATCTATGACTTTGGGAAAATAGCCTAAGCAAAGTAAAGGCAAGATAATGGTCTAAAATGATCACCTAGTTTCTACCACACTTCTTGAACACTGTTGTGTTCATTGTCTTACTTTAGGAGCTAGGGCGCTTCGTTAAGGAACAAGTTGGAAGTAGAATATAGGCAACTGGAAAGAAAAAAAAATGTAAGTAGTAATTCAAGATATATTAGTAGCTGAAGCTGTAGGGGAAACGTAGTAATGAATATGCATATGGAAGCATAGAGTAGAATTCAAAAGGCTTTTATGGAGGTCATTTTAGGACTGCTATCATCTCACTTTATGCAGGAGTCCCATCTAGAGAGGGGCAGTCCCTCGGAGGTTTAAAACTCCACAAAGCTATTCTTCAAGCCAGCCTAGCGTTTATGTTTATGTTAAGTACCTACTAATAATGCACACAACACAAATCTACAAGAATTATTGAAGAAGTAAATTTGTAAAGCATTTTAAGAGGTGCAAGCCACACAATTACAATAAGCATTCACACACAATTTCACTCATTTTCCGCATATTCTTCTAATTGATTCTGCTGGTTTGGGGGAAGGATTTGGGATAGAATCAGCTTTCTAAGAGATGGTGTAAAAGGCCTAGAGTATGAAATTTGGGTTTGAGGTTTTGCTTCACTTACTTTAGCAAACTGTTTCACTGATTTGCAGGTGTATTTTTTTTTTCCATCTTAGATCAGAGTTAGCCTTGCTCCAGTATCTCGGTGTACATGAAAATATTTTGTGAACCAGAAGGAGCCATACAAATAAAAGGGGTAATGATGATGAAGATGATGATGGAGAAAGAAGAGTAGCAAGAGAAAAAAGGGGAAAAAGAGAAGGAGGGCGGGAAGGGAACTTTCCTTCATTTTCTTCCATCAGTCATGGTCACAAGTGTTTCTTCCCTAAGCCCTGCCAGCAACCCCAATGCACATGGCTGTCGTCCTGTGTTCTGATGCTTGCCCTACTGTTCCCTAGCTTGTAACTTAAGCAAGTTGCTGGCCTCAGTTTCTTCAAATAGACCGTCAGTAATTTAGGTCCAAAGTTCGAAATTTTGAAAGCTTTCTGGTGTTATACGAACTTTAATCACATAGTAATTCATCTCCTTTAAAATTCAAATGGTAAGGGCACCTGGGTGGCACAGTCAGTTAAGTCTTCGACTCTTGGTTTCAGCTCAGGTCATGATCTCAGGGTTCTGAGATCGAGCCCCGCGTCGGTCTACACACACATAGCGTAGAGTCTGCTTAAGAATCTCTCCCTCGGGGCACCTGGGTGGCTCAGTGGGTTAAAGCCTCTGCCTTCGGCTCAGGTCATGGTCCCAGTGTCCTGGGATCGAGCCCCACATCGGGCTCTCTGCTCAGCAGGGAACCTGTCTCTTCCTCTCTCTCTCTGCCTGCCTCTCTGCCTACTTGTGATCTCTGTCAAATAAATAAATAAAATCTTTAAAATAAAAAAAAAGAATCTCTCTCGCTCTTCCTTACCCTTTCCTTCTCTCTAAAGTAAATAAATAAATCTCTAAAAAATTCAAACAGTACTCTCCCATTTATTTCAAGGCTTCATAATAGGGAAGTAAATATTTTTAACTAAGTACAGAACCAGTAATTACTGGTTACAAAATATTCTGTGAAGATTTAACAATAATAGTTGTATATATTTGTTCTTTTAAAACATACATATTAGTCTTGTATTGTTTCCTAACTTATTAGCTTCATCACTCTAATTAGTGCATCTCCTCAGGAAGGAAAAAAATCACTAAAAATTTTCATTTCCTTTACACTGTCTAGCAACACAATGGACATGTGCCAGATCCACAAATAAAATTTGTGCAAAATGTGTAACATGTAGAAACCAAACTGTTCTTTATAATCCCTCTGCCTGCAGCAAGAGCTGCTTCAAAATTATTAAAAAAAAAAAAAAAAAAAACCACAACATTATGGCTAAAAATGGAGTTCTGAGGATATCTAGAAACAAGAGATGCAAAATAATATTTATAATCCTTCTTGCCAACAAAAGTAATGAATAGAACTATAGATTTACTAACCCAAAACATAGTGGGGTGGGAGCCAGAGATAAAGGATGAGGAAGCACTCAGACACACTGGAACAATACCACTTCTTCTGCATAAGCAAAAACACAGAAGAGGGATATGAAGATTACTAAAGTGAAAACCTGACTCAGGACTACGATGTATGCTTCAAGTAATAGTGATTGTAGTTATCAATGATTTGAAGAGTTTGATTTTTTTAAGAGGAAAATGAGTCTTTTCAAATCAAATGCAAGATACTTCAATATTTGTTGCAAAGAAACTGCACTTTACAATTGAGGTTTAACGAACGAAGTTCCAGAGAGTGCTTCAAACTAGCAGAACCAGGCGAGTTGTACATTAAGAACAGAAAGCCAAATGGACTATAAGAAAGTCAAACCAAACAAAGCTTATTTTGTGCTTGGCTTCTAAAAGAAGCATTTTATCTTTCTTTACACTGTTACCAGTCCGCTTGAACACAGGGCTTGCCTGTGTAAACTGACAGCATTTCTTACTCTTAACTTCTTTTAAGGGCTTAGGCCAAATTGAAAACACAACGTAAATATGCCAAATTGAATTTCATCTGAATTAGCTGAAGACTATAAACTGACTGCTCATATTGCTAACTTTATTAATGACTCCTTAATTAACAAGGTTTTAAGTACCTGTAGTTTAAGGATTAACACATATTAAAAATAACGGTGTAAAATAACCCAATTTACAATATCAGGAGTTGATAATGATTTTACAGAAAGAAACAAGTTTTAATAAAAATAATCTAGATTCCTAATACCATTTACTGACAATCACAGCTTTACATCATGCTAAAATTACATATTTATCTCCTCATTAGCAACTAATCTCACTTATTCTTGCCAAACCAATTACGAGAAAATTTTCAGACTCAAAGGAATTAATAGGACAATTGGACCTCTCTCAGTCTTCTCATGACTTAAGTAATTACCAAGTACTTATATATGAAATCCAAATAGTTTTCCTAAACTAATTAATGAAATGAAGGACATCAAAATGTTATCAACTAATAGCAACTCAAGTCCCATATTCCAATAGTCCTCAAACAGATATAATAATTGCCAGATGTTGACAGGGTCTTTCTGGTCAACTCAGCCATTATTTGGGGGGTGAAAATGAGGGGGAGGAAAGAAAGGTAGTTGCTTATCAAATACAGCAAACTATTTATGTGATAAGGGAGTATTTTATAGGCAATGCCTTGTATATTAAACAGCTTCTGGATTCTCTAACTCTTTAAGCACATAATACAAGGTGGATAAATGATTATAGCAGAAATTAGCATTTATATGATATTTTCCTCCAAGCAACTCAAAATGGAGAAACATAAGGCTAAGTCATTTTCTCAAAATTTCATAAAAAGCCTGGAATTTCTGAAAAGAAACTTAGAAAGCTTGATTCTGTCAGCCCCTTGTTTTTTGTGTCTTTTCAACCATTCATTTCAGAAATCAAACTGTAACCCTATGTTAGACTTTCTTATTCCTTCCTCTCCTTCCACACCCCCAACTTCAATAGAGTTTCCATCATACCCTGTTACAGGTTTTTCTTTCTCCTCAAGGTTTTCTCATGGACTGTAAAGGTTCAAAGCAGACTTTTTACAGATGTATTCTATGATGATTATAAATTATGATTATAAATTATTGTGATTATAAATTAATTCCATTAGCTGTTCTTAGCTTTAAGTTATTAAAAGATTAAAATTAACAGTAAATCAGAAATTCAATTTAGTTTGAGTATAGATTTTGTATTTCTTTACTAAAAGTGAAGTACTTCGAGAGATCTTTAAATAATTGCATACAGTGTTTTAAGGATTGTACGTGAAATTCCTCTGAAGCCTACAGCATACCAGATCCTACACCTGTGAGGTTTGTTCCTGGTAAAGAGTACAAATCCGGAGCCTGGCACAAAATAAGCTGTGTGTGTGTGTGTGTGTGTGTGTGTGTGTGTGTGTGTGTGTGTAAAAGGAGGGAGGGGGTCAGCATATGTGATGAGGGAGCCGAAGGCAAGCTGAGGACAAAGCACAAGCTGACACTCCACAGAGCCTGCCACACTCAAGGTGGGATATGTAGGACATTTATCCAGCATTCCTGGCTGCCCTAAAGCTAAGGGAAGGAAAAACAAATGGTTAATTTAGAGATTATAGTCCTGAGGAGTCTCCCTCAATTTACAAACGTCTTAGTGATTGACAGGAAAAAAGCATTCTTTTTTTTTTAAGATGTTATATATTTATTTGAAAGAGGGAAAGTGAGAGAGAAGAAGAGCATGGGAGGGAGCAGGGTCAGAGAGAGAAGCAGACTCCCCACTGAGCCCAGAGCCAGATGCTGGGCTGGATCCCAGGATCCTGAGATCATGACCTGAGCCAAAGGCAGATGCTCAACCAACTGAACCATCCAGGTGCCCCAGGAAAAAAGCATTCTCATCAATAACCTAACTTCCAGAAGGAAATGTAGATAAAATTAAATGTCCTCATAATCTCCACCCACTAACAAATACTTAAGGCAGAAAGAGCTTAAAGTTCATCCAGGAAGCTCCCAAGGGTCTTAATATTAAGGCCTTGCTAGAGGGAAAAACAACTTTAACTTGACAATGGCAAGGCCTTCAGTATCTTATAGGTCTTCTTCAGCATATGAAAGTTCTTTTGAAAACCTACCCTTTTCTTTATCTCACCCAACTCCCAAATATATAATCATACACCCCCACAAAGATGGCATAGCAGCTTTCTGCCCACAAGTCCTGTCCCCTTGCTTTAATGAAACCACCATTTTGCACCAAAGACGTCTCAAGAATTCTTTCTTGGCTGTCCGCTCCAGACTTCACCACACCCAACCTCAACCTATATTCAAAAAACTGTATCATATTCATGTCTGAAATCTTTAAACTCTAGATTCAGAAGAGAGCAGTTAAAAAGTCTTCCCATGACGCTAGGCCCCAACAGAACAGAAAATGAACAGAACCTCATTCATTTCTTCTCCAGAGACACTAGTACTATTAAAAAAAAAAAAAGGTAAAATTAATGGACAGAAGTTGCTTCTGGCCATCAATATTTTTGCATGAAATTTATGTCTGTGCTGAAATAAAATATTCCCTCATACCAAGTAAGGCAAATCTCTGAAATCTTTAACCTATGATTAAAACACTGAACAACATAGTTATTTTCCTATGTCTTAATTCAGGGAAGCAGCTTCACCTGATCTGAAATCTTAGGAAGCATTTTCAATTTCTTTGGGAAAATGCCTGACAGACTTCTTTTTAATCTCCCTTTAGATAAAGCTCTCTGAAGATCAAAGGGGCCTCACTCAGGCAGATGTGTTTTGCTGTCAATGGCTAAGAGGGAAAAATAGACTTCAAGCAAACTGCTCAGAGAATCCTTAAATAATTAGGCATTAAATGGAGAATACAAAGTCCTTAGAAAGGTCAATGGATAAGGAAAACCATGGCATTTACTCACAAAACAAAAAACAAAAAACAAAAAAACAAAAAAAACCCCAAAAACCTTACTTTGGAAAACCAAGCAAGAAATAAGCCCTGGCTGGAAAAACCAAATCACAATGAACTAGATAAGCTCTCCATAAATACTTTAAAATACTGAAATACACAGTACCTAATGCTACTGACTGCACATCATCAGTTCTACTCTATCAAAGAACTTCTGATGAAATCAATCAATTGATAAAAAATTCCAAATTTAAAATCAGGCTGTATATTATCACATGATCAAAAAAACAATCCTTAAAACTAACAATGTATTGTTAATGAGTATTTTGTAACTTCATGTAACCAGGGAAAAGCCCAAATTGTGTAAAGTTAGCTCCCAAAATTGTATCAGGCGACTTGTATTTATACCCTTTCAGAAAACACAGTATTGGGCACAAGAGAACTGTGTTTCACAAGTAAAAGAAAATATGCTTCTCTTGGAAAAGAATGTCTCACATGAAAAAGGAATAAAGGAATGCTGAACATACATATCTGACCTTTTTCACAACCTGAACAGACTGATTTCTCTATGCTTTATTTCTTCCATCCAAAAATACTGAGACAGCTATTCATTTCTTGGATATATTACGTTATAAATGTCTGAGGTGGAGAACTGCTTAAATCCTCATTCAAGAAATACAGTAACAATAATGATTATGTCACCTACGTATGACAATTAGAAACTCAAAAAGCTTAAAAATTATTTAAAAGCAAGATCTCTGATAACTTTGTGATGCATTTTCTGATTTCTCCAAGCACTGTTCAATGCAAAAGTTAATAAATAAGGACTTAGGCTACGGGCAAGAAATAAATTTTCATTTGAAGAATTAGTTTTAATTAAATACTGTCCAATTTAAAACACTTAAAATTAAGCTTATTTGTAATCCTACCTCAAATCAGAAGTCCAAAAAATGTAGAATGAAATCACTAATGAAGAAATTGTTTATAAGACAAATTCTTAAAGGTTTCAACAAAATTTGTGCTTAAGCAATCTTGACAGTTGCAAAGATGGACTATGATTTCTGTTGTAATTTAGCAACAGGTACCAAATTTAAAAGAATTTACTATGAAAATAAGCTGAAAGCAGACAAACTCACTCAGGTAAAGGAATATCTAGTCCATTTTTCCAAAAACCTATTAGATAGTTATTTTACCAGTTGCAGTTTTCACATGTATCAAAAGTACAATGGACAATTCTTAAACACCATCAGTAGGGATCTTAATTACAGGAGTAAAAAAAAATATTTTCTTCTTCATGAGAAATATAAGTGGTATTTAGCTCCAATTCAAATTTTGGTCAATATACAAATTTTACTGTCTTTAATTAACAGCAAATTTTAAGAGCACTTTTTCTATTATAAAAATACGTGCTTGTTATAGAAAAAATATTTTATTGATCATAAAATGTGTTCCCCAAGAAGCATAGAGCAAAGTAGAAAGGATCCCAAATTCTACCACCCAGGTATAGCCACATTTATCAATATTTTGGTGTCTTTCCTTAAGATGGTGGGTGTGTGTGTAAAGAGAGAGAGAGATTTTTACAGCATATTTATCAAAAGAACTAGAAAAAAGATACTAATAAAAAAGAACTAGATGTTTACTATGGATGGTGTATAAGTATTTCTGATTTTAAGAACTCAATGCCTCCAGTCATTTGCTATCTATCTAACATATAGTAGAAAATTCCTTTTATGTTGTTCAATTCAACTTGGGAGAGGGGGATGGGGAGCATTGGGAAATCCTCTTGACAGATTATCATAAGCATTTGGATAGCTCTGCCATTATTAGCAAAAGCCACATAAGAAAGGAATCAATTATTTTAAGTGATAAGTAAAAATGACAAGCAATTTCATATGAACTGTGGATATGTAACATGGCTCAAAAAATAGATATTCTCATTCTGAGATAAGAGTGGATGAAGATGAGAAAACCTGCCTCAAAAAAGTACAAGGCTGAGCTCACAGCCCAAGTTAAAGAACCCAAATGCTAAGACCCAACCCAACCAGATACTTAAAGTTAGAACATAAAGTAGGTAAGAACCCTGTCTGTGACAGAATAATGTTCTCCAGGTAAGCAGCTGGAACTTCTCCAATATCACAGAGAAAGAGTGATTTGATGTTGCTGTGCTTCCTATTAATCTTTGGGGAAGCGGCACCCAGGGCCTCACTCTAAGGTCAATATATGCATCCATATTGTGCAGAACACAGCCCCAGAACTAGCATATAAAGCTAAGAATCTGCCCGAAGGCACTAAGGCTCTTCCTATCCTAAGAACCAAAGTTAGAAAGTTTCCCATGAGTTTAATGTGCCAGTGTGCCTAGTGGTCCCAGTCTTAAGACTAGAAGCCAAGGCAGAGGCAGTAACCAAACCTCATCTTCTCAGAGTTGTCCATTTGAGGAGAGAAAAACCGCCAATTCCTGAAGTAGCATTCAAAGGGTTCATGTCATTGGTGTATAGAAATGCAACTGATTTCTGTGCACTTATTTTATATCTTGCCACTTTACTGAATTCCTGTATGAGTTCTAGCAGTTTTGGGGTGGAGTTTCTTGGGTTTTCCATATAAAGTATCATATCGCCTGTAAAGAGTGATTTTGACTTCTTTGCTGACTCAGATGCCTTTTATTTCTTTTTTTTTTTTTTTTTTCTGATTGCTGAGGCTAGGACTTCTAGTACTACGTTGAACAGCAGTGGTGAGAGCTGACATCCCATCCCATTCCTGACCTTAGGGGAATAGCTCTCAGTTTTTCCCCACTGAAAATGATATTCTCTGTGGGCTTTTCATAGAAGGCTTTTATGATACTGAGGTGTATTCCGTCTATCCCTACCCAGCGAAGAGTTTTAATTAAGGAAGAAAGATGTTGTACTTTGTCAAATGCTTTTTCTGCAACTATTGAGAGGATCACATGGCTCTTATCCTTTCTTTTTATTAATGTATTGTATCAATTTATTAATGTATTGTATCAAATTGACTGATTTGTGGATGATAAACCAAATTTGCAGCCTAGGATTAAAACTCACTTGGTTGTGGTGAATAAACCTTTCAAGGTACTGTTGGATCCTACTGGCTAGTAATTTGGTGAGAATTTTAGCATCCATCTACATCAGGGATATTGGTCTATAATTCTTCTTTTTGATGGGGTCTTTGTCCGGTTTTGGGATCAGGGTAATGCTGGCCTCATAAAACTATTTTTTTTTAAAGATTTTATTTATTTATTTGACAGAGAGAGATCACAAGTAGAGAGGCAGGCAGAGAGAGAGGGGGAAGCAGGCTCCCCGCTGAGCAGAGAGAACCCGACGCGGGGCTCGATCCCAGGACCCTGAGATCATGACCTGAGCCGAAGGCAGAGGCTTTAACCCACTGAGCCACCCAGGAGCCCCTAAAACTATTTTTTGAAACAGTTTCAGAAGAATAGGTATTAATTCTTCTTTAAATGTTTGGTAAAATTCCCCTGGGAATCCATCTGGCCCTGGGCCAGATGTTTGTCGGGAGATTTTTGATTATTGCTTCAATTTCCTTGCTGGTTATGGGTCTGTTCAGGTTTTCTGTTTCTTCCGCTCTAGGAATGCAACCATTTCTTCCAGATTGCCTAATCTGCTGGCATATGGTTCCTCATAATATGTTCCTAAAATTGTTTGTATTTCCTTAGTGTTGGTTGTGATCTCTCCTCATTCATTCAGATTTTATTTAGTTGGGTCCTTTCTCTTTTCTTTTTAATAAGTCTGGCCAAGGGTTTATCAATTTTATTAATTCTTTCAAAGAACCAGCTCCTAGTTTCGTTGATCTATTTTACTGTTCTTTGGTTTCTATTTCATTGATTTCTGCTCTGATATTATTCCTCTTCTCCTGCTCAGTTTAGGCTTTATTGCTGTTCTTCCTCAAGCTCCTTTAAGTGTGGATGAGGTTGTGTATTTGAGAACTTTCTTGTTTATTGAGAAAGGCTTGTATAGCTATACACTTTCCTCTTAGGACCAGCTCTGCTGCATCCCAAAGATTTTTGAACAGTTGTGCTTTCATTTTTATTTGTTTCCATGAATTTTTTTTAAATTCCTCTTTAATTTCTTGGTTGACCCATTCATTCCTTAGTAGGCTGCACCTTAGCCTCCATGTATATGAGTTCTTCTCAACTTTCCTCTTGTGACTGAGTTCTAGTTTCAAAGCACTGTGATCTGAAAATATGCAGGGAATGATCCCAATCTTATGGTACTGGTTGGAACCTGATTTGTGACTCTGGATGTGATCTATTCTGGAGAATGTTCCATGGGCACTAGAGAAGAATGTGTATTCTGTTGTTTTGGGATGGAATTTTCTGAATATATCTATAAAGTCCATCTGGTTCAGTGTGTCATTCAGAAGAGGAGAAATTAAGGAGTCTATCCCATTTACAATTGCACCCAAAACCGTAATAACCTAGGAATAAATCTA
The DNA here is from genome assembly GCF_002288905.1 of Enhydra lutris kenyoni. Taxonomy (NCBI): domain Eukaryota; kingdom Metazoa; phylum Chordata; class Mammalia; order Carnivora; family Mustelidae; genus Enhydra; species Enhydra lutris. The sequence continues at coordinate 53,486,077 of NW_019154097.1, forward strand.
ACCAAAGTGGCAAAGAATCTATACTCAGAAAACTACAGAATACACATAAAAGAAATTGAGGCAGACACAAAGAAATGGAAAAACGTTCCATGCTCTTGGATTGAAAGAATAAATGTGAAAATATCTATGCTACCTAAAGCAATCTATACATTTAATGTAATCTCTATCAAAATACCATCAACTGGGGCGCCTGGGTGGCTCAGTGGGTTAGGCCTTTGCCTTCGGCTCAGGTCATGGTCTCAGGGTCCTGGGATCGAGCCCTACATCAGGATCTCTGCTAGGCAGGGAGCCTGCTTCCCCCTCTCTCTCTGCCTGCCTCTCTGCCTACTTGTGATCACTCTCTCTCTGTGTCAAATAAATAAAACCTTTAAAAAAAAATACCATCAACTTTTTTCATGGAAATGGAACAAATAATCCTAAAATTTGTATGGAACCAGAAAAGACCCAAATGGCCAAAGGATTGTTGAAAAAGAAAACTAATGCTGGGGGCATCAAAATTCCAGACTTTAAGCTCTATTACAAAGCTGTAATCATCAAGACAGTATGGTACTGGCACAAAAACAGACACATAGACTAATGGAACAAAAGAGAGAGCCCAAAAATGGACCCTTGACTCTATGGTCAACTAATATTTGACGAAGCAGGAAAGAATATCCAATAGAAAAAAGACAGTCTCTTCGACAAATGGTGTTGAGAAAATTGGACAACCACATGCAGAAGAATGAAACTGGACCATTTCCTTACACCATATGCACACAAAAAAAGACTCAAAATGGATAAAAGACCTAAATGTGAGATAGGAATCCATCAAAATCCTTGAGAAGAACACAGGCAGCAACCTCTTCGACCTCAACCACAGCAACTTCTTCCTAGATATGTCTCCAAAGGCAAAGGAAACAAAGGCAAAAATGAACACAGCAAAGGAAACATTTGACAAAACCAAAAGATGATGGACAAAATGGACAAAAGATATTTGTAAAAGTCTTATCAGATAAAGGGCTAGTATCCAAAATCTATAAAGAACTTATCCAACTCAACACCCAAAGAACAAAAAATCCAATCAAGAAGTGGGCGGAAGACTTAAACAGATATTTCTCCAAAGAAGACAAAAAAATGGCCAACAGACACATGAAAAAATGCTCAGTATTAGTTGGCATCAGGGAAATACAAATCAAAACCACAATGAGATACCACCTCACATGGTCAGAATGGCTAAAATTAACAAGTCAGGAACCAACAGGTGTTGACAAGGATGCGGAGAAAGGGGAACCCTCTTACACTGTTGGTGGGAATCAACCCTAAGCTGGTGCAGCCACATTGGAAAACAGCATGGAGGTTCCTCAAAAAGTTGAAAATAGAGCTACCCTCAACCCAGCAATTGCACGACTGGGTATTTACCCCAAAGATACAAATGTAGTGATCTGAAGGGAAACTTGCACCCCAGCGTTTATAGAAGCAATGTCCACAATTGCCAAACTATGGAAATAGCCTAGATGTCCATCAGAGAGAGTCAATTATCATATGGTTTCACTTATTTGCAGAGCATAACAAATAACATGGAGGACATGGGGAGATGGAGAGGAGAAGGGAGTTGAGGGAAATTGGAAGGGGAGGTGAACCATGAGAGACTATGGACTCTGAAAAACAACCTGAGGGTTTTGAAGGGGCGGGGGTGGGAGGTTGGGGGAGCCAGGTGGTGGGTATTAAGGAGGGCACGTATTGCATGGAGCACTGGGTGTGGTACAAAAACAATGAATACTGTTATGCTGTAAAGAAATTTAAAAAAAAAGACAAGAAAAACAGTTGAATGGATAAAAAAGATGTGGTATGTACACACACACACACATATTCAGGAACATTATGCAGCCATCAAAAATGAAATCTTGCCATTTGCAATGACGTGCATGAAACTAGACGGTATTATGCTAAGCGAAATAAATCAGTCAGAGAAAGAATTATCATATGCTCTCACTGATATGTGGAATTTAAGAAACAAGGTAGGGGATCATAGGGGAAGCGAGGAAAAAATGAAACAAGATGAAGCCAGAGAGGGAGACAAACCATAACTGACTCTTAATCTTAGGAAACAAACTAAGGGTTGCTGGAGGGGAGGGGGGTGTCAGGGGTAGGGTGGTTGGGAAATGGACATTGGGGAGTGAATGTGCTATGGTGAGTGCTGTGAATTATGTAAGACTGATGAATCACAGACTTGAACCCATGAAATAAATAATACATTATATGTTAAATAAATAAATAAAGGGTTCATGTCTGTCCCTTACATCAGTCCAGAAAAACAGCGTGATGGAAAATTACTACAGCACCTTCTATTCAGAAAGGATCTGGTCACCTGAACACGTCTCAGATATGGTTAAATCCTCCTCTGTGTCCCTGCAGTTGGTTAGGATTTTAGACCAATGGATAACTCAGCATTGACTCCCTGAAATGCTCTACCCATAAGCTATAAAATCCTTTAGTAAACACCAATATAATACTCTAAGCTGGCTCACCAGACACTCCTTCAGGCCTTCCAAGTCTGCCTGAATGTTCAGATAAGCACATAAGAGAAGATAGATCTACCCACATTTAAAAAAAAAAAAAAAACAAAAAACAACAACAACAACAACAACAACAACAACGATTTTTTTTTTTAATTCATTTGACACAGAGAGAGAGAGAGAGAGAGAACAGGCAGGGGGAGCTGCCAGCAGAGGGAGAGGGCAAAGTAGGCTCCTCATTGAGCAAGGAGCCCGATGTGGGACCCAATCCCAGGACCCTGGGACCACAACTGGAGCTGAAGGCAGATGCTCAACCAACTGAGCTACCCAGGCTTCCCAAATCCACCTACCTTTATGGGACTTTCCCACCTTCCAAAAAGTAATTAATCAGGAAGACTGTGTTTATAGTACATGGCAGGCTCGATCTTACCAATAACACAACACTATACAAAACTCAGCAATTAGAGGGACATAAACACATGGAAAAAAAAGAAAGAAAAGCTTTCACAGGTATCAAATAACAAGAAAAACCAATGGTTAGGGACATCAGAATATCTCTACTAGAAATACATCTTCTCGGGGCGCCTGGGTGGCTCAGTGGGTTAAGCCGCTGCCTTCGGCTCAGGTCATGATCCCAGGTCCTGGGTTCGAGCCCCACATCGGGCTTTCTGCTCAGCAGGGAGCTCAAATTATGCTGAGGTTTTCACTATGTTTTCTATGCCCATTTCTCCAAAAATCTTCATTTTTTGGTTTAAATAGTTTTATTCATCATTGAATTTGTACATGTTATACAAATGTTGGAAAGAATTATGAGAACTTCTAGAGAATGCCATTGATTGTCACAGGTGACAAACTAGACATGAGAGCCTCTGCTTTACCCCAGAAGCTGGCCCATATCATAAATCAAAAAGTTCTGAGGATTTGTCCTCAGAATTCCAATAATCACTCTGAGTGGAGACTTAACTGCAATATGTATTGGGAAGCTCTCCAACAGCAGCCTCTCTCATAGAATTAGTTTCACCACACTCAAATTTCTGATTCTTGATTCCTGTAAGAGTGTGTGCACTCCCTTTTCAGGGGTTTACCTCAGGTGTACTACTGGCTAGCAAAAACGTTAGCTTGAGCCACTTAAGGTATGTTATTTTTTTAAATACTCAGTGTAAACTATAATTTAATGGCAAATTATAAAGTAAAATTACATACATGTACATTTTTCTCCAGATAAAAACTAATATATAACAACATGATGTATTTTGTAAAAATCTGCTATAAAAACATTGAACTGGGAAATAATTCATAAAACTGAAATGTACTTCAGCCAAGGTACTTTCTTTATATGTGAATGTTAAACATACAATGCATTGTATTTTTTTTTAAGATTTTTATTTATTCATGTATTTGACAGAGACCACAAGTAGAGAGGAAGGCAGAGAGAGAGGAGGAAGCAGGCTCCCCACCGAGCAGAGAGCCTGACATGGGGCTCGATCCCGGGACCCTGAGATCATGACCCGAGCTGAAGGCAGAGGCCTCATCACACTGAGCCACCCAGGTGCCCCACAATGCATTGTATTAAGAAAATATTTATGGTCCTGTATTATAAATGTTGGCTTTAAAAGAATAGCTTTTCCAGGTGTTCGTGGGTGGCTCAGTCAGTTAAGTGTCTAACTCCTGATTGTGGCTCAGGTCATGGTATCAGAGTCATGAGATCAAGCCCCACACTGGGCTCTGCACTAAGCATGGAGCCTGCTTAAGATTCTCTCTCTCTCCCTCTCCTCTGCCACTCCACCCCTCCTCCTGCTTGTGCTCTCTTTCTCTCTCTCTCAAAATCAATTAACTAGTTAATTAATTAAAGTATAGCAGCTTTTATTTAAAAAAGAGAGAATGGAAAGTCATGCCAAGTTTCAACTTTACTATCTTGCTAACAATAGAAAGCAAAAGTTCCTCCATCCCAAAACACGACTTTATAAACTTGAAATGAGCATTTGTATATTTCACTTAGAGAAAGATGTGTCAGTGTAATAATACTCAGAAATAAGTACATAAAATATTTAAATGCCTGGTTAAGTCATAAAGTATCCTAAAGGAGGCTGATTGTTTTCAGATTAAAACTGTCAGAAAAGGAATGATTCAGAGTAAGAATATTTTACATCTGCTTGGCCCTCTGGGTTCTAAAGCCCCAAAGATGGGAGACATGGCTCCTTACAGGTGTCTGGAGTGGGATTAAAGGAGAAAGATGGGGCCCACATGCCTGGAATGTGTCAAACAAGCCAGTTCAGGTGCCAAGGTTACCATTATACTAGATCCTCCTCATACAGCCTGTTATGGAAGCAATGTGTTAAAATCAGACACTCACATGCACAAACATAAGGTCATTACAAGATTACATTACAAGAGAGACAAGCAGAATGAAGACTCACAAAGCCTAAGTCCATCATTTTTTTCCTTGAAGCTGCAGTAGTTTAAACATGCACAGAAAACTCACTTTAGAAAACTTGAAGTTACAAACACTCCTATAGTAATCATCATGATTGTCTGATGATTAATTGGCACTTATCTGGGCTGGCACTGTACTATGAAATTTTCATTCCTCCTTCCTCCTAAAGAGAAAGAGAGAGAATCTTAAGCAGACTCGCCACTGGGCAGCCTCCATCTCACAACCCTGAGATCACGACCTGAGAGTCAAAATCAAGAGTCCAACACTTAACCCACTGAGCCATCCAGGTACCCTTACAATCCCCATTCAACAGATGAGGAAGAAAGGCTTTTACAGAAACTGACCCCTGTAAAAGCTTGCTCACAGTCAAATAACAAGTATCAGAGCGAGGGCTCAAATCCCAATCTATCTGATGTCATTAATTCATTCTTTCCTTGTTTATTTGCTCATTCAGAATATGTCAGTCCTAAGCAAATAATACTAAGCATTTTGCAGGACCAAGGTTAAAATGCTGCAGGAAAAAAAAAAAAAGACATGGTCCTTGATGTCATGGGAAATGAGACATTAATCAAATTATCACAAAATTAAATGTAAAGTTACATGTATACAAAGGACTATGAAGGACAAGGAAAGCCTACAAGTCCTCACCCAGTCTCCACAAGAGTCAGGAACAACCTCCCCAAGGAAATGACGCCTGTGCTAACATCTGGAGGAGGAAAGTTCGGTGAGGGAAGAATAAGAAACAAGTGTAAAGCCCCCTAGCAGGAGGGAGCAAGGCACTCACTCACACATGAGAGGAAAGGAAAGGAGAGCAGAGAGGTAAAATACAGACCACATAGTCCATATTAAGAATTCTGGCCTTTACCTAACAGCAAAGGGAAGGCACTAAAGAACAAGCAGGTAGGGTAGGATGATATTATTGTGTTTCAGAAATCCTGTTGGCAATGAATGGCAAACAGACAGGAAAGGCCTAGGCAGCAGCGGAAACAGAGACAGGACAGGTGGGAAAGACATTTGGGAGGAGCGGCGCCTGGGTGGCTCAGTGGGTGAAAGCCTCTGCCTTCGGCTCAGGTCATGACCCCAGGGTCCTGGGATCGAGCCCCGCATCGGGCTCTCTGCTAGGCAGGAAGCCTGCTTCCTCCTCTCTCTCTCTCTCTGCCTGCCTCTCTGCCTACTTGTGATCTCTGTCTGTCAAATAAATAAATAAAATATTAAAAAAAAAAAAAAAAAAGACATTTGGGAGGAAAACTCATGAAATGTGGAGATCATGTGGATGAGGCATTAAGAATGACTCCTAAGTTATGGAGTGCTTGACCAGATAGAAGAGCTTGGCCTAGTACATGTTGAGTCTGGGGTACCCTCGAAACACCGAAGTGAGAGTTGATGGTTGGATAGAGAACTTGAGAGCCCAGATAAATTTGAATCATCCATATATAACATAGTAGAGGACTATCCAAACCATGTTCATGAAAAAGGTTAGAAGATTATTGACTGGGAACAGAACAGAACTAGGACTAGCTTTGGGGAGGACACTGTACGACTGGTAGATAATGATATTCAACCACCCAAAAAATATCAAGAGAAAAAGCAGGGGTCTTTCAGGAATAAATTAACAAAGAAGGCTTATTGTAACTATTTCAAAAGGACTGAGAGACCATTAGTGAAGAATCCTACTGAAAAGTCAAGTGAGATGTGAACTGAAGAACATCCTTTGGGTCTGGTTTCCCTGAGGCCACTGATAACCTATCCAGGGCAATTTTGGTAGAATGATGGAAGCAGAAGCCAAGTTTGAGTTGAGGCAGCAAATACAGACAACTATTTCTGGAAGTTTGTTTTAAGTGGGAAGAGAGAGAAAGAAGGCAATAGCTAGGTAGATGTAGGGTTGGGGAAGGTCACGGTTCTTTTTTAATATAGAAGAGTCTTGAGTACATTCAAATGCTGAATAGAATTGTTTAGGGTCATGAGCAGCAATTTGAATTTTAAGAAAGGAAAAAGTTAAAAGATAAATTGATAACACACATTTCTTAGGAGGATAAAACAGGATTGAATTCCAAATCCAAGTGGAGATAACCAATTTTAAATATTTAACAAAAAGAGGAAATGCTGAAAATGTATGTAGCTGAGTCATTACTAGAAGTAGGATATTGAAGGAATTTTTAATCTAATGGCTTCTGTCTCTCTGTCAAGTATAAGGTACATTATCCATTGAAAAGATGGGACAGAAGAAGGATAGGGAAAACTCTGAGGCAAAAAAAGGAAAAAAAAAAAGAAACCTCATAGAGCGCTTGGATGGCTTTGTCAGTTAAGCATCTGCCTTTGGATCGGGTAGTGATCCCGGGGTGCTAGGATGGAGCCCCACATCGGGCTTCTTGCTCAGTGGGAGGCCTACGTCTTCCTCTCCTTCTGCCTGCCACTCCACCCTACTTGTTCTGTCAAATTAAAATAAAATAATAAAATAAAATAAAACCAAACCTTGGAATAGTTTAGTGATGACCAGTCACACAACTGCTAAGTACCAGAAGGATTCTAATCCAGAACTTAAAACTTGAATTCAGCCCTCATGCCATTCCACAGCAGCTGCTGCTCTGTTCTCGGGCCATTTAGGTTTTTTTCTTCACATCATTTTCCCCTTTTCCCCTACTCTGACTCTTGCACAAAGACATTCTGGCTAGTGAAATCACAGGGCTTCTCAGGGAGATGTGGATGTTGGCTAAAACTTCATGAGCTTGTTATATCGCTCAGGGCGATGGTTTTAAATAACAGAGTTCAATTTTAGATGTATTAAGTAGACAAGGAATTCATGGGAATGAGACCATGTTGCTCACAAAACTGTCACAATGGCTGGATGGAAAACAACCCTCAAAAATGAGCAAGAATCAAAAAAAAAGCTAGAGAAAAGCCAAGATCCAACAACTGGAAGGCTACCCTGGGCAACCTCTGGGTCACAGAGTCTGAACATTTCTTACCTAGATTGTTCTCCAAACTGATTTCTACAATACACCAACCATCACGCATGACAGATAAAAACATTAAAATGTGCACAATCCAGTTAAGTCCTAGGTATGTATATAATATCCTATGAAACTTCCACATCAGATATGTATGTTTCAAATTGGCTGTGATTTGGTCTTGAACGTTGATGTATTATTTAGAATGTAAAAAGAAACATTTCTCTATCAAAGATGAAAAGGCTGCTCTTCAGTCAAGAATCTAGTCTACGATTTCTTATTTAAAAATGCCAGAGTTGCCTTCGTAGTTCAGTCAGTTAAGCCTCTAACTCCTAATTTCAGCACAGGTCATGAGTCAGGGTTGCTGAGATCAAGCCCCAAGGTGGTTCCATGCTGGGAGTGGAGCCTACTTAAGACACTCTCTGTCCCTCTCCCTCTGCCCCTCTCCTTTTCTAAGCGAATGAATGAATGAATGATAAAAATGCCAAATGATAAGGAACAGAGCAATGAGGAAATACAGGTAACTAGAACTGGTTTCTATATGTTAAATAATTTTAAGATTCATTCATTCTCCAGTTTATAATAATTGGGCTGGGTTTTGCCCTGAAATTAGTTCTTTTAACTGATTCATTCATTCAGTCAAAGCTACTTGACACCACAAACATAGTTGACCCTTGAACAACACAGGTTTGAACTACAGGGTTCATTACACCTGTTTTTTGTTGTTGTTGTTGTTGTTGTTGTTTTTCAATAAATACAATACAGTACTTGTAAGTGTATTTTCCCTTTTTTATGATTTTAAGAGGATTTTCTTTTCTTTAGCTTATTTTAGTGTAAGAATACCATATATAATACATATAACATACAAAACAGAAGTTAACGATTGTTTCTGTTACTGGTAAGCTTCTGGTCACGTGTAGGCTATAGTACATAGTTAGGTTTTGAGGGAATCATTAGTTATATGCAGATTTTTATTGTGTAGGAGTTGGAACCCCTTACCCCCGTAGTGTTCAAGAGTCAGCTGTATTCCTACTTATTCTCAGATCGGGACATTAGGCAAGATAATATAACCTATAAAATAGAGATAAACATGGGGGGGGGATGCCAAGATTCAAGTCCTTATATTTGGAAATTGAGTGAATGAGATTTTGTATACATCAACTGATTTGACATACTGAAATAGTATGAACTACCAAACTCCTGTTGTCCCCTAAAAGCACATTTCCAAATTTCTTCCAAAGACTGAAAAAAAAATCATTTATAAAAGCTAAACTGCATCAAATAACAGATACACAAAAAACAACTTCAGTTTTTCAATGACATAAACACCTACAGCCTAAAGTAAAGATATTTACTGATTCAGATTTTGAAGCAGTTTCTGAAAAGTAGTAATTCACTAAGCTTTCTCAGATAAAGTGATTTAATTTACCTATTTCCAACTTTCCCGGACTCTTCTTATGAAAAGCATAACTCAATCACACCAAACTATAATATGGCAACCAGGTCACAGTATGTGACCCACGTGCACTACACTTGTCCCCATTCTACCATTTGGCAGATGAAAACTTAGAAAGCATTTTCCCATTAAAAAGATAAATGCCATTATGCCTAAACTCTCCAGGAAAAAGCAGTTTATGGAAATAGGAATGCCATTTACTTTCTTAAAATACCACCAAATCTTAGTAGATTAAAAAAAATAGACTAATATAAACACTTATCCCCAAATCAGTTAATTTTAAAATGTTGAACAAAAAAGCAAAAATACTCAAAATTAAAATCACTTTCTTTGCTACCCAGAAGCAGGCAGAGTTCTAAAAATTAACATATTATTTGAGAAAACTAAATGAAAGTGACAAACATCTTCTCTTATGTATACAATACTTCTCTCTTCTCTTTTTCTGCTATAAGAACCCCAGTCAGTTCTGGGTGACTCAGTAGGTTAGGCATCTGCCTTCCTCTCAAGTCATGATCCGGGGTCCTGGGATCAAGTCCTGCAAGGGGTTTCCTGCCCAGCAAGGAGTCTGTTTCTTCCTCTACCCACTCCCTGGCTTGTGCTCTCTCTCTCCCTCTCTCAAATAAATAAATAAAATCTTAAAAAAAATAAAGAACTTTCAAGTAGCAGTAGAGAGAGAGAGGAGGCCCTTACCCCAGGCTAAGGACAGGACTTACAATAGCTTTAAACAAACTGATCATTGTGGTGACCTCGCTAGCCTTGATTAGTGACAGTTCCAGGCAGTCTGTGGGACTGAGTTCTGCCCAACAACAGTTCTCAGCTCGGAAACACTGATCTGTGTGGTAAGAACTTGGGAAAGCATCTGCTTTCTCAGTTTTAGAAGAGAGAGTGAACAAATAATTCTGCAGGCATCTCCCTTCATCTCTTGGACCTTCTCCCTACTTCCTGCCTGGAATAGACAAGTGTTGCCATGACTATGAGGCAGCAAGCATAGGGACAAAAATCAACACTGTAAGGAAGCAGAAGCAGAAAGACAGGAAGGAAGAGCCTGAGTTCTTGACGGCACTGGGGAGCAGCTACATCCGGTCCTGTCCTAAATGTCAACTTCAGATAAAGTTTAAAATAAAAAAAAAAAAACAAAAAAACACCACAGGGAAGATTCATGAGGTTCAAATCATTTGGAACCAGACACATTTCAAAGTGATAAAATATATAAAAACTTCGTAACTGAAAGCATATCTTATGCAAAAAGGGGTGTAAGAATTTGCTACAAATTTAATACCAAATTCCTACTAAATGGACAAGATACTTCATGGCATGAACAGACAATAACGTCATGCGATCTGTTCTTTAAAACTGCAAAATTTGGGGCACATGGGTGGCTCAGTGTGTTAAGCCTCTGCCTCAAGCTCCGCATAGGGTCTCTGCTCAGTGGGGAGCCTTCTTCCCCCTCTCTCTCTGCCTGCCTCTCTGCCTGCTTGTGACCTCTCTCTCTCTGTCAAATAAATAAAATCTTTAAGAAAATGCAAAATTTAAAATAGAATACACTGAAGTCATGCATTAAAAGATACATAACTGTAATGATGTCAGTTGTCCTCGAGCTGACCTACAGATTTAATGCAATTCAGAATCTTAGCAGAGTACTTTTACATGTTTGCATGTATCTGTGATTTGACATTGATTCTACAAACTTACAAAGAAATACAAAAAAAGTCAATAATAAGACAATGTTGAAGAGAACAAATTTAGAGACTTTCATTACCAAATTTAAAGTCTACTTATAAAACTACAGTCATTAAAATAGTGTGGTAATCTAAAAGGTAACCTACAGAATGGGAGGAGATATTTGCAAATGACATACTGAGTAAAGGGCTAGTATCCAAAATCTATAGAGAACTTATCAAACCTAACAGCTCCCCCCCAAAAAAAAATCCAGTCAAGAAATGGGCCAAAGACGTGAAACAGGCATTTCTCCAAGTAAGGCATACAAATGGCTTACAGACACATGAAAAATGCTCAACATCACTCAACATCAGGGAACTACACATCAAAACTACAATGAGATACCATCTCACACTGGTCGAAATGGCTGAAATTAACAATTCTGGAAACAGATGTTGGCGAGGATGTGGAGAAGGGGAAACCCTCTTACACTGGTGGTGGAAATGCAAGCTGGTGCAGCCACTGCAGAAAACAGTATGGAGGTTCCTCAAAAAGTTAAAAATAGAGCTACCTTATGACCCAGCAACTGCACCATTAGGCATTTATCTGAAGGATACAAAAACTGATTTGAAGTGGCACATGCACCCCAATGGTTATATAGTGCAATGTCCACAATAGCCAGATTATGGAAAGAGCCAAGATGTCCTTCAACACATGAATGGACAAAGAAGACGTGATGCACGTGTGTGTGTGTGTGTGTGTGTGTGTGTGTGTGTACACACAAACCCTATGGGGTATTACTGAGCCATTAAAAAGAATGAAATCTTGGGGTGCCTGGGTGGCTCAGTGGGTTAAAGCCTCTGCCTTCAGCTTAGGTCATGATCCCAGGGTCTTGGGATCAAGCCCCACTTTGGGCTCTCTGCTTAGCAGGGAGCCTGCTTCCCCCCTCTCTCTCTGCCTGCCTCTCTGCCTGCTTGTCATCTCTGTCAAATAAATCAATAAAATCTTTTAAAAAAAATGAAATCTTACCATTTGCAATGACATGGATGAAACCAGAGGGTATTATGCTAAGCAAAATAATGTCAGTCAGAGAAAGACAAATGTCATATGATTTCACACATATGTGGAATTTAAGAAACCAAACAGATGAACTAGGGAAGGAAAGGATAAACAAAACAAGATAAAAACATAGATGGAGGAAACCATAATGGAGTCTTAACAATAGGGCACAAAACGAGGGTTGCTGGAGGGGAGGTTGTTGGGAGGACGGGGTAACTGGCTAATGGGCATTAAGGAGGGCACTTGATATTATGACTACTGGGTATTATATGCAACTGATGAATCACTAAACTCCACCCCAGAAACTATATGTTAGCTATATGTTAACTAAATTGAATTTTAAAAACCAGTATGGTAACGGCATAAGAATAAACAAAAGATAACAATAAAACATAATCTCTACTTGCTTAGGCAAATAGAGTCTTACGTAAACACAGTCACTTAATTTATGACAAATATGACACTGCAGTGCCTAAGAGAAATGATTATCATATTAATGATGTTGTGTCCAGACACACATATGGAAAAAATACTCTTTTTTTTTTTTTTTAAAGTAAGCTCCACACCCAGCATGGAACCCTGTGTGGGACTTAAACTCATGACACTGAGGTCAAGATCTAGGCTGAGATCAAGAGTCACTTGAGCCACCCAGGCCCCCCCCCATGGAAAAAATTATTCTTGATATCTACCTCATACTCATATATATAAAAGCCAATTCCTGATAGACTGTATACCTATTAGATTATTCTGTTTCTTCCAGGACTCTGACCACAACAGTACTTTATAAAGAAGAATTATGAAGGAAAAAAGGGAGAGATAATAATACTACTACTGTAGAAATAAGCAGACAAAACACCAGGAAAGTGGTAAGATCCACTGAGGTGATCTCCCTGTGTACAAAACAAAAGGTAAGAGAGCTGTACAAGAGAATAAGAAAGACAATTAGAAGATAAATCCAAGAGATATACTCCAAAATGGAAGAAGTTCATTTATTCCTTCATTCAACAAATATTCATTGCATAGAGTACTTACTCTATAAAGATAGTGTACTAGGCACTCAGGATAAAACAACAAACAAAGAAACAAAAATCCCTCTAGTTGTGCAACTTATTTTCTAGCGGAGTTCCACATAGCAAGAAAGGAAACACAAGAGGAAAGACAATGAGACATTTTCCCAGGACAAAAAAACAGTTCCCAGATCAAAGATGCCCACAAAGCCCCATCCCAGAGCTACAACACATCAAGAGCTATTGACCCAAAGTTTCAAATCATCAAAGAGAACCATCAAAAAGTAGTTACATTTTTGTACATCGAATACAAGCATTAGAATGCCATTTTATTTCACAGGAAAGAAATCACTCAAGGCTGTAAGGCAATGAACAAAACTTTGAAAATTCTGAAGGAAAATGAATTTCAACCAAGAATTTCATACCTAGATAAGTGTAAGAGTAAAATAAAGGCATTTTCAAAGATGTGAAGTGCATAAAAACTTCCTTCTCACATGTGCACTCTTAGGAAAATCCCAGAGGGTGTGCACCAACAAACAAGGATGGAAATAGGCAACAGAGAGACAGCAAAGGAGACCGGCAAAGAAGGGAGGCAGAACGTGGTGACATGCATTCCACATTGGGAGCTCTGAGGAAGGCCCATGGAGCAATTAGCTCAGACTGAAGCTAGCTCTTAGAGGAACAACTTCAAAGGAAAAAAAAAAGAAAGAAAAAAAAAGGAAATTATAAGCCAACTGGTATGTTTGGCTATATTAAGCTCAGCTTTACTGAGTTTAGGGATAAGCTAATAAAATGTACATAGAAAACCAAACAAAACAGAAACCCATGAAAAAAAGAAATATCCACATGGATACAGTAAGCACCAATAATCAACAGTCATAAAACGTAAGCACCAAGTTCTGATTTGACCAAAACTTATAAAATTTGGAGGACGAAGGGAGGGGAGAAAAAAAAATGTATATGGAATGCATGGAAGACATTGGGAAAGGGCACAAGAATCAATTGAGAGAGTTATATCCTCATCCTGTAGGACTTCTGAAAGCCAGAAAAAAAGAAGTGAATCCGTCAGGGATGCCAAGATTGGAGGCAAAACAAAATGAGAGATGTCTTGTGAACCCCAACCTATAAGAAGAAAGCAGCCCTGGCTTGGTGTTTCTCCACCTCTAAATTAGCAAAGGAGGCAGCTAGGTAAGCTCATTTCTCCCCTTAATCAATAGGAATCCCATCAGTGATACAAAAAGGGGGTTCAGTTAAGAACCTCACAGACAAGTGGCAGAAACCACATTCCTCTTCCCCACCATATCTGAGGGTCCCTTCTTCCATTCGAAGTCACCAAGCAGCCCAAAACAGAAAAGCACCTTCTGCACATTCAGGAGACAGCAGCAGAAATTGCTGCAAGGCCTGTAGGCACCAGAAGAAGATAAACAAACAAACAACAACAAAAACAGCTCAAAACAGCAAAACAAAGGCTCTAAAAATTAAGATGTCATTGGAACCACTAACAAAAGTAGATCTGTACCGAAGTGCGGAACCTAAACATGGTGACTGAATTAAAATAAAAGGTATAAGTAGGAACAAATACTTGATAGCCAAAATATCCAAGACACAATTAAAAACTATGTATCATACCCAAAACCAAGAAAATCAAAACTGAATGAGAAAATACTATCAATTGATTCCAACACTCTAACACATGTGATAGAACTTTCTGATTAGAACTGGATTTAATTTTTAATTTTTTATTTGAGTATAATTGACACACAATATTGCATTAGTTTCGGGTATACAACATAGTGATCTGACTTCTCCAAACATTATGCTCTGCTCCCCGCAAGCGTAGCTACCATATGTCCCCATAAAACACTATTAAAATATCATTGACTATATTCCCTATGCTGTGCCTTTTATTCCCATGACTTATTCATTCCATAACTGGAAACCTGTACCTTCCAAAATTTGTATCACTGGAGTCCCAGAGAGAGAGGAGAAGCTAGTGGGCTGAAAGAATATTTGAAGAAACAGTATTTCCCAAATTCAGCAAAAGACATAAATCTACAGATTCAAGAAACCGAATCAATCACAAATATAATAACCCCCCCAAAAATCCACACCAAGACAAATTAATGAAAAACTAAAGAAAGAAAAAACAACCCTGAAATCAGTGAGAGACAAACAATATCTTACTTATAGAGGAATAACAATTCAAATGACAGATTTCTCAGCAAATACTATGGAGGCCACAAGGAAGTAACACATTCTTCAAGTGCTGAAAGAAAAAACTGTCAACTATAAATTCTGTATCAATAAAATCATCCTTGGGGAATGAAGAGGGAATAAAAACATTCTGAGACAAAGGAAAACTGAAAGAATTTATGTCTAGCAAACCTTTCCTTAAAGAATGTCAATCTTCCCCCCATACACTGATCTATTGGTTTAACATGATTTCTATCAAAATCCAAGTACAAATATAGACACTGCAGACACAGACAAGAGTTCTCAAAAATTCCTATGGAAAGGTAAAAATCTAGAATAGCTACAACAATCTTGACAGAGAAGAACAATGTGAAAACAATCACTCTACCCAATATTATACAGCCTACATTAATCAGGATTATGAGGCATTGACATAAAGACACATAGATGGATGGAACAGAGAACCCAGAAATACACACATCCAAATATTCTTGGTTTATTTTTGACAAGATGCAAAAATAATTCAATGAATTCAAGAATAGCCTTTTCAACACATGGAGCTGGAGCGCTTAGATATCCATGGTATCTCAAGTCTCCAATCTTATACAAATCTAACTCAGAGGGGATCACGGACTTAAAAATAAAGCTTAGGACTCTAAAGCTGTTTGAACTGGAGAAAATCTTCAGCATTTGGTACGCAACAAGTTCTTAGACTTGATTCTTAAAAAGCACAATCCATGAAAGAAAAACTGATAAACTGGACTTCGTAAGAATTAAAAAGCTTGGCTCTCTGAAGATCCTGTTAAGAGGATACAAAAATCCACAGACCAGGAAGAAATGTTCTCAAACTAGAGAACTCTCAAAACTAAAAAAAAAAAAAAATCCAACCTTACAATGGGCAGACAACATGAACAGAGATCAAAAGATGTTCAAATCAACAGCCATTAGGGCAATGTAAAACTACAAAGAGCTATCACGAATGTCTAAACTTGAAAATGAGGAGAATGCCAAATACTGGCAAGGATGCAGAGAAATGGTGCCATTCATAAATTGCTGGTGAAATATTAAAATTAAGCCACTCTGAAAAAGAATTTGACAGCGTCTTATAAAACCGAACATGCAATTACTATACACCCCAGCAATTGCACTCCTGGGCATTTTTGCCAGAGAAACCTGCACATAAATGTTCACAGCAGCGTTACTGGCAATATCCAAAAACTGGAAATAAATCACATGTCCCTCAATGGGCAAATGGTTGCACAAACTGTGGCAGAGATTGTGGAATCCCCCTCAGCGATAAGAACGAATGGAACGGCTGATAAGTATAACTAAGATGGTCGCTTCTTGGCCTTTTGGCTAAGATCAAGTGTAAATATAACTAAGACGATGTCCAAGAAAGTTATGCTGAGTGAAAAAACAAATCCTAAAAAGTTACGTAGTGTGACATTTTTGAAATGAGAAAATCCGAGGTACTGAAAACAAACCAGTCATTGCCACTGACTGGGGACCGGGGTGGGGAAGGCCATGAAAGCACCACAGGAGAGACCCTTGGAGGAGGAACACAGCTATTCTGTAACTTGACTGTGGGAAAAAAATCTCCATCTGTGATAAAACTGCACAGAATTTAATGCACACACAAACACACACATGGGCGTGCGCGCGCAAGTGAATCTAAGGAGACGTGAACAAATTTAAATACATTTATTAACAAAAATAAAAGTTCATTATTAAAGGGGAAACTTCAAAGAAAAACAACATTTAACACTGAAATGAATGATAAAGATGAAACTCTAGAAACTGAGGATTTTATGATCTATCAATTTTATCTTGGAACTTGGTTTTCTTTTATGTATACTGTATTTATACATTCTTATTGCACAGTGCCTCAAAAATGTTGTAGAATAAGACAAGTAAATTGCAACTGATCAACCTTGGGTCCAGGTTTCTTTAAGAAAGAAGAAAACAGGGGCACCTGGGTGGCTCAGTGGGTTAAGCCGCTGCCTTCGGCTCAGGTCATGATCTCAGGGTCCTGGGATCGAGTCCCGCATCGGGCTCTCTGCTCAGCAGGGAGCCTGCTTCCCTCTCTCTCTCTCTCTCTCTGCCTGCCTCTCTGTCTACTTGTGATCTCTGTCAAATAAATAAATAAAATCTTTAAAAAAAAAAAAAGAAAAAGAAAGAAGAAAACAGTTGTTATTTACCATGAATAGTAAATTATAATGAAAAAGTTAGCATTTTAATGAAAATGACAAAGCTCTCCACACTAAAAAACCATATAACCTATACTTTCTAAAATTTCCCTGCTTTTCTCCTCTCCCACCTCACAGCCATGATTTGTAGCAAAATGGGGTAATGAATAATATTACTTTATAGACCTAGACTAACTCAGATCAGTAGTTAACCCAACAAACCTGAATCACAGTTCTGGGAGAACTAAAGAACACCAGTGTCTCTCAGTTGAGTAAAAAAATGCTGTCCAAGTATCAACTTGAGATGCCAGCTGTCATCTCACACTGGCTGCAGGTCAAAGAGCACAAACAGGTAGCCTCTCCTTCTAAGCCAACATATGTCCAGTGCAGTGAGGTGAGCACTTGCATCAGAATAACCCAGGTGCTTGTCAAAAACACACATTCCTGGGCACCTGGATGGCTCAGTCGGCTAAGCATCTGCCTTCGGCTCAGGTTGTGATCCCAGGGTCCTGGGATTGAGTCCCATATCAGGCTCCTTGCTCAGCTGGGATCCTGCTTCCCCCTCTGCCTCTGCCTGTTGCTTACCCCGCTTGTGTGTTCTTTCACTGACAAATAAATAAATAAAATCTTTAGAAAAAAATAAAGACAAAATATTTACTCTTTTAGATTTCTGGAGGTCAGAATTCTGAAGTCGAGGTGTTGACAGGGCTGCCCAACTCTGCAGGCTCCAAGGAAATTTTTTTCCTTGCCTCTTCCAGCTTCTGGCCGCTTGTCAGCATTCCTTTGCACATGGCCACACTGCCGCCTCCTCCTCACTCTGTCTTCTCCCCTATGTGTCTCTCTTACAAGGACATTTGTAGTGATATTCAGAGCCCATCCAGATAACCCAAGCAATCTCCTTATCTTCAATCCTCGATTTAATCACATCTGCAAAGACCCTTTTTCCAAATAAGGGAATATTCACAGATCTGGGGATGTGATGTTGGATATTTGGGGCTGGGGGGTCATTTTTCATCCAACCACAGACTGAATCAGGACCTCTGGTTGTAGGGACTAAGGGTCTGCATTCTTTCCATGCCAGCAACGCCCCTCAGCTAAAGTCAAGTTTCAGAGCCACTGTCATAAGCATTAGGAAAGGCATCTGCCACAGTATCAAGGCATTTGCCCTGTTCGGGCACTGGTATAGGGGATTCATCACAGTGGGACATGGGGGTCTAAGTTCTGCTCTGGTTCCAGACACCAGTGGCAGAATGAGAACAGAGAACCTGTGGCTGCAGGATCAGTTCTACCATGGTGTCAGGATGGAGCCGAGGCAGCAATGCATGTCCTTAAAAATTACAAAAAAAGAAAAAAGAAAAGGTCACATGTGGTTTTCTCATGGTTGATTAGGGTGAAATGGGTTAACTGACATCATTAGGGACTTCCAATGAAGTATGCTCTGAGTTGGGAAAAAACATCAGAAAACATAAAGGTGGGGGGGGGGAGGAAGGGATATCACAGCAGCAAGAGGAATCTGATTATTAAATAACATTACAAGACTTTCAGAAAGAGTAAACAACGAGGTGGTGGTGGAAGCAAGAGAAATGTCCAGTGTCACATAACTATGTATCTCTTTGAATTCTAAATGTCAACATATACACGACAGTATTCTGGGAAGTTTTTCTATGAGATATCAGAGCAAGATGGAAAATATTTTCCTTTACCAGATATTTGCAAGACTGCATTATGATGTTTGTCATGAAGCAAGTAAACACAAACCTGAGAGTTTTCTTAATGTGACATTTTAGTAGTAAAGGTTTTAATTAATGCACTTTCAAAGTAATTTTTTGCCTTTTATTTTCGATACAACAATCACAGGATTAACTTCATTCAGGGATGCTTACAGATAAGAATGTCCCTAGGATTCAAAATTAATAAATCCATGCTATTCGTGTGTTAAGTACATCACTCCCAACCTGCCAATTTCCAGTATCAGTCACCTGCTTCCGAGAGGGAAAGAAAGAAACTAGATGCCTAGCAAAGGCAATAAAGCCAGCAACTAAGAATTTGAGATGTCCACATCCTCCCAGAACCCTTAAAGTACTCTTGTTCTGAAAAGTTTAGATGAAATGCTACCTGTTCAAAAGAAAGGTGACATGGCAAGGGCCTCAAATATGTTGAACAAATAAGACACAAAAATGTCTGTAACTTGATTATTCTTAATCATGTAAGTCAGCTTCCATAGCCCTTGATAAACTTACACAATTTAACTCAATAAAAAATTTAGTCCTCTGTTGCTGGCTCTAAGATACAAAAGTTTATTCACTCTAATGAGTTTTGAACAAATTATTTTTCCTAGATACAAAAAAAATCAATATTACAGCCAGAGCTCATAAGCAGAAAAACCTGTGTACTATGTTAACACACTCCCATCTGGAGCCCATTTTCTTGGCAGTGCCCCGAACAACACCTTTCTGTACCTCACAAAGTCCCTCCCTTGCTGCACTGGTTTGATTATCTGATTACAGGTGGCTTTCAAATGGTCAGTTAGTCGAAAGGAAAAAATATTAGTATCTTGAAGCAGAGCAGGTCTCCTAGAGGCTGAAGGAACTATTTAATTTTGTATGTGTATTGTTCATTAAATATTTACTTTAGCTTAAATTTCAGTAAATTGTTCAGTCCCACGTTAAACATAAATTCTCAGTGTCAAAACATTTTACATAATGAAAGACCATGGAAGTTGGATTATATCCACTTTATTCTGCTTCCATGTGGCTGCATCACTGGCAGGAACCACAGCGGCGGTGGCCACGCGCAGGGGTGTGTGTGCTATGTGGCTCCCCTCCCCGTGTCCTGAGTCCCCTAGCTCTCCATCTCTTCTCTCTCCTTCCTCAGAAGGCACCCCCCAATTCACAAAGGAAAATGCAGCTATCCTTCTTCTTACTCGTGCCTGCTCTGCCTCTGACCCAAATGTGCCCACACTTATATCCCGTCCTTTTCTCCCCCCACCCCGTAGACTCTGCCAGAAAGGGGTCCCTATTTTTTTTTTTTAACAGAACTCCATGTTCCTTCATCTCTTTAGGGACCTCACATCAATTACCTACCCCATCACCTTTATTTTTACTCTCTAATCCCTAAATTTAGGACACTGCGCAAATCTTGTTCATCTTACGCGCGCGCGCACACACACACACACACACACACCCATCCCTCAGTCCTGCATCATCTCCTCCTAGGTCCTGTACCATCTACTTTTGTTAATAGCCAACCCACCAAGACAGAGTAATAGTACGCTTGTCACCTCTTCACTTGCCACTCTTTGTGCAATCCGTATAAACAGCCATTTATCAGTGCCACTTGAGGAACCTGTTCTGGCCTACCCCACTGATAACCTCTTTGCTGCTGAGTTCAACAGAGGCCGTGATGAACTGAGCTGACATGAAATTTCTGTGCCATCTCACCGCGGTGATGACTGCTTCCCTTCGGAGAGTCTCTCTTCTGGCTGCTCTCTTCCTATTTCCTTCCTACTTTCTGGCTGTTCCATCTCTGTCACCCTCCCAGGGTGCTCTGCCTTCATATTCAGCCCTGTTCTCTTTCCATGCTGTTATTCCATCTCTGCAGCCCCAGGATTAAAATCACCACCCTACACGCTGACAACATCTAAATCTTCAACTCTCTCATGTGCCAAGGTCATATCTATTCAGCTGCCTGATAAGTACCATCATTTCTCCCCAAAGGCCTCAAAATGTTTAAGTCCAAAATTGAACTCAGTATCTTCCCATTCCCAAATTCACTCCCCCCTCCTCATTTTCATGGATCAAATCCCCATGTATCCACTCACTCCAAACCAGCAATCTATGTATCATCCTAGCTTCCTTTCCTTTCTTCTTATCCCAAGTCTGCTATTCCCTGAAATCTCTAAATACACTTTACAGTTCTCACTGGGATAATTACGCCTCTGTCCTACCAGTTTTCACGACTCTGGACTTAACACCATCTCATCCATCCTTTGCTAGATCTCCAGAGAAAGTGTTCTCAACAGCATATCTGAGAAGAGCACCCTCCTGCCTAGTGTCCTCCTTTAGGATAAAATCTAATCTCTTTAGTGTGGGGTTGGGGGATTTTCAAGACCTCACTATCAAGAATCTCGACACATCATCTCTCACATTGATAAACATACAAATATGCACATATATGCACCTGATACAATTATACACAACTTGGAATTTATCCTAACATTACAGTCAGCTGGATCATCGGTGTCCTTATGTACTAATACTCCTATCGGAAAGCTTCCCTCCCTCCAATGATCTTCTTTTTGCCTGGATAATTCTTTTTCCTTCCTTTTGAACTCAACCCGAACGTCACTACCTCCAATAAGTCCTACAGATCCCATGCACCCAGGCTGATTTGCGCGAGCCTGCACAACGCTCTTTGCTTCCAGAGCACTCATGTAATTGGTGAGGCACAGTGTTGTGATGATACAACTTACCGGTTCACTAGCTTGTAAACTCCCAGAAAGAAAAGACTCTGCCCTTCGTCACTGTTTGCCACGACTCATGGAATGCCTACAGCACAGCTGACACTCGGTAAAAGACGAATTAATGAATGACCAAATGAGTCACACAAGTCCCTTTGCTGCTTGGTAACTTTTGAGTTTACATGCTGGATATCCAGTATAGATACTGTTTTGTGATGAAATATAATAATTTCAGAATATTTACCTACTCTAAATATTCATCAGAAACACATTATTTAATAGCCACATACTACTCTAACCTAAGATACAGCATATTTTATATGCTTATGCCCTTACCATCAGGTGGTATAGCGGTAAGGATGCCTTGTACTTCAAGATCCCATTTCTAATTATAAAGATGATCTATCATTACTGTATTGCAATATATAGTCAAATTTTCTCAAACCTGTAATTGATACAATTCTTCTTCCTGGTTAGAGATGCAGGAGTCCCCTTTGTCTTTCCTTCACTGAAAGCGGATTTCAACCACCTCCATTCTGACATCAGGCTGTACTTTCTACTCATGAAGTTCTTCTCACCAGCTTATCTTTAACTCAGGCAAAAGACCCAGCAGCAAAGCATCCCAAGAAGAAACCGAAACTACCCCTCAAGGAACAGGGACTGCCTGGTACCAGCAAGACCCTGTGTGAGTGATGCTGAGACAATGATCTACCTGACCTTTCCTGCTCACCTGCTTATACCCAGCAACCTTTATCCCACATTTGCCTTATGTAAACCTAGACACATTTTCAGTACTTGGCAGGCTCTGAGACATTAATCCACTATCTTCCAGTGTTGGCATCACTGAAATAAATTGTTTCGCCATCACTCCTCGCTCTGCCTTTGGATTCTGTCAGCAGTGAGGGGGCCAAACCTGGTCTATTTGGGACCCCCAGAGCCAAGTGCTCTTGCATCCTCGGGCCTCAGTTACATCATCACTTGTATTATGGTGCATAAACCCACTGGGCGTGCCCCAGCAAAAAGATTTTGTAAAGTATCATGATGGATCACCAAGCCCAAGGACATATTTCCAAAATGCATGAGATTAAGATGTCTGGATTTGATCTCCTGCTGTAGGGCTTACTGTAAGGATGAACCCAAAATAAAACTGTGAAATAGAACTTCAAGTGGTCTACAGGTCTCTGCATGCGAGATGCCCTGACTGCAACCGTGACACAGCCTTTCTTGGAGGACATCCCTATGTAGCTCATACCACTGAGGAAAAGGAAGGTCTCTGTGAACTTAATTTCTCTGCATATGTTTGAATAGAAAAAAATTTTTCTATATTTAATAAATGACTTTCTTCACAGTGCTTACACGTTACTGCTTTTGTAGGAGCACTGAATGAATATCCCAAATTTTCCCATTTTTTTACCCAGGGCCTTAAAATTGTTAAGTTACATCCTGATCAGTGAATTTGTTCACAGCAATACTCCTTCTTGTACTTGCACTTTTAGTCAGCAACAGTAAAGAGTATCAGGTAGCATTTGACATTTGAGAGCAGAGAAATAACCTTTCCAATTTACTAAATCCTGCTTTTAAAAAGTCATTACCTTACTGAAAATGGGTTAAGCTGGAGAAGAAATGTAATCATTTAAATATTTTAAAAGAACACTGATGGCATTTAAATTCAGAAGGGAAAGGATGGTTTATTTACTAAATGGCATTAGCATAATAAATGGCTAGCTATCAGGAAAAAGGCAAAGCTTGGCCCCTCTGTCCCACCATTATAAAAGTAAATTCCAGATGAATTAAAGATCTCTGTATAAAAAATAAGGCAGTGACATTCACAATGAGATTTTGGAGAATGTCTGTAGAACTAAGGATGGTAACCCATGAAGATATAAAGACACCTAATAGTGATAGCATTATTATTATTACTTAATGTATTATTTATTCTATAACAAAAAAAATCACAAACCACTCCAAATATGTATAGACCAGTAAAAAAACTGCTTCAAAAAAAATGATCATCAAAGAGTAAATACCCCTGACTTAGAAAGCACTCCCACAAACTCATTAGAAAAAGACAAGTGGAAGGAGAAACAGGCCAATAACATAAAGAAGAAATTCACAGAAGGTCAAACTGAAGTGGCCAATAAACATCAAAAGATGTTTAACTCTACCAAAAATCAGAGTGCCACAGCAAAAAAATGTACTGCTTTTTACCCATCAAATTAGTAAAAATTTAAAAGACTGAGAATATCTAGAGCTGTTAAGGATGTGAGAAAATATGCAATCTCATATGACCCTATTAGGACTACAATTGTAGTAAACATTTGGAAGAAGATACAGTATTTATACAAAATTAAGTCTATACATCTTTCCTTTGACCTGAAAGTCTCATTAGCAGAAATCCACCCTTTGGGAATAAAAGCACTGCTATATAAAACTAAAGACACACAAGAAGAGATGCTCATCTCCTCACTGTTTATAATCCCAAACAACTGTTCCCAGAGCAACAAGCAATACAAACTCTCACAGGAAACTACCCAAATGTCCATCAACAGGAATGACTGAGTAAATGGACACATCCACACTTCAGATACTCTACACTATGGTTAATTTTACATAACTTTGATTTATATCTATTGTCCTGGAAGAATGAGAGGAAAAAGGTGATTTAAAGACTTATATAGAGAGAGAATGACCCCATTGTGAAACATGTAATTATAGTTAGTGGGGTCCAATAAATGTGAAATGTATAGAATACATGTAAGTATATGTTTGCACTTATTTGGGCATGGAGAAAGGCACGGAAAGATAAACTCTACAGGGGCGCCTGGGTGGCTCAGCGGGTTAAAGCCTCTGCCTTGGGCTCAGGTCATGATCGGCTCAGGTCATGATCAGCTCAGGTCATGATCGGCTCAGGTCATGATCCCAGGGTCCTGGGATCGAGCCCCGCATCAGGCTCTCTGCTCAGCAGGGAGCCTGCTTCCTCCTCTCTCTCTGCCTGCCTCTCTGCCTGTTTGTGATCTCTGTCTGTCAAATAAATAAATAAAATCTTTAAAAAAAAAAAAAAAAGATAAACTCTACAATGTTAACATTAGCTGGGGAGAGGGAGAAAGGATGGAGGAGAGAAGGCTGGGGAAAAATAATTAACTTTTCCTTTATGATATGTTAATTGCTTCAATTGTTATAATTAAGTTATTTCATTTTTATAATTAAAGGAAGAAAATATTAGACACAAAAAAATCTCTAATTGTAGCTTAATGTATAATATTTATTATATTAAAACAGATACAAATAATACTGAGTTATAAATCTGTTAGGTGGAGAAGACTTTTTAAATGAGATTTATTCTATTTGTATCCTCAAAGATTTTAATAAGATTTCAAATTTAGAGCTCTATAGCCTTTCACTTGCACGAAAAAAGGGGACGGAGTATCTAAAATCCACTGGACACCCAGACTCATTCACATTTCAAACTGGTTCATTAATTTTCCCTTCATGGAATTCATCTTTTTTTTTTTTTTCAACTTTTTTCTTGAAAGCTATTCTATTGATTACATGGTGTCTAAAAAGATGAGCCATGTAACTGCAAAATCTGAAAAAGATTTTGAAGAGAATAAATTCATGGTAAAGCAATAATCTCAAAAGCAAACCCACTTAACAGTACAGTTTAACATCTGCAAACACTTGTAGCTAAAGCAATACCCTGGGATATTAGCTTGACTCTGTGTAGTGCCACTGATTCGATATTAGTTATTTCTTAGAGACTAAATTCAACTACAGTTTAATCTTGTTTGAAAACAGGTATTGCTTCAAATTGTTAACTTGTTCTACAAATGCTATTTTACAATACATTGTAAGGAATTTACTAGAGAAAATTAAAAGCAGAGACTTGATAAATCCAATATATTTAATTTGAGGAAGTTTTTTCAAGTAAGTTGGTTGCTCTCACTCATAATTCTTTTTAAGATCCTACTTTATGTAAGTCACATAAAGCATTGATAAAGTAATTTTAATTTTGTTGTGTGAGAAGGGCTGGTAGAAATTTTACAAACTCTAAAGATTTCCTGCAATATATGCAAATATACATAAAACAAATATAAGTAAAACTGGATGAATATTATATTCCCCTAGAGAAAGAGTTTATTCTTATTTTATTTAATGGCCAAACTTCATTTGAAAAATATAAAATCATTAAAGAGAGCTTCCTGATTTCCAGCTCCAAACCAAGGAGAATTATGTCTCTCAATTCTCCCTCCAAGTACAGCTAAACACTTTTAACATTACATATAAAACAATTATTAAAATACTCTGAAAGGCAGAGAAGGAAGTCAGACTGGACCCCAGGACCCAAAGAATAACAGGGCCGTATGCTGCTTGGGTTTTGTCTTGGGTTCATCCCAGATTCAATGCTGGAGAAGATGGCAACCTAGAAAAACCAATCAAAGTAGACCCAAAAAAGGGCACCTGGGTGGCTCAGTTGTTAAGCGTCTGCCTTTGGCTCAAATTAGATCCCAGGGTCCTGGGATTGAGCCCTGCATGAAGCCCTGTTGGAGTCCCTCATGAGGCCCTGCGTGAGGTCCGGCTTGAGGCCCCGCATCCAGCCCCGCATGCGGTTCCCTGCTGGGCGGGAAGCCTTCTTCTCCCTCTCCCACTCCCTTTGCTTGTGTTCCCTCTGTCACTGTGTCTCTCTCTGTCAAATAAATAATTAAAATCTTTAAAAAAAAAAAAAAAGACCAAAAAAATCTCCAAGGAAAACTTGATTTCTAACCAAAGGACTAAGAAGGGCACAACCTAACAGACAGAAAACTTTAGACAATGACCACTCCACTCCAAACACCAGGGGAAAAACAAAACCTCATACCTGTAAGCAAAAGCCACCTGGGCTGCCTTGACTGCCATCCTTGCATAGGCAAATGGAGACGCTGCTCCCCCAACCTCCAGGAGTGGTATCAGAGAAGACAAAGGACCTTCATCGCCACCCACAGTAACAAGTTCTAGCCTCTGCAGCTGAGTCATATAAGGAAACGGGATCACTGCTTAGACAAAGGTAACTCCCTGCATATTGGCCTATCAAAAACAGAATATTAATCAATGATAGCAATCTAACACCTGACTGGGAGCAGAGTTATACATAGCTAGGGAGGGAAGCAAAGACATGGGATTCTCAGTGGACAATAAGGAGTATGTCCAGAGGTGGGTGACCCATTTTTAAAAAAACTTCTACATACTACAGTTTTCTCATAAAAGGAATGGAATTTTCTTGTTCTTAGAAGGTGTAAGGGAAGAGTCTTTCCTCTTCTTAGAACTCCCTACTATTATAATTATACCTTGAATCACCCACTCATTGAACAAATATCTACTATCCTAAACTCAGGGATACAAAAATGAGTTAAGAGAGAAAAGGGGAGGAGGAGGTAAAAAAAACCAGTTTGAAGAAAGTAAAATCAAAGTGCCATTAAAAGTAAGGACATGTGAAGCTAGATGTTTGGGAGACATCCAAGTGGAGATGTCCAACAGTTATTTCTTAGGGACTGAATTCAAATACAGTTTAATCTGGCAGACAAACGTAAATACTGTAAGACCACTCTACTGGAAAGGCCACCCATGAAAGACAACAAAGAACTGAGATCTGAAAGTATCCATCATAAAGGAGAAAGGAAGTAAAAGAACTTGCCCTTGGGGAGGGATCGGAGGGGGAAGCAAACAGGAGAATAGCAATGGGGTAAAGATTCCTGAAGAGGTAAGAGAGCGACAGTATATTAAAGAGAGGGTTGGCACGGAGGAAGGCTGCACAGTGGTATCTCTGGAATCTTTCTGTTTCTTGTCTGGCTTCCATGCTTATTGCCAAAACAACTGTAGCTGCTCCCTTTCCCCAACCCACATGCACTCTCTTTTCAATCCAAGTTCCAGTTGTAGCCATAGAGATTCTTAACAAAACTGAAATGTGATCACATTACCTCCTTTCTTCAACCCCTCCAAGGGTTCTCTTTGCTCTTATAGCACCAAAGACACCTGGCTTTCTGGACCCTGCACGTTCTGGCTCTTCCTTAACTCTCCAGAACCATCTGTAATCTGACCCACTGCCCTTCCTATTTCAGCCTCCCTGGCCTTCTTCTCCAGGAAGTTTATGCTTACAAGTTAGTTCATCAGCCATCTGAATAGTATTTCTCTTTTATATTAAATGCCACATTATAAGATGATAATGAATAATGCTCTTTTGTTATCATGCCATTTCTGTTAACAGTATTCTGCATTCAAGTCTTCAAGTGATATTGGCAGATCGTGTTTTGCTTAGCTTTCACTGAACTCAAAATTACCTTTTGGCACTTTATTATGGAACCTCTAATGGTGATCTCATTAGCCTGATGATATAAATTTATAATAAAGAATCTAAAAATAAAAGCCATTATGCTTGCTGACCATCAAATGAAAACAGATTTACTATCTTCAAGGTCACTCAGGGCTGAATTTAGCAAATTCAGTTTCCCCTTGGCAATCACAGATGAAGAAAGTAAGTACAAATCAAACCAGTATCGAGGCTTTTGTAGCCCTTATTTATGCCAGCTGTATGAGAAATATTTAAACTTGGTATTCAGCTAGCACTATGGATTTTGTAACTAGTCATCATCCCCTTCATTAATAAGCAGTTAGTGACAAAAATCAGATCACATCATCTGCACAGTTAATTACAAGCTGGAAAATATTCAGGGTATACAAATTTTATTAGCATGGCTGACATCTGTCAACTATTTTGGTTAATTACTCCTGAATTTGGATTTTAGCCTTCAACTATTTCAAATTTTAATATATTTGACATAAGCAGTTTTCAAGCAACCATTATCTCTGTTGAGTATTTTTCCTATTCCTATTCTAAAATTGTCAGAAATCAGTACTGTTAGCTCTCATACTGACATAGTTCATTCTGCAGCTAAATAAAATAAATCGTTAATTGGCAGAATACTATCTACCACATGGTTAATATTTTTTTGTCAATGCTTATTAAATACTCGCTGCATTGCTATTTAAGACATAAAATATTTTGAACTCTCTAAATTACATGTTAAGGATATAACCCTAAAACTTTTCTCTTTACTTCAGAGTAGAAAAGAGCATCTGGCTTTGGTTTTTATAGGTTGGATGTAGAAAGATTGTTTGTGTTGCTTTGTAAGCAAACACATTGCCCATCCTCCTTTAGTCTCAGAGTCACTCATGGTGCATGAGGGCAAGCTTCTGGGAAGAAACTCCTTTGGAAGTGGAAAAGGCCAGCTGGCGTGAGAGAGAAGATCATAAGGTCAGAAGGGATGTGAGAGGGAAGGTCAAAGGGCAGAACAATGAATTGACAGGAAGCAAAGCAAGAGTAGGCCACCAAACACACAGTCCACATTTTCACAGGTGGTTATTGGTTAGTGAGAACATAAAATATGAAAGAGAAAAAGTGAAAAAAATTATTATGCCAAAAACACAAACTGTACCAAGTTCAGTGAGCCCAACCATTTGTTTTTAATCTGTCCGTGACAATCTTCTGTATCCTTAAAGAAAAGAGCAATTTAGTCTACACTCTGCACAGGCAGAGTGGCCATTTGAACCTAGGCAGTCTGACTTCAGTGCCCTCAACCATGCCACTATCCTAGTTCGAAAAGATCTATTCTCTACATTAGAGAACAGAATAGGCCCACTGTAAATGACAAATATGTTTCCGCTTGTCCTTGAAGAATTGGTAATTTGCAATGACCTGGGCACCATTCCATCTGTTGTCTTTATATACGTCAAAGCTTAGCCTCATTACTATAATTGACACTCTTTCAGAAAAATGTACAGTCCCAATACGAAAGGCTATGTTCTATAAGACATGGATATCCAAATATCTGTGGTACCCTGACCTCTTTTTCCTTCACAAGCAGAATTATGTTGTTCCTATTATTAATGGTTTAATCTTTGTTGCTTGTGTTCCTGTGTCTTTCCTACAGAAAACACCCAAGAAAGGGTAGTTCATTAGGGGAAGATTTGGATATTCTTGGATCTGTGGCTTAAATCCATCCTAACTTCACACAAAATGCTCTTCATCTGGTATGGTGTCAACAGACAGGATGAGTAAATATATTCATGGTCGACTAGCATCTGTGGGACAAAGATGCTTGTGGGGGACTCAAGGCTCCTATTTTGGATAAGAGATCTCATATTTAGACATCTCATATTAGATGAGAATTTTGATCGGGTGAATCAAGCAGAAAGACTAATCCCCACTATCCCGCTTATCTAACTGTGAGGCACCCTGAGTATCCCTTTTGCTTTCTTCCTTGATCAGTAATCCTAAATGGCTTATATTTTAAAGCCAGATAATGGTTTTAAATTTCAGACACTGAGACATTCTGCTTATGGTTTGAGAGACTTAATATTGTTAAGATGTCAATTCTCCCCAAACTGACCTATAAATTCAGTGTAATCCCAAACAAAATCCCAGCATTCTAGTAGAAATGAACAAATTGGTTCTAAAATTCATATGGAATAGCCCAAACACCTGAAAAACAAAGTTGGAGAGCTCGTTTATTCACTCCTGACTTCAAGAGTTATTATAAAGCTACTGTGCGTGTATTGCAGTACTGGTGTATGGAGAGACAAATAGATCAATGGAACAAAACAGGGAATCCAAAATTAGACCAAAACACACATGGGCAATTGATGCTGGAACTATTAAATAAAAAATAGAAAAAAAAATTGGATCCATACCTCACACTATACACAAAACTTAATTCAAAATGGGCCATAGGCATAGATGTTAAACCTAAAACTATAAAACTTTTTAGGAAAAAAATTAGGAGGAAATATTTGTGAGCTCAGGTTAGACAATTTTTCTCAGCTATGACACCAAAAGCACAATATTTGAAAGGTTAATTAGAAAACTAGACTCCACCAAAATTAAAAACTTCCATTCTTCAAAAGACACTGAAGAGCATGAGAAAGCAAGTCACAGACTGGGACAACACCTGTGAAAAGTATACACCTGGTAAACTCACTTCCCAAAGAAATAAAGAAATAAAATCTCAAGATTCAACAAAGAAAACCACCCAATGTTAAAACAAAGAAAAGATCTGAACAGACACCTCACCAAAGAAGAAACATACGGCAAATAAGCACATGAAAGGATACTCAACATTATTAGTCATCAGGGAAGTGAACACCAAAACCGTAAAGAGATACCTCTACACACTTCTTCACAAATGCTAAAATTAGAAAGACTGGCCATACCAAGTGTTGGCA
Source organism: Enhydra lutris kenyoni (assembly GCF_002288905.1). NCBI lineage: Eukaryota > Metazoa > Chordata > Mammalia > Carnivora > Mustelidae > Enhydra > Enhydra lutris. The sequence continues at coordinate 53,517,225 of NW_019154097.1, forward strand.
CGAATATGGAGAAACTAGAACTGTCCCAGAGAACATGATGACCACTTTGGAAACAGTTTCTTAAAACAGGTGCCTATCATAAGACCCCACCACTCCAGTACTATGCTTTGCTCACAAGAAAAGGAAACCTATGTCCAGGTAAACACTGTCACCCAAATGTTCATGCCAGCTTTATTTCTAAGAGCCCAAACTTGGAAGTTGTTCAAATATACATCAACAGATAAATGGATAAACAAATTGTGGTATATTTACATGATGGAATGCTTACACAGCAATAAAAATGAATGAACAATTAATACACATAATAACATGGATAAATCTCAAAATAACTATATCAGACATAAAATAGAAGATATGCTGTATACCTTTGTTTGTTTCAGGTGTGGGGGATTGGGAAAGGAGAGGCAGAGAGAATCTTTAAGCAGGCTCCACACACAGTGCAGAACCAGACACGGGGCTCGATCTCACGTACCTGAGATAGTGATCTGAGCCAAAATTGAGAGTCCAATGCTTAATTGGGTGATTTTTTTTTAAGATTGTACTTATTTATTCTAGAAAGAGGGAGAACTTGTGTGCAAGTGGGGGTGGGGAGGAGTAGAGGGGAAGGGAGAGGGAGGGGGAAAAATCTCCAGCAGATCCCACACTGAGCATGGAGTCCAATGCAGGATCCGGTCTCACACCCTGAGGTCATAACGTGAGCCAAAACCAACAGGTGCTTAATGGACTGAGCCACCCAGGTGTCCCAAGTTTTAACAATTTTAAAGGTAAGCATTTAGATAAGGCTTACCATGTGTCAGAAACTGTGCTAAGTGCTTTAAAGGAGCCCATCTTTATATAAAACTCCAGAAAATGCTAGGGCATCTGAGCGGCTCAGTCGATTGGGTGACTGCCTTCGGCTCAGGTCATCATCCTGGAGTCCCGGGATCAAGTCCTGTATCGAGCCCCCTGCTCAGCAGGGAGTCTGCTTCTCCTGCTGACCTCTCTCCTCTCATGCTCTCTCTCTCTCTCTCATTCTCTCTCTCAAATGAATAAATAAAATCTTAAAAAAAAAAAAAAAACTTCAGAAAATGCAAACTAATGTGTAGTAGATTAGGTGATTGTCTGATCGGTGACTGTCTGATGACAGGGGCATGTGCAAAGAACCTGACAGAGGAACTACAACTCTGCTCAATGTAATTTCAGGGGAGGTTTATACATGCTTACTATCTTGACTGTGGTGATGATTTCCTGATGTATACATATCAAAACTTACCAAAGTGCATACTTAAAATATTTTCAGTGTATTATATGTTAAAAATACCTCAGTAGACCTGTAACTTAAAAAAAAAAAAAAATAGACCAGTAAGGTTAGTATGGGAGCTAATTTAATTAATGTCTTATTCTGTTCCACCTCAGAAGCTTCTAGCACAACAAAAGGGCCCTCTGGTAAGAAAGGAGGTCTTCCTGTGTGTAGTTAGAGCTGTGCTGGCCATCTGACCGTCTTCCTCTCACAAAGATGATGGCTTTAAGTCATTGTAATAAAACTAAATAATGTATGAAAATGGTTCTTTACTGTTTTATAAAGCAAACTATGATATCTCATGATACCTCATCCAACAGTGTATCAGATCATTAATAAGCAAATTAAAAAGAAGAAGAAAAAACATTTCTTTTTTACCCCACTGGAAAGTATTAACAGGAAAGATACAGGACATTCCAGCAAACTGACTCAGTGTTTGTGTACAGATTCAGTACAAGTATTCACATGTGGAATTTTGGGTTTAGCTTACCTATCTTCACATATAACTGACTACTGTCCACTAAGTCAGTGTTAGGAAACAATCTTCTATTATTCTTGACTCTCTATTTCTCCACAGGGCTGTCAGGAATCCAACAGTGGTCTCCAGTGGAACAGCTGGATCTGGGGCTTGCATGCTTCTCATATGCCAGGATGGCTTGGGAAACGTCCACTTTACCAGTTTTTGAGAAAGAAAGTGGCATATGTTTTGGATGGAATGTTCACTCATAGGAGTGAGCATTTACAGTCATTTATCTTCTAAAATGAGTTAAGTATATAGTGTCTAACCAGTTGAAGCTCAACTAAAAACCGCCATGCACTATACATTCAAAATTCTCAAAAAAGGAGAAGAAAGGAGAAAAAGGAGAAACAAGAATGTTGACAATGAGGGAATTAGTGAAGAATTAACTCTCAGGACTGGGATATATGGGGGGTGGTTCCTCGATGTGACAGGAGATGAGTTTATGGAGAGAGAGATTACAAACTTAAGTGGAGAAATAAAGACTCAAAGATGAGGGTGGGCAGTAAGATGAGGACCCATGCGAACTAAGTGGCAGGCCAGGAGTGGACCCAGACACAGCCTGCTCCAGGGCGAGACTCCTGCCCACCCTGCATTCATGCTGTCTGTGGCACTGACACATGGGCAAGAGGCCTCCACAGTGGACATTTCCTGAAGCTGGCGGTGTCTCTGCAGCAGTCTGCATTATGCCAACGTTTTCAAGGCCTGTCTCATACAGAAATCGTAGGACCTAGAGTACACTATGGCTTAGAGACAAATTATTTTGCATACATGGCACAGTCTGTCTTCTCTGTCTTTACATGAAGGTGTTGAAATTAGCTGGAAAACAGATGACATAACTATAAAATAATAACATGTTACATGCTTTTTTGAAGAAGTCATATTCACTGGGAATATGAACTAACAATGCCAGATAGGTCTCAGTTGCTAATTTTGGCTTAGTGTTAAATATCATAGATAAAAGATTATCAAAAGACCATACAACATGGTGTTTTAACAGCACTGTCAGGGGTGGGCAGGGAGGGAGGGAGGATCTCAGCAGCTCTGGGGAGGTCAGTTGCAAATATAAACCCTACAGCCTCAGATAATGTAATTGTTCTAAGTCCATTCTGTCATCTGTAAAATGCAGAATAACCATGCCTGACCTCACAAAGTCTTGGAGTTAAGACAATCAAATGAGATAATGTAAAAGAGATGGTTCCGTCTCTCACATATGGAAGGAGGATTCTCACTCTTGTCACATTATCTCTTTCAGGGATGTCACTGTGTGCTCTCTTCACCAGTAAGCTCCAACACTACAAAAGTTGAAGCTTCAACACAGCCATAGATTCTACAAAGCTATCTGAATAACTGTTTGTTCTCCTTAGTGTTATCAGTTTTAACTGCTGACATCTAATAGAGCCTTATAAGTTCCATAAATTTCCACGTTAAAAAATTTTGCTTTTCATATACTATAGAACATTTGTGTTATTTAATCACTAAATCACTCTACTTAAAAAGTCAAATTTCAGCCTTGAAAACAATAACATTCACCCTTTTTTCCACCTCTAAACCCACCTCTCAGTTCTGGGAAATAACGTTAGAAGTTTTTTTTATTTTTTTTCCCCCAAGAATCATTTATTACTTATCACTCTGTTAGGTTTTCAGACCTACTGTTTGCACTGGAATATCTTCCTTCCCCCTCGAAGGGCAGTGAGCAATAAAGGTGAAGGACTACAATCAGACATCCTGTATTAATTTTTAAGGACTGTATTAATTGTCTTTTAGTGTCATGAGATTTTCAGAAAAACAAAGCAATGTTAAACCAGACAGGTCTCTCCTGGATTGTTGAAGAGGGGCTGCTGACCCCTAGATACCTAAACCCAGAATTTTTCTTTTTTTTGGTGTGACTAATCTATTAAACATTCTAACATCTACATTTTTATTCAATAAATAATAATGAAGTAAAGATGTACTTTCATTAGAGAACACTGTATGGTCTACACAGTTTCCTGGAGAAAGTAGATGAGTTTTTTTTTTTTTTTAAAGTAGGCTAGCATCTTTCTGGCTTTTATTTATAACTTTAGATCACAGGTTTTAAGGAAAGAGGGAGAAAGTGAACACAAAGGTTCTGTTCTAATTTAAATATTCTTCACAATTTAGTAGTAATTACTTCTTTTAAGGTTCAATCACCTTCTAAATAGTACATGATAAAAAGAAGAGAAAAATATTACATGGTTCATAGCCAAGAACTTTAATAAAAGTACTTTCTAAAGTTTAATCATTATTTTCATTTTCTATTTAAAATTTTTCTTTTTTTATCATCTCAGTTACCAAATTTCAATCTTCATTGATCAAAAACACAAAACTCCCTGCATACAAATTTATTCAGGTTTGTAAACATTAAATCATCATTAGATTAGAATGACAAGCATGACAAAATTAATACTCCAAAAGAGGTTCAGGGAAATATAAAATCTAAAATGTATTGAATTAGGTTTTAAATTGAACCCATACAAGCTTAAATTCAATGAAAACTGATATTGCACACTTTTTAATCAATTATTTCATAATCATCTCCCTAAATCCTTTAATTTACCAAGAAATCCTAACTAAAAAGTTTTCTAAAGTCAGCCATAAAATACCACTGAAATGCAAATTGGATCTAAACTTCCACTAAATCCATCAAATGTCACCTTACTTCAATTCATCAAATAACTTTATATGATTGAATGTAAAATGTGTCCTCAGTGCTCATTAGTGTTACAATTAAAATCCATATTATATGGAAAACAAAATGATATAATTATTTGAAACCATTATGGAACTTAACTCTTTAGAATAACTTACCACGTAAGCCGCATGATGCTAAGCTCATTTACAACCTTAAACATAATTTACACCTGATTTCCAAAGCTACCATTTAGTTGAGAGCAATAGTCCTGCCTTTTTAAATATTTTTAGGGAAGAGAAAAATCTTTGTTGTTTCCTTTATATAATCTTGTGACTAACAAGTGATCATAGGGCAGAAGGTAGAGGACAGGGCCAGAAAGTGAAGTCTAGGAGTAGTCACCATAAATCCATGAGAAAGGATGAGGTCCCCAGAGAGGATCTCCAGGACACAGACACAGACAAAGGGGGTGGGACACGTCAGACAGTGGACTAACATATGGCTGGGGGAGGGACATGTGAAACAGCACACAGATTAATCACCCCTTAGCCCTTCTTTAAACAGTAGCCCCCTTACTAAAATCACATATCAAAATATGTGGGTTTGGAAATAACATCGAAGAGGATTTCTAATGTAATCTGTTTTAATGCTTAGTAATAGTTTGCTTTTCTCCCAGTCGTTATCTTCCATAACATAAACAGTGAGAAAAAGAAAGGATTTACATTGATAATCATGCAAAGAGGCCTTCGTAAAAGTATTGAGGATCACAAAAATAAACTGACTTTAAATTAGAAATCTTTAATTGATTTGAAGCTGAATATATTGCAATAAACTGATCAGAATAAGAATTATTTAATTTGGTACTTTACTCTCTGGGAGAGTAAAGTCTTATTAGTGAGATCCAGATGGGGACTGGACAATTAGGAAAAGTCCCTCAAAACTCATCTAGAATTTTAGCCCATCATCTTTCCTCCAGAAAAATCACTTGTGAAACAGGAAGACTTAAAATAAACATTGCTGGGGTGTCTGGGTGGCTCAGGCAGTTAAGCATATACTCTTGATTTTGGCTCAGGTCATGATCTCAAGGTTGTGAGATTTAGCTCCAAGGCAGGGTCTGCTCTGGGCCTAGAGTGTACTTAGGATTCTCTCTCTCCCTCCCTGCCTCCCCACCACTCTGATAAAAGGAAGAAAGAAAGAAGAAAAGAAAGGAAAGGAAAAGAAAAGAGACAAAGAGGGAAAGAAAAGGAAAAAAGAAAAAAAGATAAACATTGCTACGAAACGGGTCTCTTGTAATCCATGTCTAAGTTTGCTGGGGATCAACAGGGAAGCAAAGGAAGGCTCCACCAGGATGTGCACTGCTTATGCAATTCACAACTCTGAAAGCAAAAAGGTTTGAGTTGCTGGTGGCAGGAACTCAACACAACATGGGGAAGGGATAAAAGAAGCAGAGTTAGGACCATCTGTGTTTGGTCCAGCTGACTTGGGCTGGAATCCCAGCTTGGTCACTTAACTGGAAAAATGACCTTAGATGAGTCCTTGGCATCTTTGAGCCAGAAGTGACCTCATACATGAAATGGGGATGATACTTACAGAGTTGTGAGGATTAAAAGGAAGAAACATCTTCTATCTTCAACAAATGGTAGCTATAGTCATGGCGCCCCATCTTATCAGAGAGAAGTGGGTGGCGCTTGTGGTTCAGCATACTTCTTCAGGGTAAGCGCAAGGTAGAATATTTAGGATAATCATCCTCGACAACAATAACAAGAGAGGACTTAAAAAAAAATTCTACCTCATACACAAAAATCAAGGGGAACAAAGTAGAAATTCTCTCACAGGTCCCTAATGAAAGAAGTCAAATTAACATATTCATCTGCATTAAGTGAGTCTTTGAAAACATGGTTTCCTAATCTCTCATCACATTGGCTCTCTGACCTGGTCAAGTGAGTAGCACAGTAAGCACACTTTCTAAATCTGGGTTTTCAAAGAGAAAGAAAAAACAGGTTGTAAGATGGATCTGTGCTAAGGTTTCTGCCTCCTTTCCGTTATTAATTCTTCATTGAACTTCCTTCAATTGACTGCTTAAAAGGAACACTGCTTTAAGTAGTCCAATATGTGGGATAACAATTCTTCTTAACATTTCAATAAAGCAGTGTAGTATTTATATGCAAAGTAACCTGACTTTTCAACAAAAGATAAACTTACTAATAAATCATTAAGTTCAGAGAAAACTTTTAATGTAAAATTGTGTTTAAAACACAAATTTTTGAAGTCAGCTGCAGGAGGCATGTAATCTGTAAGGTTGTCAAGCTTGTGATGTATAAGAGTCATGTTAAAAATGAGAGTTTCTCAAATTTACAATAGTTTGGTTCTTTTCTGCTAAGCACTGACTATTACTCTTAAAAATTTTCTGAGTCAATTCAGCTGGAATGGCCAAAGATTTCTAACATGTTTGTATTTATTACTAGTCCCTAAAGGCTGACATACAAAGATTAATAGTTTCTTAGCCAAGCAGTCTTTAATGTTGCAATTCACTCAGTTATTGTGCTGGAATTTTTTTTACTATATAATATAAATGCAAAGAAGAAGGAAAGTAAATAAAGAAAGGAGAGAGAAAAAGAGATTGGAGATACAGTTGGAGGAGAAGGGGAAGGGAGGGGTGGAAGAGGAGGAGGAAGGAAGAAATGGGGAGGAAGGGGGAGGGAGAGAGGGAGGAGGTAGAAGCCCAGAGGGGGAAGAAGGAAGGGGAGAAGGGAAAAAGAAGGGGAGGGGGAAGGGGAGGAAGGGGAAAGAGAGGAGGGGAAGAGAAGAGGAAGAAGGAGAGGAAGAAGAGAATTTATTAACTGAGTACGATAATCTGAGAACTGGGCTCACCTTTCTCAGAGGCAAGTAGTAACACAAATCTAATCCAACCTACCTGACCTCCCAAGTACTAAAATGACTAAATCGAACATCAATTCGCACACACCTTTTGAATTGTGGCTATAAACCAGTAATTGCAATGTCAAAACATTTGTTGTACTCCAAAACTCTACAAAATTGATGTTTGGTTTAACATTCATTGAGGGCCAACTAAAATTGAGGACTTGAACAGCAAAACCAGATCATTTAGGCAAAAGCACACATATTCTCTAGTCTCCACCTGGTTTCACTTGGACTTGTTGAATACAGTGCTGTCACACTTGGAGTCAACTGGTCAGCATGAGTTATGCTCACTGGCGTCTCTGGGGATATGTTTTGCAACCAAGATGAAACTCTGGGAAAATCTCCCTGTAAAATGAATGGAAAACTAGAATAGAATAGAAATCTAAATACCAATATAAAAGAACTCAAAGATTCTAGTCACTCTTTCCTGTAAATGAGCATTTGCAAGTTAGTAATAGCACACTATGAATGAAACCTGGGTTCCTCACTAGATTCAGGTAGTTGTCTGTGTCTCTATTCACTTGATCTCTGTGCTTCAAGGGTTTCTCTGTGTAAAATCCAGCAGAACATATTTCTTTCCTAAAGTAATATACTTTTCAAATAACTAAGACTGTTATGTAAATTCGACATAAATATACACAAAAACTACTATTGCTTCCTACTACTTTAATCCTTTGAGCTTGTTTACATTTTAGTTTTTAGGGTATATTTCACCCTCTGGAGAATTAATTCCCAAGTAGGCATAAGATTTCCAGAGTACGAATCAAACCTTCAACACTGCTACATCAAAATTCCAGCAGCAGCAGGAACTGCAAGTGCCTACAGTCATTTCTGACTGGGTCAAGATGACATGGTGCCAGCGTGAATGTCGACTCAGCACCAGCATCAAAATGCCAAGACCAATAAGATGATACTGATGTCAACAAGATAGCAAATATATGGCAAAATTGGCACTAATGTCATTCCATACTAGAAAAAATTAACTCTGAAATCTAAGGTATGGACACAGTCATTGTTTGCTGTAGTCTGCAAAAACACTATTCTTGGAGTATTTCACATAAATTTGCTGAGCTCTTGTCATAATTCCATGAGACTATTTTTTTTTCTCATTCTATCCAATGGGTGTGTTTTTTTAAACTGGTATGTATAAATTTAATTTTTGTCTATCACAGTTTAAAAGATTGAGAAGAGGTTGAGTGTTAAAGAAATGCTAGGGAGAATCTTTTTATAGACCACAGGCTTCTGGTATTAAAAAAAATCACTCCTGATTTGTATAAAATCTTTCTTATTATTCAGTTTGTGCAAATCAGAAGGTACCTATATTTCTATCTGGTAGATCCCATTCTACATATGAGGAAGTAGACAGAGGTTAATACGCTTTCCCAAGGTCACAAAACTAGTCAGTTGCAAAATAGATTATATCTCAGAGCTCCAAATTCCCTATCCTCCTCTTAGTCCACTGGGCCATGCTGCTTCTCAGACTGAAGTGGAAATAGATTTATAATAAAAGATTACCATAAAAGTTTGATTCTTCCATTCACCACTTCATGAACTGCCTTTACAAGTACAATACTGAAAAATTGATTTGGAATTCACCTTTGATATTTTTCACTGCAATGAAGCAGCAAAGAATGTGACTAAAAGTCATAGTCTCACTCAGAGTCCGTACCGATGTTTGTGCCTTCAGATTACTCACCTCAAAAATCAGCCAGCTATTAGGATTCTGGTTAAGTAAAACAGATACATCTGTTTGAAAATATCTTCCAGAGTTTTCAAAGTCTACTCCTGGTCCTTCTTTGTTTTACAGTTCTTTGGGAGCTATTGATTATTAGGAATACTTTAGATGTGAAATTTTAATTGAAAACACAGAATGTGTGGTGATATTTTTTTCCTTTAAGTGGTAAAACACAGAAAGCCAGAAGCAAAAAAGCCAAATACAACTAGTGGTAACAGACATGAACAGGCAGTTCCCATTCACCCTCTGCTCTGGCTCCAATAGAGAACTGAACCCCAGCAGCATGAGGGGAGGGCAGGAGTCAGCTCCCCAGGTCACAGAAAACCATACTAGTGATGGACGCCTAACCAGGGATGGAGGCCTTACCAGGGACAGAGGCCCACCTAGTGACAGAGGCCTACCTAACTGAAGTCATTCGGTCTTTGGATTCTGGAATCAAGTCTCAGAGACTGTCGTTAGAATCTGTTCATCACTGCAACTGAAGAGATATAAAGCCATGAGCCAGGAGACGGTCATGCAGGACTATATGCTCAAAGATCTAGAACACACCAGTTGATGGAGAGAGAAGAATGAAGCAGACAAAGAAAAGCTTGTTTCAAGTGGCATCAAAGCCAGAGAGGCAAAGGTAGGGACAGAGAAGAGGCAGAGAAGCATCTGAGTATGTAACAGAGTCCCAGTCCCAGCCCTTCCAGGCCTGGCGATTCTGTGACACACTCACCTTACCTTAGAGCTGGTGACTCTTTCAGTAGAGTCTGTTTCTGCTACTTGATAGCAAAAGAACCTTAATTACTGATTAAGACACAGTCCTAATACACAAAAATAATTTACTAAGAACATGTATATGATTAGAGAAATTGAGTGTAGAGTATCAAGTAGAAACACAGACAGATTGCCATCAATGCACAGATGTAAACATTTAATAACTTACTAGAACTCTTTTTTATCTGTAGTGTGGCTGACAGGAAGGGCTGCCCTCAAGGTAAGGGGCAGATACCAGGATTCCTGAGTCAGGACTCAATATGCAGTATTTTATACAAAAATTATATGTGTTTTAAATAGTACAAAAAGATATATATGAGGAGATATAGAGACATGGGTACATATAGATATGCATATGAAATAGGCTTTTGTAGTATGATCGAGGTACCAAATCACATGTTCAAATATATTTCTACAGGAAAGTGCATTTTGAGATCCATACAAGAGGCTTAGTTCAAGATCAATGATAAGAAAAAAATTCTGTAAATCTCTTTTTTTTAAAGATTCTTTTTATTTATTTGATATATAGAAAGAGTACAAGCAGGGGAGTGGCAGAGGAAGAGAGACAAGCAGGCTCCCCACTGAGCAGAGAGCCCAATGTGGGGCTCAATCCCAAGACCCTGGGATCATGACCTGAGCCAAAGGCAGACGCTTAACAGACTGAGCCACCCAGGTGATCCCATTACTTTCTTTTAATAATGTTTCAGTCTGGTACTACTTACTTAAGAACTATGTGATATATTAAAGGAGTCTGGGGACACTTGGATGGCTCAGGTGGCTAAGCATCCAACTCTTGATTTCGGCTCAGGTCACGACCTTAGAGTCGTGAGAAGAAGCCCTGCATTGGGCTCCTCACTCAGCTCAGAGTCTTCCTAGGATTCTCCCTCTCCCTTTGCCCTTTCCCCAACTCTCACTTGCACTCACTCTCTTTCTCTCTCTCCCTCTCTCCTCTCTCTAAAGTAAATAAACAAAATCTTTAAAAGGAGTCTGGGTTTAAAAAGGAAATCTGAGCCTTATGACTTGGTAGTTCTGTGAGCTTAGAAAAGTTACTCAATTTTTCTGGGTCTCACTCTAACAACCACTAACAAGGTTTTAATGAGAATTACATAATTAATAAGTAAAAGCCATGCACAAGGCCCAGCATATTAGAGACACTAAATAATGCCTCTTATTTTTTCTTTAATCATAGTTTTCTCTGCCTTCATCTTTCCAAGCCTTAGTAATAACCCTTTCAGTCCATCTCCTTACCACAGCTCTGCTTTACCCTGAACAACTTCAGAGGCTCCAAATCAGGCCTCCTCAGTAGAAGCTAGACTGCCAACTCAGAATCAGAATCACTCAGATTAAACTATTTAACGTGGATTCCTACTACCTGCCAGCCAGTGAATGGAGCAGAGACCCTGGAAGCCATCCTTGAATCCCAGAAGCTGAAGGTCAGATCACTTAATATCCCTACCCACTCTGCTTATCTCCCATCCTAACCAGTATCTCCACCACTAACTATTTAGCCACTTTTCTCCATTTGGCTGCTGGGACATTCCTTTCCTTTTCAGGAATTTTTGTTTTGTTCTGGGTCAGTCCCTCCTTCATTCCAAGACTGAAGAGTCTTGATTCATTCTAAGAAACTCTTATAAAGTCAGGTGTGTCCTAAGACTCCAGAAGATTTTTGCATAATCCATTTTTCATGCAAGCCCTGGCAATATTACACAGTCAGCCCAGTTACAATGAGACAGGATCTTACAGGGCTACAGACCAGATCAGACATGCTGATGATTTTTTTTTTTAAACAATCCACTAATAATTCAGATCCCATCATATTTGAACAAAACATCAAGAGAGAGGTTGTGTCTCCCTACAACATTAGAGGCCAGAGACAGCCAAAGTTAATGGGTCTCTAACACTTTTTAGCTATGTGATGTTGTTAAGCTCCTGAGACTCAGTTTCTTTGTAAAATGATTATAATATTCAGGCTGTCCTTGATTTCCATAGTTCTGAGATATCTGCATTTCAGTTACCACAGTTTAGGTAAATAACAGCACACCTCCCAACAAGGTTCAAATGTCACTTACTATGGCATATAACCATGAATGATTTCATGAAGAGACAAACTTCACCACTAGCTCTTCAGTCCATAAATCACTACCTAAGTAACAGATGTGTATCGTGATCCAAGACTAATTGCATCCCTTCTTTCAAAGCCTGTGGGTGACTGGTCCTTGTGCCTCTGTTAGTTCATGCACAGACAGCAAAGCATGCAGCCGTGTTGCCTCCCTGTCTCTCCCAGTGATAAATCTACTCAACATCTTTCAAAAATGGGTAATCCAAAGAGAATACTTACCCAAACAGGAATTAAAGAACAAACAGTGGTAAAACAGGAAGTGAATTTTGAATCAAACCAAAATGGGTTTTACTGAAGCAACAGCTGACCATGGGACTGTTAACACCATCACCATTTGAAACACTGGATGTGTAGCCACAGGGACATAGTGTAGTCAACTCATTTATCAGCATAAATGAGCAAAGGGATGAAGATATCCAGAGGAAGTGATGCCAGCAAAAGAAAACTTCACATTAAAGGAACTCTAGGAGGTATTTCATAACACCGAGCGCAAAAAGGATTAAAATGCTGAAAGCTGAACCAAACCTGGAAAGGTGTATGAAAATTCACTAAGGCATAGCAAAGGTGCTCCATATTATATGTTACATGACAAGATGAAGAAGAGAAAAAGTGTTCACACTATTCCTGACAAATTTTTAACTGCCAACATTTCTAATATTTTACACTACAGTGTACTAAATCAGTATTAGTTCGTTTACCTACACATTTATAAAAACAGCAAGGGAGTTTTTAACATTTTAACAAAAATTTTTAAAGGCCTGGAACTACTACAATCTTTCCCATTGGTTATTAAGATCACTTTGGATAGTCTAGCCTGAACCATCATTGCCGTGGTTCTGCTTTGCCCTGCAAAGCAAGGACTGCCGCATGTCCTCTGGAAGGCTGTAGTAAGAATTAAATGACATGATGTTCACGAAATATCTGTCAGGAGGTAAGGTTGGGAAGGCAAGCATGGGCTAAATTCTGAAGAAGGCTAAATGCCCTTTATGCTGAAGATTAATTACAAATTCCTTAAGGATGACAGGAAACCTGGAAAGTTTGATTTAAAGAGAGTGGTAGGACAAGATGTGCACATTAGAAAAATACCTAGTTGTAGTGGGGAGAGTGGACTTAAGGAAATTTTTACTAAAAGAAGCAACTGTATTCAAGTTAGGAATCTCTAAACTAAAGCCAGGGCCTTCAGCATGGAGGAACCATCTTTAAGAAATATTTAAATGTAGCTGACCAAAGGCAGTGACTAACCTAGAGACAGGTGCTGAGAATGGCTGTGGCCTTCTAGTCAGTGTCATGCTTGCTGACATTTGCTGAAAGTCATGTGCCAGTTACTGTCTTAAGGACTTTAATCCATCTTCAATAGTAAAGTCAGCTAATGCTCCTAACAAATTTAGGAGGTAGGTTCTCTTACTATTACCATTGAGAGATTAGGAAAATGAGACACAGAGAAGATAACTTGCCTGGGGCATACAGGTAATAAGTGATGCTGCTGGAATTGGGACCACAGTGCCCAGGTCCAGAGCCACAGTCTGAATCTGATCCTTATCCCACTAACCCAGGGGACCACCTTCATCTTTTCACCCTATCACTGCATGTAGAGACCTCTTGTGCTATCTATCGTCCCTCCCCAGTAGGCTGCTTTCCTTACTTCTGCCCTTGAGCAAATAGTTATTAAGCAACCAGTATAGATCAACACTGTCCTTTTTTAAAGTTCCATTTAAATCTGGCCCAGATCAACTGCTTATTTCCTGACAAACCTTTTCTTCCACACTGTAAGTTGTACAATTGCACAGAACAAGAGAAAAAGAAGGAAAGGACCATTTATCTGAGAAGAAAATAATATAATTTCATGAATTTTGTAACTCTATCTAAAAGCTGTCATTTATAGATCAAAATTTTTTGTGAGAGGAAGAATAGCACTGTCCATGAGACTATTTTTTAAACCACTTGAATCTAGCTTTCCATTCTAGGTGGGCTCCTACCTCTTCCATGCTGTTTTTAGAAAGACGGGTCTTCTTGAAAGAAAGCCTCTTAAGAAACAGTGTGTGAAAGATCATGGGCTGACATTTCTAGGATTTCCAAAGCAGTCTGCTAATGTCCTAGACACAGTACTGGCTTTCCATCTTCTTATTTTCCCCAATTAATGGCACATTTTATCATAAGTACCTTTAAAAGTAAACACATATTTCATTTTCCCTTTCCTGCCTAAAAGGTAGATACAGTTGCTTCAGTTATTTCCATCAATGGGATTCCCACTGTATAAATTTGTTTTCTACTCTATTAACTGAGTTATTTATTGAGTTACAGAAAGGGTCCAGGTGAATTCCAAACTACCTAACAGAAGGAAAACAAATCTATCACACTAGTATTTAGCCATATTTTACTTATTCAGTTTATGCCAAAATACAGAAAATTGGTAGATGATAATTTAAATGGGTTACCAAAGAGTTTCTCAGAAATCAATCTCCCAATCATAGATTTATGCTCAAAAGGAAAAATAGTCATTCAGTTCGTGATTTATGCCAGTCATTCATAAAAGTCTTCAAGAGATAAGGGCCATAAATCTGCTCTCAGTAAAGTGTAAATCATTGCCACAGGAGGGTAACACAGGCCTGCCTCCCTGAGATCACTCAGCTGCTGAGCAGCAGCTTATGGGGAAAAAAGAGAAGATAATTTTTAGTTCAGTAGTTCCCACAACTTTTCTATCACTTGCAAAAGAGCTGACAATCTTATGACTGTCAAGAATGGAAAAACAAAGACCTCAAGGTTTGAATACTTTTTCCATACATTTGCTGTAATAAACACATTAATAAGTAAAAATTTGATTTAGTTAGAAATGGCTTTAATCAGATGTGGCTACTTTTAAAAAATTAAAAACATTTTGCTGCCCATCTTAAATATTTCAGGTTTTATTTTTCTGAGAATAAAGTGTGTTACAGATAAATGTATTTTGTTTTTGAAGGGAAATTCTTAGAAAAGTAAACTCAACTGCACATCAGCCAGATTATCGGCAGAAAAAATGATTAAGTTCTGATGCAGGATTATTGAGACATATCCTTACAAATCTTTTTTTTCTTTCCTCAATAATACTGAAGTCTCCTATTTCATGAGCATGAAGAGATTTCCTAAGTATCCTACACAAGTCTAAGCTCATAAATCCCTTACATTTGAGGGTGACATAGCTAGGTTCAAATGTTAACATAAAATATTTCATCTTTTTACAATTTTTTTCAAAATGAATTTAACATCCCTAAAATTAATACATATTTGCCAAGAACCATTTATTGTTCAGAATGTATAATGGTTTTACCTACTTTTACTCTACTATTTACCAAGAACCTAACACTAGAACACTTTTACAAGATTGAATTATAATTTTCATAACAAATAAATTGATACAGTATCTATCTGATTTCCTGGTCCCTGGTTGCCCAAAAGGAATTTTCCTAATCCATTCAGATATCAAAAGCAAAACTAAACCCAGTTTAATTTACTGGGTCCTATAATACATTACTACCTAGAAATATACTTCTTTTGCATTTAGAGTTCTCTGTATGGGAAATAAAAATGCAAAATAAAAAGCAATTGACTCCATCATTAAAACACAATTCAGGGCTTTATTGATTGACTCTTCATTCCTGAATTTATTATTTTTATGTTCTCACTGCCCCCCAAAAAATCCATCTTATGGAATCATAGAAACCAGCTTATCTCAAGAAATTCTCCCTGTTGAAGATTCAATTAGCTCTGCTCTGCACTCCCTTTGCTCAGCGGCCAATCTGCTCAAAAGTTCATTGTTCTTTTGATAGGAATCATGAAAATTAACTGCATATTCTCCTCTTTCAAAGACAGAAAGCTCAGGTCCTGGTTCCTCAATAAAAATTTTATTCTTCTCTAGCATCTGATAGAAACCAAGCCAACTATATTAGCCATAAAAAATGTAAATTATTGGAATCATTTGTGCTTAAATTTTCTTGGGAAAAGGATGACAGCTTTCAGCAACCAAATTATTCTTTTCTCTTTATAGGCTGGATCTATAATAGTTTCTTTTGACTCTTTATTATGATTACTCCCTAGACATTTCAATTTAAGAGAAAAGGGAAGCAGCAAAAATAATAATAATAATACTTTGAAATTAATCTATGATATTAATGAATGCTTATTAGACTTTTGCAGGTATACAAAATTGGCCTGCCCATTAATATCTCTGATAATATGCAGGATGAAATGAGGTAAAAATAAAATACTTAGCACAGAACCCTAGAATACTTAATAAATGCTATCTATTTTTATGATTACTTTTGAAAATCAGATCAATTGTTTCTGGTATGATTCCCTGAATGACTAGTCTGTCATATTTGCACCATTTCCCACACCTTAAATATGCCCACTTTACTCCCACCTTTAATGCTCAGGCCCCAGGTTTTGCCAGAGTAGAGCTTTCAATTAATTAGAAATGCATGTTAACTTAGAGCTCCAGAAAGAAACAGAAAATTCATAGACAGATAGCTATTATATATAGTAAAAAATTAATATATATACTTTTTTTAACTTTTGTAAAGGTGTTAGTAAGGAAAGAAAAACTGTTTACGTTCTACAGTATCCTTCGTTCAAGGAATCAACTTAGCTTCACAATATAATTATAATTATTTAGATCCAATTCAAGTTCCACTGGTTGCATATAAGATTTGAGTTCTTTTCTATTATAGTGTGTGGGGGTTTCACCTTTCATTTTGTCACTGCCTGCAATATTTTAATTTTTTCTGAAAGGATTCATAGTTAGAACAATAGCATGTGTGAAAATACGGATCCTCTAACCACCTAACAATAGTTTAGCTAGGTATAGAATTCTAGGGTCTGAGCTTCTTCCCCTTGAAGGGAACATGTTCTATTGTGATCAGATACTTGTGGAGTTTTTTTAATTTTGAGATTCAGAAATCTCATTATATCAATAATTATTTCATTATGTGCCTATTGTTGCTGCTGTTATTAATCAGGCTTCATGTTTTCTGATTTATTCTTTGATTTCAGGCACCATCCAGTCTATTTAATTCCCCCATTGAGCAACAGTGCTTCCCATTTTCAAGAATTCTTTCCCCAAATCAGGTTTTCACATCAGTCTCTTATTTTATAGATTCAGCACAATGCAAATTTCATTAAAAACTTACTAGGTTTCAATTTAAATGCCATTCGTGTACTATCCAATGTGGATGCAAACCAGAACCTAGGCTATCTGGCCTTTTTTCGGGCTAGTCATAAAAAACTAGGTCAGCTCTGTGGAAGTAAGTAAGTAGCACTTAGATTCCACAGGAGAGGCTCAGCCACTCTAGGGATCTTAAGTTGACAGAATTGATAGCTCATCTTGAGAACTTTGCCCACTTTCCAGAAGAATCTCAAGTACTCAGAAATCAGGAAGGAACAGTTCTACTATTGAGGTTAAGAGCAGATTCTCATAAACCCGCAGTGCTCTAAATGTCATCTCTAAATTAGAGGAGGAACGGTAAGTCTTGTAGTGTAACAACCATTGCCAAGTCCACAAGAGTATCAACCCAACCAAGAACAAAAAGGCACCTCACCGCCTAGTAGTGTTCTTTAATTTCAAATACTTAATGTAGAAAATGTCCATTCTCTCTTGATTTCATTTCACCATACAACCAGTTTATATAAGGTAGTCAGTGCTGAAAATTAAACTTCACATATCTAAATATCAAAAACATGAAATTTTTAACATATTCATAAAATATTTAAGTCAAAAGGTTTTCTATCAGAAAGTAACAAAAAATTTAAAATGCAGTTTAGAAGACTGAGTAATTGTGAACATGATGATTATTTAGTAACAAACTAAATTTAACACTGAAATAATTAGAGGTGGGTGTACCGACAAGAAAACTTTTGTAAAAAAAAAAAAAAACTCTATAAAAGGTTTTAATATACCCTTTCTCCTTTCGACTACCACTTAATGACATAAAACAATCCCAGTCTTACGCTTTGAAAAAAACAGTTGTTCTGAGATGTGATAAATTCTTCCAGAAAAATTCTCCTTATGTTAAAACAAATACAATGAGAAAACATTCAGTTTCTTTTAAACAACTTATTATAATCCTACTTGCTGCTGAGCCACATACCAAGCTCTATAAAAGACAATGTATGCCCCCAAATTAAGCAAAACCTCCCCTTACCTCTCCCCAGTAGGCTGTTAAGGCTATTAAGATCTATGATCAAGAAGAAGCACAGACATATAAAATGCCCAGGAGTCATTCATTAACACCTAACTACTTGAGCATCTCTTCTACATACAGTAAAATGATTTGATTACCGCTCTGAAAGAAAAATTAATGAGAAAGGAAAAATGCAGAAAGAAGATCAGGAGTGTGTTGAAACCATTTGAGCTGTAAAGTCTTCCCTGCTGCTGCCAATCCATCAAACTGTGCAAAATAAATGCTATTTCACCGTAACCTTTTAAAATCTTTTAGGTTAAACAATACTTTGAAACTCAGCAACCCAAAAAATTAACAGGAAAATTTTAACGCTAATATGACAATACTCTTAGTCCTACTATAATATTATTTCTAACACTTTTAAATTTAAAGGACATCAAATTGAATATTAAGTAGTATTTTGTTTTCACTCTAGGGCATTCTTTTCTTTGCAATAACTATGGAAGGCGCTCCAGAGTGCCACTGACAAAGAGGGTTGAGTGCCAGAGAAATACTTCAAAAACCCAATGCTTTGGTGGCACATTCACAACCACAGAAGCTGGATGCATTTCTCATTATTATCTACTTCTGAGTCATTGGTACATCTCGAACGGCTTTGCATAATTTCCAGTTTTACTTATTTATCTTTGCTTTTCCACATTTCCCCCTTTTGATTGTAGAACTTCTAGGCAGGGATTAATACCAGGCCAAATTGAGCTTAGTTTTGTTCTTCACAGAAAGCTGTTAATTCCCTTTTAATAGCGTAGCATATTTCTTCAACACTGGGAATTTCAGTACTTAATTCATACACAGGTAGTTATCAACCTAAAGACAGATTATGTCCCAAAAGTGTACGTGTAAATCAGTTGTTGGAACTAGGAACATATTTTCCCATGTGATCGACACTGAAGGATGATGAGGATTCCTGACCAGCTTTCAAAAACCAACCGAATCCACAATGAAGCCCCTATCACAAAAGAACACTACAGAGCTGAGGGTGGTGTCCTGGAAATCCTCATCCGTTCCAATACAGCAACTCCCCTGCAGGCTGCCCTGGTAGGAGAGAGTAGAAGCCTCTCCTGGGTGTTTCTCTAGAAAGTGACACTGGAGGTGAAAAGGGAACAGGTGCTCGAGCTTCAGGGGTGAGAACATAGGCAGAAGAGAGAATGGTAGCCAATCCTAAGTACTGACTTGATAATCAAGTTCCCATGTGGGTGTGGCACATTACAGTAGGTAAAAATGTGGATCCTGAAGCCAGGACACCTGCACATGAATGCCAAGTCTGCCACCCTGGGCAAGTTACTTAAGCCCTCTGGGCTTCAGCTTCCTAATCAGTAAAAAAAAAAAGAACAAGGACAGCTTCCTCACAGGATTTGTTGTGAGGAGGAAATGAGTTAGCATACATCAAGTGCTTACAACAGTCAGCTGTCCCAAAGTGGTGCACGTACTCGTTACTATGATTAATTTTCCTAAGTAGAACAAACCAAGACTATGTACAGCACTGCCGAGAGCAGCTCTCCGAACGCACTCCAGAAGGTCTTCACAATGAACGTCTTCACAAGGCCACTTCCGCTATGTAAGGACTTTCACATTCTTTCATCCTTATGTGGAGCATTGGTTCTGTTAAAGTTCTCTTTCAAATCCCCTTGAGCATAGAGATGGAAGCATACATATTTTTTGATGCAACTGATAGTCTGGTTTCTTTTTAATGACTGCACTTTTGGCTTAGTGCTAAGCAGAGGGGATCAAGAACGTCTGGGTTACTCTTTGCTCTTTCTGGACCAGAATGCTCTGAACTGCCTGCTCGTGATTATCTGTACCGGCAGTGTGATTATCTGTACTAAAGTGAATATTCCATTCCATTCACAATCACTAAAAAAAGAAACCACAGTATGCCTTGGGATTTATTTTCTATCCTATTGTAATTTGGAGCAGTCTGACAGCATCTACCAAATTAGTAAAACTCAAGAAAAGGTGCTATCATCAGAGAAATCATTTCGAAGTGTTCTAGTGTTTTACAGCAAGTATTTATGATTTCTTTTCATTCTAGCCTATTTTTCAATCTCATTTCTGTCCTTACCACCCTACTAAAAGTATGCCTTCTAAAATATCTAATGACTTCCATTTGCAAAATCCAAGAGGCAACTTTTAGACCTTGACTTGCCATATCTCACCAGTATATGTCACTGCTGGACACTACTATTCCAGTCACTCAACAAAAGTCTATTCAGTATAGACCACCCACCAGGATCATAATACACACAGTGGATACAGCATGAAACAGAATGTCATGGCAGGCAGAGAGGCAACAAATAAATATCTGCATAAGTAAATATTTGATTACAATTGTGACAAGTGTCACTAAAGAGAGATACAAGTGGTAGTGAGTACATATACTTATATTTGCCTTAGTCCACTAAAGCAATCAAACCTAGACTGGAGGGTCAGAGAAAGTCGTATTTAAGTATATACTTTAAGAGTCAGTAGCACCTGGCCACAGAAAGAAGCAAAATGGGATTCGTGGAAAGAAAACAGCATATGCAGAGGATACGGGGCTGAAAGAAGCTTGCTCAGCTGGAGAAACTAAAAGAACATCCAACTGCATGAAGCAGAAAGAAGAGAAAATGTCATGAGAAGATGCTGGAGATGTGGGCAAAGACAAGGAGGTGCTCCAAATTCTATCGGCTAATACAGTTTTAAAGGGAAATGGTATACATTTTACCCTACAGCCATAATGAAAGCCTCAGTCTCCAAATGTCTAGTTCACCACACCAACCTGCCTCCCTGTCTCTACTGAGTTATTCCACAAATGAAGAACCACTCATCTATAACTCATTTGTTTCGTAGTTCTTTTTCTTCATATTTAACATCTGTGAGATGGGTTGTATCTTATAAACAATGACATCTTACAATTAATTGAGAGCCCTTTTCTTAGTGAGACATAAAATAACAGTGTATCTTTTTAATTAGTGGCATCTGAGATTCAATTAAATGTAATATCTATTTTATATATTATATTTATATATATTTAATATAAATTAAATATAATATCTATTAAATACAATATCTGATGCTGAATGGGTATCTGTTTGAAGGAAGGCAGACTGTTGTGGTACTTTCATACGTGAAAATAAATGACTTCACCACCTATAAAAACTACCAAAATATGCTCTGACAGAATCCCTTAGGATTTTAACTGCTTTTACAGGTTCCCATATGTCAAATTTCTTCTAAAAAGCTGGGTACATTCCCATACTGCCAAGACACTGGCTGAAGATTCTGTAAGACATAATTATAAAGAAACAAGTTTCAACAATTGTCAAGACTGGTAAAAATCAGGAGTATCAATACTAGCAGGGGAGAAAAAGGAGTGCATAGGAAATGGTTTACTTCTACTACCTCTCCTAGTTCTAAACAACTAAGCATAATCACAAATAAATGACTGGGATTAAAGCAGATGGGTCATTACAACATGAGCTTCAGTAGAGAGTGGGTAACATACAACACTCCCAATAGGTTCTGGTAAGCTCTGTTAAAGGATATAGATTAGGCCTCAAGTCAAAATGGGGTTCCTATGTCCTGCCTCCTGAGCAGGTTCTGAGCAAGTCTTCACCGATTTACCCACCCACAGAAAGGCTGGGACACAGAACCAGAAACCATACAGATCAGGCTGGTGCTGCCTGGACCCCATCTCCCCTGTTAATTATTGCCTGGAGGCAAAAGGCAAGAAGTAAAGGAAAGCCTTGTCTACCTGTGAAGCACCCAGTGAGAAACAGAACAGAGGCCACATGGAGACACAGTACTTTCACCCATGTTAGTGTCAGGTTCCAAAGTTTACTATTTGCCATTCTTTCTCCCATGAGGAGAGGCCCATAAAGACAAATGAGGAAGAGACCCCAAGGGGAAACAGAGTTCTTCTCCTCTATAACACAAAGAAGTGAGACCTACACCCTCCTGAAAGGTGAAAATTTTAGTAATACTACTTCCAAATCTGATCATAGATACCTTTCTTTCTACAACAACCTAAGCTGTGTAATTTGACACTTGATACAACAAAGCCATAAAGATTTAGAGGATGCATAATCATTACCTTGACAACGAAGATAAAATCTACTATCATAAAATACTCCATACTTTAAAGGAGACAGCAATGACTTTTGCAGCAAAGATATTTTTTATCCTGCTTATTTGCACACACCATCTGCTTTATTAGCATGTCATGTCACACAGAACTGCTCTTGTAATTGCAAGCCTCGTATTATGATAACACTAGCAGAATACGAAGGTATAGAAGAGACAACACGCTGAGAGGGAGAGAACAGCTAATTTATTTAGTCTTGCCCTACCTTGTCCCAAAATCGTTTAAGCAGCCTAGTATTCATTTGCCTCGCCATTCAAAACTATGTTTTCCCACTTATATACTAGGCATATTGTATCAGACAATGGAGATAAAACAGTAAGGAAAACATGGCTAATATGGTTTTTTTATTCTAAAGAAATCGACAGTCTCATAACAGAAATAATTTGCTAAATAGACGGTAAGGAGAAATGGCGGCAATTCTGAAGTCCAGGAGCTGGGGTACAGAGCACCCAGCACATGGATGGGTGTGCGTCCTTCGCATCCATTTTTATACTTTTCCAAGTGCACGGCAATACACAGCATTACTTGATGGTTTTCTTGACTTATGTAGATGATCTTATGCTGTATCTATCACTCTGTGACTCAGGTTTTTCCACTCACTTCATGTTTTATGGTTTTAAGTCGGCCCCTGCTTACACATACACAAAGCTGCTGCACACAACACACCTGCAATAGGGTCTCTCACTACAGGATTATCACACATTCTATTGACCTTTCCTCGCCAACAGATACTGAGGCTGCAGTTCTGCCCTGAATCAACTGATGCATCCAGGAACCTCATTTTTATCTATCTCTGCAGCACATGCAAGTTTTCCTTGAGGCCATCTAACCTTCCAGATCTTGTTTCTCAGTCAGTTACTGTGATGAATACAAAATATAAGGGCTATAAAGCACTTTCTAAATAGTCAAGTTCTACATAACCTTAAGAAGTTAAACGCAGATTACTATGTCACTCGGCCATTCCACTGCTTGATCTATAACCAAGAGAAACAAAAAGATGACTTCACACAAAAACTTATACATGAATGCTCACAGCAATATGATAGTATTATTTGTAGTAGTCCAAAAGCAGAAACAGTTCAAATGTCCATCAACTGATGAATAAATAATATGTGACACAGTCATACCATGGAATATTAGTTAGCACTGAGAAGGGGGAAAGTACTGATCCCAATACAGCATTGATGAACCCTGCAAACATTATCCTAAGGGGAAAAAGAGGTGGGGAAAGGCCATCAAAAAGTCACATATTTATAATTCCATTTATATAAAATAGCGTATCATAAAAAGAGATAAATTCATAAAAACAGAAAGTAAGGATTAGTGGTTGCCGGGGGCTGTAGGGAAGAGATAGTGGGGACTCATTTCTAATCATTTTGGAATTTCCTTCAGAAGTAATGACCGTATTCTGAATTAGATGGTGGGAAGATTTGCATAACCTTGTGGGAAGGCTAAAAATCACTAACCTGTACACTTTAAAATGGTGAATTTTATGCTATGTGAAATGTATCTCCAAAAAAATGCTTTAAACTATAAACTGCCCCAGATAGGAACTATGACTTACACACATTTGCATCCCATAAAGTATCTTATATATGGTAAGCTCTCAATTTATATATTTACTACAACAATATTATGTATACCAAGAATCTCATTACTCCAAATTAATTAGAAACTTCACCTCTACACTACCCCAATTTATATCTATTCTCTGATTTCAGTAAGATGAAATGTAATTCTTATTAAAAGAGGGTGGAGGCCAACCTAAATTTAGTGCGTTCCTAGATTATGGGTGTTCATAGTGTACCATCTTCCAGTACTTGATGAGGAGTGAAAATCTACCAACAAGGAATCCCAGGGAGCTCAGTCAGGCTGGGTCACAGGTTGTGGAGGGGGAGGGGGAGGCATGGGCAGAAACGGGACAATTTCTGTCCTGAGTTTAGCTCCATATCCTCCCACCCATGTGCACAGACAATTTGAATTGCCGAAAACCTGACTTTATTATACAAAAGAAAATCTATTTAATGGTAATTTACCTAATCTGTTTTCTGCTTTTGGTTAACTTTGAAACAATACACTAATTATGTATATCATTGCATTGTGTCAGATTAATTATTTGTAGGTTTTATCAACATGAAACCCCATGGAGTTTCCTTCATTCCTCATTCAAAGTACTTTTATTGAAGCACTACTATCCAAGACAATAGATTCATACTTAGTCAACCAAGTTCCAGACCTTGTCAAGCCCTCACAGACATTAAACAAGTTAAACTCCAGAATTCACTCTATGTTACTCTCAAGTTCTAGTCACATCAGCTCAGTCTTTTTTAACTGTGGAAAGAACACACACACACACACACACACACACACAAAATGGAGGAAGAATTAGTGTGAATAATAGAAAACACTGCATGAAAAGGGAGCTTTTCCACGTTAACATTAACACTGTTCATCTTTTCCTGGTAGTGTATTTACTGCATTTCAGATTTGCTGAGAAGCATCACAACTGTGTGAGATAAATGAGTGGATCTCTAAGCTGACAAATGACATATGAGAATGTTCTAGTGGTAAAATATATGAACTGCAAAATGGGGGAATCCAAATTTTAGCTCCCAATTGATTTATATCACTGGATCATGTTTCTGTTTCTTAGGATTGCAATTGCTTTAGCTTGATAGGGAAATAAATTTAATCTGTTAACACCAAAGAGAGGCTTGGACTCCCTTTCCTCAAGTCTCATTCTGCTTGGCCTGCATGCAGCACTTGACAACACTGCCCAACAGGTACATTTTGAAGGTCTCTTATCTCTCAGTGTGGAAACTACATGATCATCCTCTTGTCCTCTCATTCTAACTCTGCTGTGTCTTATACCAATCATCTCCCTTTTCCCCTTGTTCTTTCCTAGCAGCTCTCAAAAGCCAAGCTTCATCCTCATCCTTCTGTGAGATTTTCTGTTATACTTGTTATTAAAAAGCTCTTCTTCCAGTGTCTTAAAAGGGCCCTGTCCATTTGACATTCAAAACAACAACTGCGTCAGGCATCTCATCCTCTGACTTCCCTCTACACCACACGGGCTCTGTTGAAGAGCTTGTTGTCGCAAAGGAAGGAAAGAAATAAGCATAGTTCAAATTCTGACTCTGTCACTTACTAGTTATGTCACTTCTGACAGAGTAGTTAGGTTTCTGGAGCTTCCTCTTCTATAAAATGTGTATAATAATCTCCAAAGGGATGTTGGATTAAATTGTCATGATAATGGTGACAACATTTAAATATTAGTTATTATGTGTCAGATACTGTTAAGCACTTTACACATATTAACTCATTTACTCTTCACAAGAATCCTGCTATTACACCCATTTTACAGATCAGGAAACGAAGGCACAGAAAGCATATTCACCAAGTCCCATCACATTTGTTAATAGGCATTCAATAAACAGTGGCTGCTCTCATACATACCTCTGTGCTGTGACTCCCAAGCCCATATCCCATAAAACATAGATCTTCTTTCACTTCAACTCTGCAGAGGATTTCCAGAACATGTCTCACCAACATAAATGGAACAATGTCAAAACTCAAACTACACCTTTCATTTCCCTCCAGCCAGCCTATGTGCACACAGCACATGGTTCTCAGCCTTTCGGGATGATGACACTCAGGACTCCTCTTTTCTCCACTTCCACTTCCTTGACCCCTGTCCTGCCAGAGGGCCTGATTCCAGAGCCAAACCAACTACACTAAATGTATGCTTCCAGAACAATTCCGTAACTTATATAAGGTTTGATGGAAACAAGAACTGGCAACACCTCAAAGCCCATCCACAGGGGATGTCTGAAAGGCAACCGAGGGATAAGAGGCAGGAACAAGATTCCCTGACTGCACAGACAACCAGATGATAGAGGCAGGAGCAAATATGTGATCAGACTGCAATTCATTCTCAGAGTAACGAAGAGCGCTCTTGAAATGGCCCTGATGGCATCCAAAACCAAAACATAATAAAACCTTAGAAGAGACCATCGCGAGGGAAAGGTGTGATGAAAGATGATGAAGACTGGTGAATCCTGAGCAAGGCAAAGGAGTGGAAAAACCTAATCCGTATTGAATAAAAAGCCATGTTAATCAGACACAGAAGTGTCCGTTTACATTATCTGGCTTTGTTTTTATGTCATGAAAAAGAAAGCAAACTCGTATCTCAAGAGTGGGGAGGGAAAGAAGCTAACCCCAGTAATGTCATTCTTAGAGGTTTCATTTTAGAAGCCTGACAAGCCAGCACTATGTGCCTCCAACTGTCAATAGGGCCGACAGAACCACTTAAGCTAATTAACTAGCTAGGTCTTTAAAACGCAATGGGAACTGTACATCAGCATCACTTAATTATTGCAAAACTGGAGGCTGCTAAATAAATATTGCAAAGCCTTCAGTAAATAAATGGCACTGCCGTTCTATCATGCATTATTACCAAAAGTGAATATAGTTGAGTATGGAAAAGCAAATAAAGCTCTAAAAGCAGAATTCAGAATTTGTATTAATATAAAATGATTTCTAATTAATAAGTAATCTACGGTATTGCCCAACATATCAACTGTAAACAGTTAATTCAAGTATGGGTCAAATCAATAAGTTTATATAAACAGATGCTTCAAAAGAATGATCAATTCAACATACAAAAGGCAAAGAGTAACTGGCTAAAACCTCCTGGAACAAGAAGATAAATGAGATACTCACATATATTAAATATTTTTTCAGTAATTTATCAAATGGGATGCTGTATGGAATTTCCTCATGACTCCTTCAGAAATAATAACCAGAATGTAAATTTTTTAAAAAATCAATAAAGCCACAGGCTATGGTTAAAGACTATAAAGAGGATTGTTAAGTAATAATATAAAATCAAGGAAAGCAACATTTTAATCATAAAGTGGATGATGCGAGCCCAAAGTAAAGACTGAACGCTGGGGGCATCTGGGTGGTGCAGTCAGTTGAGCGTCCAACTGATAATTTCGACTCTGGTCATGATCTCAGAGTCGTGGGACTGAGCCCCACACTGGGCTCCACGCTGTGTGTACAGTCTGCTTGGGATTCTCTCTCTCTTCCTCTTCACCCTCCCACCCCACACGTGGACCCGTACCCTCTCTCTCTTTTTAAAAAAGTAAAAGAAAGTAAAAAGAGTGAACTAGGGCATTCTCCAGGTCATGACAGTACACTGGTCTTCACCTGATTCTTAGGCCCTGTCAGTGCTTCCCAGCTTCTGCCTGTACTACCTCATAACACCATGGTGCCGGCTGGGAACAGAACTACATCTGCATCTTTCTCCAGAGCTGAGTACAAAGCCTGGCATACAGCAGTCAGGCAATAAGTAGTCATTAAAGAATTTGTTTACACATCTGTTTCTGCCACAAAAGTGGGAACTTCCTGAAGAGAAGGAGCAATTCTTATTTATCCTTGTGTACTGAACACCTAGAATAGTGCCCAACATTTAATATGCAGCTAGGAATGTTTGCTAAATGAAGGATCTTTATTTTCAAGCTATAGCACCCACCTTGGGGTTTTATAATGCAGGTAAATAATATATGTCTCTCACATAAAGCTGATTTCCAGAAAATAGATTTATTAGATGAGAGGACTGGGTGCCCCAAGTGACACACTGAGGTAAACATATTT
Organism: Enhydra lutris kenyoni; assembly: GCF_002288905.1. Classification (NCBI taxonomy): domain Eukaryota; kingdom Metazoa; phylum Chordata; class Mammalia; order Carnivora; family Mustelidae; genus Enhydra; species Enhydra lutris. The sequence goes on from NW_019154097.1 coordinate 53,545,196, forward strand.
CTGAATGTAAGGATGCTGTCGCTATGTTTATTTTTCCTTCTTCTTTGTGTTCTTTCATTTGTATCTTTTCACTGCAGACATTTAAGCGCATTGCTGATGCTAGCCGACCATGCACTGGCCACAAAAAGTACCACCTCACATGATGCAAACTCTGGAAGCCTGGCCCTGTGCAAGAGCCCTCACAGAAGCTTTGTTTTCTATCAGTCACTGAAAGAACACATGTTTGGTAATGGCCATTTGTTTGAAAATCCCGCTATGATCTATCAAATTTTTAATACAAAGTTCCAGGAAGCCCAGTGAATTCTGAGCAGGTTGTGAAATCCAGGGCAAACAGAAGCTACCATGGAGGGTCTTGTTTGACCCCAAGCATCATTAGAGCAGACCAGCAGTCATTGTCTCAGTTCACTGTGTGTTTTGGGGAATTTGTTTTTCCCCATCCATTACAGAGAAGCAGAGCTATTGTGGGTGAAAAAAATAATCTCTGCCCTTTCCTCCAGGGTTCTTGACTCCATGTGTTACCAATTCTCTGTGCCTCAACCACTCTGCAATTTACTCAACCTTGTCTACAAAGAGGTAAAAATCAGAATAGTTATTTTCTGCTTTTCCATTTTAGTATAAAAGAAGACTTCTGACATTATAAATGTACTGCTCATGCTTATTTTACAAACTGGAAACTTCATCAATTCATCAATTGACTTTCTAAATTCACTCTGTGTGTATATCCATACTTGTATACATGCATAAATATAACTCTTGTGTATGTGTCCACTTATTGTGGACATTGTGTGTGGCTTACACACGAAGTCTTCAAGAAAGGATCAGAGAGTGATACTTCCTCTTAGATATTCCTTCTTCTGAAACACATCCAAAAACTGGAAGTCTGGTCTCTATCCTTGTTTTGCACCCTTGTGTGCATGGTAAAGCTAAAGGCTTTCCATATGATGTTTCATTCAATCTGCAAAATGACACATGGAGAAATCAAAACTCAAGTGGATTACTAAATTGGCCCCAAAGGTGAAGAAAGAGAGGCAAAATGTAAACAAGATCGGTCTGCACACAGAGTACCTGATCTTGACAATAATACACCAAGGCAGTACAGTAGGGGAGGAAAAAAAGAATCCAGCAAGTTCCTTCAGACACAACTGGTAATTCCACAGACAGACATGAGAAACACATTTGCTACTTAGGTACAAATCTGTTATTTATATTGCCTGAGATATCTGAAAAGTGTTCCCACAGATCTTATGTATATTGCATTTATATATAGTGTGTGTATGTGTGTGTGTGTGTGTGTATGTGTGTGTGTGTGCATTTTTAACACAAAGATTCCCATGTAACACACATATCCAAGTTCTATGCCAAGCTCATACTTCAATGCATCAGCTTTTAAATGGGGGCAAAAAAAAAAAAAGAAATCACCTGAACCAACCACTTGGTTAACTTACTCAAGAGGGTTTTTTTTTTTTTTTTTAAGAAAACTAAACAAAACTATAATGGGGAAGAAAGAAATGAAATACAATCAAGAGTACTGACTGTAACTTTCTTATAGGGTCAGTTACTAAGCCACTACTCTTGACCCTGTTCTATCAACCCTGCACTATACTGCTCAAGTAGATTTTTTTAAAAAGCGTATCTCATGATACCACTCTCCTCTCAAAATCCTTCTCTGTCTACATATTACTCCAGCATGGGATAAACTCGCAAGCTTTCAATGGCAAAAGGCAGGTAAAACAGTCAAATATGAGACTAAGGAGGTATAGAGATTGTGGAGAATGGGGAGGTCACACACCTGTAAAGGTGGTTTGACGTAGGACGTTCAGGATAAACACTGAAACCAGTGTTCAGCCCAGTGGCGACTTGTTTCCAAGCTGTGCACTTATAGCATAAAGCCTTGCTGTTCTGTCAAGCAATAAGGCTCTAGGATTTCTGGACAGGGCATGTCCAAGTTTTATTCCCAATTAATCTACCTCACCCATCAAACTTCAGGCTCCTGTAAAAGCAGGGTACTTGACAGAGCTATCAATAAGATACACGTACTTCTTTCAGAAAGTATCCCAGGACTAAGGAAGGTTTTACAAATGAGGAAGTTGGGACTAGGCCAATCCTGGAATCAATCTTTAACAATGGGAAAATTGGGACTTGCTAAAGTCACAAATGGTGCTTGTAGGCAAGCCATAATCAGAACCCAAGCCCTCTGGCAACTAGTTCAATTTTTAAATCCAACTGTTTCTACTCAGAATCTTTCAACATTTGGCAACTCCTCTTATATAAAAAGTTCATTTGAATATTTTCATTTACTTAATACAAACATTGAAATCTCAATATTATTATGTACATTACAGAACACAAAATTAACAAGTTACAGTATTTTTAACTCCATGCATTTGAAAATACTCCAAAATAGCTTTTACATTCTTGTCCAATCAAAACACATTTATTAAAATACCAATTACAGCAGCATTTAAAAGGATCCTATATTGTACCACTGGACAGAAGTGAACCATTTACCAAGGCTGCAGTTGTTCAATCTCTGAAGTAATTGACCTCAGTCATGTAGAAACACTGACAAGAGTCAACTGACTTTTGGCCCAGAGGAGCTTTCAAATCCAGTTCATAAGTATATAATAATTCTAAACATCTCAAACAACTTTTCCAATAAGTATTCTTGCACCCCTAAACTAATGTCAAGGTAAGGGCAGACGAATATACTGTTTAGGTACTCAAAGAAAAGACAACAAACTCCATTAATACTAATGCTATCAATTCTTGGTTACCTGAGAACGACAGGCAGATGTAGATACATACACACACAGATACACATCGTACTGCTTTAATGCAATGTAGGATATGCTATTCCAGTACCCAGACAGATGTGCAGTGCTCCCACCCTTTCGTGATTGCACGAAAGTGAGCAATCAGTATGGAAACGGACAACAGTAAGAGACTATTTAAATAGATAGTAACCACTGGGCTATTTTACACCAAAAACCTGATATAGTGTTCTATCTCCGTTTCTTAATATTCTTGTGGGGTTTTAACTCTTTATTCAGACATCTAGGTATCATCTGTCATCTTCTTCCTAGTTGCAAAGGAATTTTTACGTGCCTAAGTCATTATCTAAACAAGCACTCTTTAAATTAGAACCAAAACATCTGTTTTTTTCAGTGACTTTTGAGTCCACCCCACAAATCAAACAGAAAACAATGTCAAATAGTCACAATATTAAAATAATCTGAGATGGGCAGTAGTAACTAAAAATTTTCTAGTATTAATTCCCGAACATTTGAAAGAAACAATCATTCATTACTTTTGGGGTGGGGGAAGTAAAATAAAATCACAAAATTTTAAACCAAAGGAAACTTAGAGATCTCCTATTGAGTAAATTAATGACAAAGAGAGGTATGGAAATGTTGGTTTATGTGATTTATAATAAACCAAAGTATGCATAATTAAATCTCTATCAATCAGGAGCCATTTACATAAGAGCTAAATAATTTAAGTAAATTTCCACAGAGTTATAATACAATCTACTGCTGACTTCAGAATAAGTTTATATTAACTAATAGACTCAAACTTTAAACACATTGGTTTCTATTTTTAACCTACACAAATAGTGAAGGGAAAATTGCAATCAAAAAGAAAAACAACATAGTGATTTATTTAAACACCTCAAAATGTCATCATAAAATGGCCTACATTTAAAAAAAAAGGAACTACTTCAAATTATTTGCTTTTCACAATGCATATTCTTATTTCACTTGGCAAATTTAATTGTGTTTTGTGTATGACCTTTAAAGCATCATTGTCACAGCTTGATGATAACATCCAAATAATTTCAATAAAACATCTACCACAGATGGGAAGTAATAAAATCATAATAGAAATACTCAAGCTTTATAATAGTATCTAGGAGAATTTCTTTTCTGAAACTTAGTCTATGACTCCTCAGAAATGAATATTGTGCTTCCAAGTGAATTTCTCGGGAAGACACAATAAAAACTATTGAAGTGCCTCTCCCATTACTCTCTGAATAGCCAAACTTCACCATCCTGTATGCCTGATCATTCAATTCTTCAGACCTCATTAACGCCTTTCCTAAGAATTAGATCTTATACATATCCCCTGAATACCCTACTGAGTACCAGACACTAAGCCACATGGAGCAGTCTCCTCTTTAAGGTCTTTTTGCATCTATTTTCTGCACATTATTTTCCATAAACGACACCATTTTATCATTCATGATTTGTGTAAAAGCCATACCACACAAGCCAGATTGAGCTCCATAAGTTTTCTGATTCTTTTATATCTCCTACAATGACTAGCACAAGGTACACATATAGCAGGTGCTCATACATCCCACTTGAAGAAAGCAGTAAAGATATTCACACAAATATATGAGAGTATGAATATAAACTCCTAGCAAATGCCATGCACTGGCCTTCAAGTGTAGATAAATAATGATAAAAACTGAAAGGTTATATGCATTTGTACAAATGGCATTTGCTCTCATGTTGACCAATATTTAAATGTTATTTTATATTTTAAGTATTTGAGAAAATAAGGGGTAATTTTTATAGTCAAACATTAGTAGATATAAGATCATTACAAATAAGCAGTATTATCCCTATTGTTTAAACAGGGCAACTACCCAAAGAATAAGTAAGAAGTAAATCCAGAAATCAAACTTAGGTCTTCACAACCAGTGAACTGTGATTGGTTTGGGCTATTGTGGCCATGAGTCACTTTGCTATTTTCCCTAACAAACCACAAAATTGCCTTTTTCTATGGATTCCACATAGGAAAACTTCTGCGAATACTGTTTGACCCTACCAATACTGCTTCGATGAATGTTTTTCGATAAAAATTTGCCAATGCGGTGCTGTCATTCTCAAGGCTGCATATGTTAAAACTTGTGTTAAAACACACTCATTCTTTACTATACCTTTGTAAAATAACTTGAAGCCTAGAATTTGGTATCTCCAGTTTTGCTTCTTGTTTTCAATATTGCTTTGGTTATCCATGTTCCTTTGTGGTTCCACACAATTTTACAATTTCTTTGTTCTGTTTTGTAAAAAACGTTATTGGTATTTTTATAGGAATTGCATTAAATCTGTAGCTTGTTTTGGATAGTATAGACATTTTAACAATATTCTTTCTGTTGTCTTCAGTTACTTTCAACAATGTTCTATAGTTTTCAGACTACAGGTCTTTTGACATCTCATGGGTATGTTATTATTTTTGTGCAATTGTAAATAGGATTGTTTCCTTAATTTCTCTTTCTGCTACTTCATTATTAGTGTACAGAAATGCAAAAGATTTCTGTACATTAATAATGTATCCTGTGACTTTATTAGATTCATCTATCAGTTCTAGCAGTTGTTTTGGTGGAGTCTTTTGGGTTTTCTCTGTAGAGTACCTTGTCATCTGCAAATAGTGAAAGTTTTACTTCTTCTTTACAGTTTGGATCCCTTTTTGTTTCTTTTTGTTGTCTGATTGCTGTGACTAGCACTTCCAGTCCTATGTTGAACAAAACTGGTGAAAGAGGACATCCTTGTCTTATTTCTGACCTTAGGGGGAAGGCTCTGTTTTTCCTCATTGAGTATGATGTTAGCTGTGGGTTTTTCATGTGTGGCCTTTGTTATGTCGAGCTATGTTGCCTCTAAACCTACTTTGTTAAGGGTGTTTATCGTGAATGGATGGTATACTTAGTCAAAGGCTTTCTCTGCATCTACTGAAATGATCATATGGTTTTTATCCTTTCCCTTGTTAATGTGAGGTATGACATTGATTGATTTGTGAATATTGAACCACCCTTGCATCCTGGGAATAAATCTCACATGATCATGGTGAATGATTTTTTAATGTATTATTGGATTCAGATTATTAGTATTTTGTTGAGGATTTTTGCATCTATGTTCATCAGAGATATTGGCCTACAATTCCCTTCTTTTGTAATCAAAACAGTATGGTACTGGCACAAAAACAGACACAAAGATCAAGGGAACACAGAATAGAAAACCCAGAAATAAACCTACAATTATGTGGTCAATTAAGTTTCAACAAAGCAGGAAAGAATATCCAATGGGAAAAAGACCGTGTCTTCAACAAATGGTGTCGGGAAAACTGGACAGCAGCATGCAAAAGAATGAAAGTGGACCACTTTCTTACGTCATACACAAAAATAAGCTCAAAACAGATTAAAGACCTAAATGTGAGACCTGATAAAAATCCTAAGAGAACACAAGCTGTAATTTCTTTGACATTGGCCAAAGCAACTTTTTTCTAGATATGTCTCCTGAGGCAAGTGAAACAAAATAAAAAATACACTATTGGGACTACATCAAAATAAAAAATTTCTGCAGAGCCAAGTAAACCGTCAACAAAACTAAAAGGCAACTTATTAAGTGGGAGAAGATATTAGCAAATGATATATTTGATAAAAGGTTAGTATCCAAAATATGTAAAGAACTTACACAACACAGCACCCCCAAAAAACAAAAACAAATAATCTAATTAAAAATGGGCAGAAGACATGAACAGACATTTCTCCCAAAATACACATACAGACAGCCAAGACATATGAAAAGATGATTAATATCACTCATCATCAAGGAACTGCAAATCAAAACTACAGTGAGTGGCTAAAATAAAATACACAAGAGACAACAGATGTTAGTGAGGATGTGGAGAAAAAGGAATCTTCTTGCACTACTGGTGGGAATGCAAGCTAGTGCACCCACTGTGGACAACTATATGGAAGTTCCTCAAAAGTTAAAAATAGAACTACCCTATAATCCAGTAATCACACTACTGGGTATTTACCCCAAAAATACAGAAACACTACTTTAAAGGGATACATACACCCCTATGTTTACGGCAGCATTATTTACTATAGCCAAGTTATGGAAGCAATCCAAGCACCCAAGCATCCAAGCATCCATCAACTGATGAATGGAAAACAATCTGTGGGGTGTGTGTATGTGTACACACACACACACACACACACAATGGAGTATCATTCAGCCACAGAAAGAATGAAATCTTGAAATTTGCAATGACTTGGATGGAGCTAAACAGTATAATGCTAAGCAAAATAAGGCAGAGAAATATAAATACTGTATGATTTCACTTGTATGTATAATTTAAGAAACAAGAAAGAAAATGAGCAAAGCTAAAGAGAGAAAAAGAGAGAAACCAAGAAACAGACTCTTAACTATACAGAACTGATGGTTTCCAGGGGGAGGGAGGTGGGAAAATGGGTGAAATAGGTGATAGGGATTATCATGTCATGATGAGCACCGGGTGATGTATGATATTGTTCAATCACTGTATTCTACACCTGAAACTAATGTAACACTGTATGCTAAATATACTGGAAGTAAAATAAAATGAAATTTTAAAAACATTCTTTAAAATGGGAAAACTATAATTGTTTAAATTTCCATTTTCTTAGTTACCTTTCTATTCTGATCCTGCCTCCATGATATATTATGCTCAACTCCTATTCAGAGCAGTTCTGGGTACTGCCCCAAAATCTTCACATGATAATTCTAAAAAAACTTTCAACACTTGCACAACTCATGAACATTATGCTTTAAGTATAAAATTCAGTAAGGACAGCATTATCTGCGTATTTATTGGGCTCCACTGACAGTTCTGTACTTTTACTAAACTGATCAGAGCACATTATGAAGCTGAGGGTTACAAGAAGGCAAAAGGTGGCAGGGACCTAGGGAGGATCAGTATTAGAAAACTACTCATCTCAGAAAGGCACCAATGTCTATCACTTCTTTCCTAATCATCTGTCTTGTCCTGATAGGAGTTAGACCAGCTGAGGCTGGATAGAGATATAACCCCTAAGTAACTCCTCTAGCCATAAAAATGGATTTTTTTAATTTATTTTTTTTAAAGATTTTATTTATTTGACAGACAGAGATCACAAGTAGGCAGAGAGAGAGAGGAAGAGAAGCAGGCCTCCTGCTGAGCAGAGAGCCTAATGCGGGGCTCGATCCCAGGGATCCCTGGGACCATGACCTAAGCCAAAAGCAGAGGCTTTAACCCACTGAGCCACCCAGGAGCTCCATAAAAATGGCTTTTAAAGCTGAGGTAAAAGCTCCTTTATAAAACTCCATTGTGTAACTGATTCCCATGTCACATGTTAATGCAGAGGCAACTACAATCATAAAATATTGTCTGTTTATATATACATTTTCAATGATGCAATAAAAAATGAACACACTACTCCAAAATAAAACTGGGCCTTAATCATAATATATATTATATGTATATTATACATATCCTCATGTATCCTCAATCCTTACTTAAGATGACAACCATCTGGAATCTTATACTTTTAACAGTTATACGTTCATGTATTTTGTATTATATATATACATATATGTATACATACACACACTCCTCACATATAAATACATATACATATATAATGCAGTTATATATGTATGTGTTCCTTTAGTTCTTCCTAAGTTTATAAAATTTGTAAATGGTATACATAATCTTCAGGGATTAACTGTTTTCACTTGCTATTAAAATTCATCCATACTGGGTGGTGCAGAAGCAATGAATCCTGGAACACTGAAAAAAAGAAAATTAAAAAAAAAATTTCATCCATACTGGGGGCAGAGGCACAGAACTACCAGAATAGTGAAATGAGGAACTGTGTAAATGCTCTCATCAATAAAAACAATGAAAATGCCAGCACAGTTGTGAAAATTAACTTCTCAAAATTCTAGAAATTAACTAAAGGCTTATGAAAATCTAGCATTATCCTAGAAAAACTGTTGAACCTTGGTTAGAACAGCTGAGTTTATGACATTTCAGTATGGTCTACTGTATCTTCCACTCCTGAGCTCTGCAGTAGCTTTAAGAACAAGCAACCCCACAAACCAGCAGCCTCCCAAATACAGTAACTGACAAAAACCTGTAGTTCTGCAGCCTTCAGGTTTGGATCTCCTTAAAACCACCATCTCCAGAACACTGTCACTATTTGACCTATCTCATCTCCCTAGAAAAGCCCAGAAAGCATTATTATCTGATGTCACTCAGAGCTCACTAAGTTAGAAAAGCCCTCATCCCCAGGGTATCTGTCAGAGACAATTAGCTGCAATTGATTAACATTACCACTACTAGAACTGTCATACCAGTTGGGCAAGCAAGAGCCTAGCCAAAAATTTAAAAGGAAGATCTATGGAATAAGATGTCCACAGAGGGGTGCCTGGGTGGCTCAGCTGGTTAAGCTACTGCCTTCAGTTCAGGTCATGATCCCAAGGTCCTGGGATGGAGCCCTGAGTCATGCTCACTACCCAGCAGGGAGTCTGCTTCTCCCTCTCCCTCTGCTGCTGTGCCTGCTTGTGCTCTCTCTCACTCTCTCTGTCAAATAAATAAATAAAATCTTAAAAAATAAAAAAGATGTCCACAGAAATTTTTGAATGTATCACAGAAATCCTTGGGGACCTAGGGCTCCACACACATATATGTAGGGCTATGTTCATGCCCAGAAAAATAAGCTGAAGAGGGCCCAAGTCTCTCGCTTCTGGATGACTCTGAGGCCCTACACTATAGAAAGTGAAGGCAGGCACAAAAAGTACCTGAGTGTTGAAAGTGTGAGAGCCACTCAGCACACAGCACCACTCACAAAAGGCTCGAAGACTTACTCGTAAAAGGAACTTAAGGAAATCTTTCTCTAATCATCAGCTGACACTAATCAAACTAGGCAGAGACTTTTGCGGCTACACACACCAAACAAAAGAGACTTTAGATGATTAGTCCAAAAAAGTCACTATACAAAAAAAGAGCAACATAACAAGATATCCTGGGGATGTGAGGAATTCTGACTTCTAAAGTTTATATATCATTTAAAATTTCCAGTTTGACGAAAAAATTATAAGACATGCAATGAAGCAGGAAAGTATGGCCCATACACAAGAAAAAGATCAACAGAAACTGTCCCTAAGAAAGCCCACACTTTGGACTTACTAAACAAAAGCTATAAATAACCTATCACAAGTATTTTCAAAGAACTAAAGGAAATCATGTCTACAGAATTAAAGGAAAGTAGGGCATCTAGGTGGCTCAGTCGGTTAAGCTTCTGCCGTCAGCTCAGGTCATGATCCCGGAGTCTTGGGATTGAGTCCTACATCAGGCTCCCTGGTCAGCAGGGAGTCTGCTTCTCCCTCATCCTCTGTGTAAGCACTCTCTCTCTCTCTCTCATATAAATAAATCTTTAAAAAATAATAATAAAATAAAAAAATAAAGGAAAGTACAAAAACAATGTCTCACAAAATAATGAAGGTTAATAAAGAGAAAGACTTTATAAAAAGGAACCAAACAGAAACTCGGCAGTTGAAAACTATAACAACTGAAAGGAAGTATTCACTATAGGGGCTCAACAGCATATATAAACTGGCTGAATAAAGAACCAACAAATTTGAAGATATCTCAATTTGGGTTATCCAGTTTGAAGAACAGAGGAAGACTGAAGGAAAATAAAACTTGTGAGATCTCTGGAACATCACCACATATACAAAGATATGCACACCGGGAGTCCTAGAAAAAGAGAGAAAAAATTGGCAAAGAGTATATTTGAGGAAATAATGCCATTGCAGTTTTCCACTCCAACATATAAAGAACTTGGAAGTCATCACTTACATTCTCTCAACAGAAAAGTGCTGAAAAAAAAAACAACAACAACACTAAAAATGAACAAATATAAGACACATAGATAACTGAAATCACAGGACAAACAGCTGTGCCAAAAACTAGAGACAAAGAATCACAGCTTACTAAGAGGAAAGCCACTAAAAGCCAGTAGCTAAGTTAATACTAAGATAAACCACTAACTCAAATGATAATCGACTAATTGCTTAAGATTGAGCATAGATTAACATGAGAGGGGGCCCAGTCTTAGGGGGTTCCTACATTTTCATGAGTTTTACTCCTGGAGCCCTACCAGGTACTCCCAATGAAGACTGAAGAAAAGCTGCAACATTCAGCTGGCAGGAGGAAAAGAAAAGTAATAATTCCTAAATACACCCAGGAGGAAAGTAACCATTTGAAATATGCCAAGAGCATTCTGTTCCCCAAAACAAAGACCTGCCTTCAAGGAAAACTATTTGACCAGAAGGAAACTGAACTTCAAGAAAAATAATTAAAAACTCAGTCCCTTCCAGCATTCTTGCCACACGTAAGTGAAGAAAGCAATGTTATGGAGGTGTCTGAAGATCATATCCTACAGATGTAAGTCCACTAAAATAAATAAATAAATAAATGGGTGAATAAAAACCTTGAGACTTGATAGTAATATTACAGAATGCTTCTTTCCCACAATACCTTAACATCATACCTATAGAGCTCCAAGAAAATAATAGTGATTACAGTTTAAAAAGAAAAAAAAAAACCCTGCAAAATACAGACTCTATTTAGGAAGCAGTTCCTAGGGCAGCATCATAAATAAATTAATAAAATAAAATAAAATAAAATGGGGGTGGGGGTGCAAGGATATGAGAGGAAACTAAAGCATCTAACACCTACACTAGTTACAGCAAACACTAAACCTAACTCCAAGCCAGATAAACATAAAACCTCACACTAAATGCCTACTTACTGCAGATCCTATTACCCAGATAATATGTCCAGCTTTTATCAAAAACTATAAAGCATACTAAAAGGGCAAGAAAACAAAGTCTGAAGGAACAAAGCAAGCATCAGAACCAGATTCATATATAGCAGATTTCAGAATTATCGGTCCAGAAAATTAAAGTAACTATGACTAATATGTTAAAGGATCTAATAGGGAAAGTGTACAGAATATGCAGAAATATAAGCAGGAGAGATGTAAATAAAATAAACTCAAAAGGAAATATGAGAATTCAAAAACAGTGTAACAAATGATGGCCAAAAAGTCATGTTTGATGAAAAACATTAAATTACATACCCAGAAGTTCAATGAACTCCAAAGAGGATAACTCAAAAAGATCTACAACTAGACAACAAACTGCTGAAACACAAAGAATCTTAAAAACAGCAGGAAAACAAGACTCATCCTGAGTAAGATTAAAAGCCTACTTCTCAGTAGAAACCATGAAGACTTTAAGACAGTAAGGTGATCTATTCAAGTGGTGAAAGAAAAAGTTTATCAACCAAGAATTACATATCCAACAAAATTATCCTTCAAAAATTAAAGTTCATAATGTCAAAAAGAAAACCTGAGAGAGGGGCACCTGGGTGGCTCAGTCATTAAGCATTTGCCTTTGGCTCAGTTTATGATCCCAGGGTCCTAGGATCAAGGCCCGCATCAGGCTCCCTGCTCAGCAGGAGGCCTGCTTCTCCCTCTCCCACTCCCCCTGCTTGTGCTCCCTCTCTCACTGTCTCTCTCTCTCTCACTCTCTCTGTCAAATAAATAAATAAATAAGTGTAAAAAAAGAAAAGAAAAACAGAGAGAATGTGTGACTAGCAGAACTGCTCTACAAGAAATACTAAAGGGATTCCTCCAGTCTGAAATAAAATGAAACTAAATGGCATCTCAAATCCACATGAAGAAATAAAGAACACCAGGAAAGGATATTACATTGGAAAATATAAAAAATAGTATAATTTTATTTGTGGGGAAACAGAATATATGGAACACACCTAATGCAATAGGTAGAAGGAAGAAATTTACTGAATAAATGCCTATGTTAGTAAAGAAGAAAGATCTTAATCTAAATGATTACCTTACAAATGTAGAAAAAGAAAAGGAAAACACATGGAAGGCAATCATAAAGAAATAATAAAGATGAGAGAGGAAATAAAGAAACATGAAACAGAAAAACAGTAGAGGAAATAAATGAATTTTCTATAAAATAAACCTAAAGTACCAAGTATAGGTCCTTTAAAAATATTAACATCATCACTAGCCATCAGGGAGATTAAAATTAAAACCACATTGAGATACAACCTTACACCACTTAGAATGGCCAAAATTAGGAAGACAGGAAACAACATGTGTTGGAGGGGATGTGGAGAAAGGGGAACCCTCTTACACTGTTGGTGGGAATGCAAGTTGGTGCAGCCTCTTTGGAGAACAGTGTGGAGATTCCTCAAGAAATTAAAAATAGAGCTTCCCTATGACCCTGCCATTGCACTACTGGGTATTTACCCCAAAGATACAGATGTAGTGAAAGAAGGGCCATCTGTACCCCAATGTTTACAGCAGCAATGGCCACGGTCGCCAAACTGTGGAAAGAACAAAGATGCCCTTCAACGGACGAATGGATAAGGAAGATGTGGTCCATATACACTATGGAGTATTATGCCTCCATCAGAAAGGATGAATACCCAACTTTTGTATCAACATGGACGGGACTGGAAAAGATTATGCTGAGTGAAATAAGTCAAGCAGAGAGAGTCAATTATCATATGGTTTCACTTATTTGTGGAGCATAACAAATAGCATGGAGGACAAGGGGAGTTAGAGAGGAGAAGGGAGTTGAGGGAAACTGGAAGGGGAGGTGAACCATGAGAGACTATGGACTCTGAAAAACAATCTGAGGGTTTTGAAGGGGTGGGGGGTGGGAGGTTGGGGGAACCAGGTGGTGGGTATTGGAGAGAGCACGGATTGCATGGGGCACTGGGTGTGGTGCAAAGACAATGAATACTGTTACGCTGAAAATAAATTTAAAAAATTAAAAAAAAAATATTAACAAAACTGACAAACCCTTAACTAGACAAACCTTTAGCAAGAAAAAGGAAAAACAGACCACCAAAACAGGAAAGATATTACCTCTGACCATTACAAATTAAAAGGATTATGAGGAAATACTATGAACAACTTTGTGCTAATGAATTCAACTACTGAGATGAAATGGACAAATTCCTAGAAAAGTCACAAATTGCCAATACTGGCTCAAGAAGAAATAGAAAACCTATACACATCTTTAACAAGCACAGACATTGAATAAGCAATTTAATGTCTTCCCACAAAAAACAGTCTAAGTCTAGACAGCTTCACTGATGAATTTTATAAAATATTTAAAGGAGAAATAATACTAATACTCTATTTAAACACTCTTTTAGAAAGTAAAAGAAAATAGACACTTCCCAATTCATTCTATGAGGTCTTATCCCCCTGACACTAAAGAAGACATCAGAAGAAGAAGAAGACCACTACAAACCAATATCCCTCACAAATATGGATGCAAAAAACAAAACAAAACAAAAAACCCTGAACAGACCATTATCAAACCAAATACAACAACATATAAAAAGTATTCTAAACCATGATAAAATAGGAAATACCCCAGGAATACAAGGTCGGTTTAACAGTTGAAAATCAATTAACATAACACGCCATATTAATAGAATAAAGGGCAAAAACCACATGAAAACTGCAGAATGTGCTTTGGCAAAACCCAATACCCATTCATGGTAAAAATTTTTAAACTTGGAGTAGAAAGCAATTTCTTCAACCTGATAAAGAGTATTTGTGAAAAACCTATAGCAAATACCATACATATAATGAAACATGGAACTCTTTCCCAGTAAGATATGGAACAAGACAAAGATGTCTACTCTCATCAATTCTACTTAATATAGTGCTGGAAGCCCTACAGAAGAAATAAATAAGTGGCATTTAGTTTGTAAAGGAAATAATAAAACTATCTTTCTTTTTGCAGATGGCATGATCCTCTAAACAGAAAATCCTCAGGAATACACACACACACACACACACACACACACACACAAACCAAAAAACAAAAACCTATTAACATCAATGTTGTAGGATAAATACAAACAACACAAGATCAGCATACAAAACCAACTGGACTTCTATATATGAGCAAGAAACAACCTAAAAATGAAATTTTAAGGGCATAATGTCATTCATAATAGCATTAAAAAGAGTAAAGTACTTATGAATAAATTTTAAAGGTGCAAGACTCACACTCTGAAAATTATAAAACGTTTTTGAGGAAAATTAAAAATCTTTTAAAAATGGCAAGACATTTAATGGTCATGGATTAGAAGACTCCATTTTGTTAAAATGGCAATACTCCCTACATAGATTTATAGGTTCAATGAAATCCTTATCAAAATTCCAGCAGCCTTTTTCACAAAAATTAAAAGAAAGATCCTAAAATTTATATTAAAATGCAAAACATTTAAAATAGCCAAAACAATTTTTTAAAAGATTTTATTTATTTGAGAGCAAGAGAGTGAGCAAGAGTGAGAGAGCACAAGAGGAGAGAGGGACAGAGGGAGAGGGAGACACAGACTCCTCGCTGAGCAGGGAGCCCAACAACACCAGGCTGAATCTCAGGACCCAGAGATCATGACATGAGCCAAAGGCAGATGCTTAACCAACTGACACACCCTGGTACCCCTAGCCAAAACAAATTGAAAAGGAACAAGTTTGGAAGAATTTCACATCTCAATTTCAAAACTTATAAAACTCAAGTTATTATGATAGTGTGATATTGGCAATACAAGACAGACAATGATAGGTGGAACAAAATTGAAACTCTAAAAACAAATCCTTATATTTATAGTCCCTCGATTGCTAACAAATTTGGCAAGGCAATTTACAAAGTCTTAAAAACTTTTCTCCTATGTTTCTTCTAAAAGTTTTAGAACCCTGAAGTCTGTGATCATTTTGAGTTAATCTTTTTGTGTGGTGTGAGGAGCTCTAAAATCATCTTTTTGTGTGTATATATCCGGTTGTCTCAGGTTCATTTATTGAACATACTCTACATTCCCTAGTGAACTGCCTTGCCATATTTCTTAGGACACCAAAAGCATGGTTCATAGAGGAAAAAACTGAAACTGAACCTTATAAAAATTTTAAATTTCCACTTCAAAGACACCATTATGCAAATGAAAAGATAAGCTACAGACTGGAGAACAATGTTTGCAAAAGCAGATATTAGATAAAGGATTTGTACGGCAACCTTTTAACTCAGTAAAAGTAAGAAATATGACCAAATTAAACAAGGGACAAAAGATATGAACATACATATCACCAAGTAAGATACAGGAATAGCTTATAAATGCATAGAAAGATGCTCAACATCATTAGTATTTAGGAGAATGCAAATTAAAACTGCAGTATCACTTTACACTCTTTAGAATGACTATAATAAATAAGTCAGACATTAACAAATGTTAGTAAGGACGAAGAAAAAAACAAAAAACCAAAAAACATTGCTGGTAGAACTATAAAATGTGCAGCCACTTTGGAATACAGTTTGTATCTCAAAAACTTAAAAAATAAAACTACTACACAACCCAGCAATTCCACTCCTAAAGAAAGAAATGAACACAGAGATTCCATACAAACATTTGCACACTAATATTCAAAGCAGTATTATCCATAATAGCCCCAAACTAGAAACAATCTAAATATACATCAAATGGTGAATACATCAAATGTGCTTTCTCTACCTAATGAACTATTCAGGAATAAAAGGGAAAAAACTAAACACATGTGCTATGTCAAGGCTGAACCTCAAACATTATTTGAAGTGAAGGAAGTTAGACATAGAGACCGTATATGATTTCTTTTTTTTTTTTTTAATGACAGATTTTTTTTTTAAGATTTTATTTATTTGACAGACAGAGATCACAAATACACAGAGAGGCAGGCAGAGAGAGAGGAGGAAGCAGGCTCCCTGTTGAGCAGAGAGCCCAACAAGGGGCTCGATCCCAGGACCCTGGGATAATGATCTGAGCTGAAGGCAGAGGCTTTAACCCACTGAGCTACCCAGGCGCCCCTATATGATTTCACTTACATAAAATGTTGAAGTTTTGGGCAAAAAGTAGATTCTGGTTGCCTGGAGATAGTGAAGGGTGGAGACTGGAATTAACTAGAAATGGGCAGGAGGGACTTTAATGCAGGAGAGAGATGTGAATGAAAATGTTCTAAAGCAGATTTATGGTAATGGCTATACCATTCAATAAAGTTACTAAAAATCATTAAACTATATTCTTGAAATGAGTGAGTTTTAGGATATATAAGACATACTTCAATAAAGTTGTGTGGGGGTGCCTGAGTGGCTCAGTTGTTAAGCGACTGCCTTCTGCTCAGGTCATGATCCCAGAGTCCTGGGATCAAGCCCTGCATCAGGCTCCCTCCTCCGTGGGAATCCTTTTTCTCCTCGGGACGCCTGGCTGGCTCAGTGGATTAAGCCTCTGCCTTCCGCTCAGGTCATGATCTCAAAGTCCTGGGATCAAGCCCTGTATCAGTCTCTCTGCTCAGCGGGGAGCCTGCTCCCCCCCACCAACCCCTGCCTGCCTCTCTGCCTACTTGTGATTTCTGTCAAATAAATAAATAAAAACTTAAAAAAAAATAAAGTTGTGTGGAAGAAAAATAAATGAGTTATTTAAAAAGTTATCCATATCATCGCATATTATATGATTATTATATAGAATTCCACTATATGAATATGCAGAGTTTATTCAGCTACTTTCCTTTCAATAAACATTTCGGTTGTTTTGCAAAATTTCTGCTATTAAACAATGCTATCAAGAACATCACATATATGTGCCTGATACACATGGCAAAAGTTTCTTAGATATGTAACTGGTATTCAAAGGGCTAAATTGTAAAGTATATGGATTTTCAGTTCTGTGATATAATATCAAACTTTTTTTCCAAATTTGTAAAACAATCAACACTTCTACCAGTGATGTGCCTAAGATTCTATGGGTCCACATCTTCTCCATATGACCCTTAGTCTGAAACTTAAACCATGATGCTAGAGACAAATCTAGTCCATTCATCTGAACTGCTATATGGTATTCTGAGGTATGAATAAGTCTCAGTTTATCTATCTACTCTCTTCTGATGCATAATTTCAATGTTTACCTGTTTTTCACTCTTAAAACTGTGTTGCAATAAGTATTTCTGAATAAACGTCTATGGATCAAGTGCAAAAGTTTCTCTATGGCAGATACCCATTACAAGAATACACCGGAGTTCCCGTTTGCCCACATCTCCTGTATCAACATTTGGTATTGACAGAGAGTTCACTTTTGACTACCCGATGGATGCTGTTTTAAATTGCATATCACCTTTTATGAGTAAGAATGAACTTATTTTTATCTATGTACTGGATATTTGGACTTTTTATGTAAATAGACTAGTCATACTCTGTTCCTACTTTGATTCTGAATCATTTCTCTTTTTCTTATAGATTTATGAGTGGCCCACCAACCATTTTAAACACAAATCTAGCAGTTACATTTGTTACAAGTCTACTATGTGGTCTGCCTTTAAAATATGTATGCTATGTTTTGGTCATACACAAGGCTTTTATTTTAGTGTATACAAATGTATTTACCTTTTCCTTTATGAGTTGTGCTTCTTATTCGAGATAAGTTTCTCCACCCAGGTATCAAAAAATACGAATCCTTTTGCATTTACTTCAAGAAATATTGGCAGTTTGGGCCTCCTGGGTGGCTCAGCTGTTAAGCATCTGACTCTTGATTTCGGC
Organism: Enhydra lutris kenyoni; assembly: GCF_002288905.1. NCBI lineage: Eukaryota > Metazoa > Chordata > Mammalia > Carnivora > Mustelidae > Enhydra > Enhydra lutris. Next base: position 53,563,684 of record NW_019154097.1, read on the forward strand.
TCAGGTCATGATCTTGAGGCCCATAACCAGGCTCTGTGCTTGGCACAGAGGCAGCTTGGGATTCTCGGTCTCTCCCTTTCCCTTTGCCCCTCCCCCCACTCACACTTTCTCTAAAATAAAATCTTTAAAAAATATATATATTTCAGAAATTTGGTTTTCTTACTGACATCTTAACCACGGGATACTTACTTTTGACCCTAATGTATGTTAGGGATCTAATTTTTTATCTTTATTAATATCAATGGCCAAGTGTCTTGCCATAATTTATAAAATAGATCATTATTGCTCCCAGTGATGCTGTGATGCCATTTCTATTATGCATGAAGTTCCCACATTTATGCGAGTATTTTTCTGGCTCTCTGTCCTCTTCCACTGATCTATTTTCTATCCCTATACCAAAAACATGCTTTTAAATAATAAATTTTATAACCAGTTTTGAAAACTAGTAAGGTACAATCTTTCTTCCGTGGCTATTCAAGGCTCTCTACTATGTGAATTTTAGGAAGTCTGTCAAACCACATGTAAAGAACACCTCTTGGATTAGTACTGTACAGTTACAAAAGGCATAAGGACAACCTCCACAAACTACTGTGGAGAGAGATTTCAATATCATGTACATATTGTTTTGCTTATTGTTAAGTGAAAACGCAAAAGGCACTACAGTGTTCATAGTCAGTATTTTTGAGGGAATAAAGAAGAAACTAAAAAAATAAAAAGGGACATGGATTGATCTCTTTCTATATATTGTCTTAAAATAGAGACATTGAAACTATGTAATAGCATATAATTTCCAAAAATTAAATAAAAACGAAGGAAAGGCAATTCCTGAAACAGAAAATGAACTGAACTATACATCAAGTTGATAGTATAACCACGCAGAGAAAACCATTACAAGTTAACCGTAAAATACTCAATTTTGACTGCACCTCTCTCCACAGGGATACAGCCTAAGATGGTGAGGGAGGCAAAGAACTGCAAAGAAATGTTAAATAGCATTATATAGACTTTTTGTAAGTAGAAATACTGGTACTGTTATTTTTAAACTATTATTCTTATATCAGGATGAATCAAATGAGTAGTATCATAAGGAAGCCAGACTTGCAGCCAAAGAGGAAAGGGATACCAATACAAAATCAAAGCATCCCTACTAATCTTCCATTTGAATTAGGAGCCTCAGTTTTTCACTTAATTTAAAATAAATGTATAGTGTATTATCATATTACTATGAATATATATGTGTGCATGTATATACGATTTCACAGATATGTATGTATTTGTATGTATTCTTAGCTCTGACCACGGCAAACACCAAAAAGCAATAACCCTAACTGTGGCTGCTAAATACTGTTTCCACTAAAAGGAACAGGATTATTTTCAGAAATCACTGATTCCAGGGCTAGGTCATGAAACATGCAAGGTGAAATTAAGACAACTTATTATTCTAGGAAGTAACAAAACTATCAAAAAAGAATGGGGGTCTCATACTAACAAACCAAACCTAAGAGCATATTAAGCATCATTACATATCATGACCAAATTGGATTTACTCAGGAATGTAAGAGTGTTTCCAGCTAAGAAAATCAATCAATGTAACCCCACATTAATAGAACAGAAGAATAAAACCACATGATCACAACTGACAAGAAAAAGCATTAGGTAAAATCCAATATCCCTTCATGATAAAAATACTACCAAAAAAAAGTAGGCATAAAAGGCAAGTTCCACAGAATGATGAAGCACGTTTACAAAAAAAACCCACAGCTAACATCATTCTCAAGGGTGAAAGACTGAGAGCTTTCCCCTTAAGATCAGTAATAAGACAAGGATGCCCAGTTACACAACACTTTCCTGAAAGTTCTAGCCAGAGAACTTAGAAAAGAAAAATAAATAAAAGGTGTCCAAACTGGAAAAAAAGAAGTGTCAGCAAGGATACAGAGAAACTGGAACCATCATACACTGTTAGTAGGAATGTAAAATGGTGTAGCTTCTGTCAAGAACAGTTTGGCAATTCTTTGTAAAACTAAACATAAAATTACCTTATGAATGAGCAATTTCACTCCTAGGTGTATACTTCAAAAATTAAAAGCAGGGGCTCATATTTGTATGCTAATGCTCATCACAGCATCATTCACAATAGTCAAAAGGTATAAATAACCCAAGTGTCCCTCAACAGATGAATGGGCATACACAAAATATAGTATATACATACAATGGAACTTCAGGCTAAAAAGGAATGAAATTCTGATATACTCTACAATACAGATGAACCTTGACATGATCTTATTTAAAATGAACCTTGAAAACATTATGATCACTGAAATAAGCCACTCGCAAAACGACAAATACTGTATGATTCCGCTTATATAAAATATCTAGAATAGGCAAATTCACAGAGGTTTGTGGAGGAGGGAATGGGGAATTATTGCTTAAATGGCAACAGAGTTTCTCTTTGAAATGACAGAGTAGTTTGGAAATATTGGCAATGCTGCCCAACAACTGTACATCTACATATATTTTTAATCACAAAAATAATAATGAAGTTGTATCAAAAGGTCACAAGATCTAACTTAAAGGGTCCCCAATTGGCCAATAATGTGACAATTTGAGTATCAATAAAACTAGTAAAACAGATTAAAGACTTCAAATATATAAAAGTTCATGAATCAATAATGATATTAAATTTTTTTAAATCATTGCTCCTCAGTAGAATCTGCAGATTAAAGATGGCTGCAAATTCTTTCCTTCTCCAGGAATTCTGAGCTGCCACGGAAGAAGTCCAACTGTTCTGACCTACCATGCCTGAGCGGACATGTACAGACTCTCTGATCAACAGTCCCAGGTGAGCCTACCCTTCTACCTATCCTTATCAAGATGCCAAACATGAGAATGCAGCCATCTTAGACCTTCCAGACCCGCCCATCCACCAGCTGAACATCTTCTTCCACAGAAAACAAAACTGCCAGTCAAGCATTCCAAAATGTCTGACCTATCAAGTCATGACGTATAATAAAACAATTGTTTTATGCCCCCTGAGTTTTGAGGTAATTTTTTATGCAACAGTAGATAGCCAAACAGACATCAGCTCATTACTCTTAGAATTGATGAAAGAAAAAAAAAATCAAGCATTTATCCTGTCTTTCTAGTATAAACTATTTCAGGGTACCTATATAGCTGATGAGGGATAAGATCTATAAAGAATTCTATCTAGTTAAAGTATAAGGAATGACATAATTAGAAATGTACTGTTTTTTAACCCCCAAGGAAATAATGATTTGGGGCAATAATCATCAGTAGATGCTAAAGCCTCAAGTGGAAGAAGAGAGGTATCAGGTTCACACCACTGGAACACACACACTTAAACATACACACACCCAACAAATCAACTGCATAAAATAAAAATGGGGAGGCCATTATAAAAGAGGCTTAGGAACTTAAAAATCCTAGTGTAAGGACTGTGTTTACATCTAGATTCAAGTAAAACTATAAGAAGCTTTTTTAGAGACAACCTGAGAAATCTGAACAGATGGAAAATTAGATGACATATTATTTAGGTATAATAATGGACTAGTAGTTAATGTTTTCGAAAAATAAGTACTAAGTTAGAGATTGCAGGTAAAACAATTACAGGTAAAAATGGCATGACAATCTCTGGACCTGTTTTAGAATTCTCCAAGAAGGAGACCCTGGGTGGCTCAGTAGGTTAAGTGTCTAACTCTTGGTTTTGGTCAGGTAATGATCTGAGAGTCAGGAGATCAAGACCCGCATGGAGCTCCATGCTCAGGGCAGAGTAGGCTTATCGCTCCACCTCTGCTCCTCTCCCACTCCTACCCCACTCACTTGCACATGCATTCTCAAGTAAATAAAAAAAATTGTAAAATTTTCCAGGAATATAAAACAACACATTCTCTCCTTAAATTCCTGGCACTAAAACAAACAGCCAAAATGCTGGTAACTGTCGAAGCTGGGTGATAGGCACATGGCGTTCATTAAACTATTCTCTTTATCTTTTGCAAAGTTTAAAATTGTTTGTGCTGAAAAATATTAAAGTATTCAGTTATTGACTGGAACTGAATTTATGAAATAAAGTAGGAACAAGAGCCATTGCTATCATATTGATATTTTCTATTGTAAATGTGGAACATCAGTGCACTTATGTATGTCTCTTTTTATACCTCTCTAAAGGATTTGTGTTTTTTTAAATTTATAGTATATTTTACTATTGTGAATATATCATAAATACTCTTTTAAAAATATTTCTATCATTTGCTAATAGGATACATTTATCCACATTTAAATAATTTTTAAAATACATTCTGGGTTCAGTTATTTTTTGCAGGAAAAAATCTTTTATTTTACAGTAGGAAAACGAAAAGGAAAAATAACTTCTGAATGTACTTTAAAGCAAAATTTCCAGAGACAATTCTATTCCACAAAATAAGGCATCCTTTTACTTCTGGCATTGCTATAAGCAACTACTTAGATTCAAAGTGCATTTCTAAGTCCTGCACAAGGGGAAAAAAAGGTCATGTGGGGTTGATAGGACAGAGGAAAAGAATGATAGAAAAATCATTTTTAAGAGTTGACTTCTGTAGAGTCCATCTATTATTTCCCTGCCAGCCCAGGGCAAAAATTACAAGTAAAGAAACAAATCACAGAAGACCTGGCACCACTTTATGCAACCTTCCTTCTCGTTCTTTCTTGTCCCTTCTCAGTTTGGTAATAATGTTGATTCTGTGTTCAAGATATTTTTACTCCACTCTAAATCTTACCTGGAGCAAAAGGTTAGGCATTACCGAGGAGGTATGGTAGTTAATTTATAATTCCAGAACTCCAAATTTGGAAAGCAGCCATAGTAAACACTGATGCTATGAAAAAATGACATTTTTCTGTTTGTTTTTTTTAATTTGCTAGAGTCCATTATCTATTTTTTACTTGCTAGAAGATGTATTCATTTCCTGGCTGCCATGACAAAACACCACAAACTGGGTGGCTTAAAACAACAGAAATTTATTCTCTCATAGTTCTGGGGAACTGAACTCCCAAGATCAAAATGTCAGCAAGGTTGGTTCCTTTTTTGGGATCTCAGAAGAACAATCCATTCCATCCCTCTCTCCTACCTTCTGGTGGCTGCCAACAATCCTCGGTGCTCCTTAGCTGGTGGTAGCATAACTTTGACCTCTGCTTCTACCTTCACATGGCATGCTCCCTGTTTGTCACAGTGTCCAAATTCCCCTCTTCCATATAAGGACACCAGTCATTGGATTAGGGACCACCTGATCATGTATGACATCTCAACTTGATTAGAGCTGCAAAGACCTTATGTCCAGGTATGGTCACATTTACAAGTTCCAGTAAACATGAATTTAGGGGAACACTGTTTAACTCCGTACAGGAGACATGTCAAATAAAGTTTCTAAAATAATAAGAGAATACACACTTCTTATATACTGACTTAGATCATTTTAATTAGATCAGTTAAGTCACTGTCAGTAGTAAACATTTTGAAAGGTAAGGAGCAAATACAAACTCTTGTACATATGACATATGTTTAACACTAAAAAAATAAATATGATTCTCTACAACCTTGCTATTCAAAGTATGTTCTGTAGGCAGGCTGTCAGAAAAGGCACACTGGGACTCTCAGGCATGCACTGAGGCTGTACTCCACAGGCAGAATTTCTTCCTGCATTTTACCATAACCAACAATTAGAAATAAAAGTCCAGGACCAGATGGCTTCATAGGTGAATTCAACCAAACATTTAAAGAGTTAATACCTAGTCTTCTAGGTCTTCTCAAACTATTCCCAAAAATAAGAGAGAAATGGAAGGGGAGGTGAACCATGAGAGACTATGGACTCTGAAAAACAACCTGAGGTTTTAAAGGGGCGGGGGATGGGAGGTTGGGGGAGCCAGGTGGTGGGTATTAAGGAGGGCACGTATTGCTTGGAGCACTGGGTGTGGTACAAAAACAATGAATACTGTTATGCTGTAAAGAAATTTAAAAAAAAGATATTGGGAAAAAAATTAAAAAATAAAAAATAAAAAGTTAAAAAAATAAAAAAATTTTAAAAATAGGAGAGAAAGGGAAAACCGCCTAATTCATTTTACAAGGCCAGCATTACCCTGATACCAAAACCAGAAAAAAACACTACACACACACACACACACACACACACACACACACACAGGACTAGAGGCTAATATCCCTGATGAACATGGATGCAAAAATCCTCAACAAATTATTAGAAAACCAAATCCAAAATACCTTAAAAAAAATCACTCACCACAATCAAGTGAGATTTATTCCCAGGATGCAAGGGTGGTTCAATATTCACAAATCAATGTCATACCTCACATTAACAAGAGAAAGGATAAAAACCATATGATCATTTTAGTAGATGCAGAGAAAGCATTTGACTAAGTATACCATCCATTCACGATAAAAACCCTCAACAAAGTAGGTTTAGAGGCAACATAGCTCAACATAACAAAGGCCATACATGAAAAACCCACAGTTAACATCATACTTAATGAGGAAAAACTGAGAGCCTTCCCCCTAAGGTCAGGAACAAGACAAGGATGTCTCCTTCACCAGTTGTGTTCAACATAGGACTTGGAAGTGCTAGTCACAGCAATCAGACAACAAAAAGAAACAAAAAGGGATCCAAATTGTAAAGAAGTAAAACTTTCACTATTTGCAGATGACAAGGTACCTATATAGAAAACCTAAAAGACTCCACCAAAACAACTGCTAGAACTGATAGATGAATTTAATAAAGTCACAGGATACATTATTAATGTACAGAAACCTTTTGCATTTCTCTACACTAATAATGAAGTAGCAGGAAGGGAAATTAAGAAAGCAATCCTATTTACAATTGCACAAAAAAGAATCAAATACCTTGGAATTAACCAAGAAGGTAAAAGACCTATACTCTGAAAACTGTAAGAAAGTGATGAAAGAAACTGAAGAGAACACAAAAAAATGGCAAGATATTCCATGCTCATGGATTGGGAAACAAATATTGTTAAAATGTCCATACTAACCAGAGCAATCTACAGATTTAATGCAATCCTTGTCAGAATACCAACAACATTTTTCACAGAACTAGGACAAATAATCCTAAAATTTGTGTGGTACAACAAAAGACCTGGAATAGCCAAAGCAATCCTGAGAAAGAACAACAAAGCTGGAGGTATCACAATGCCAGATTTCAAGATATACTACAAAGCTGTAGTAATCAGAACAATATGGTACTGGCACAAAAATCAACACACAGTTCAAATGAACACAACAGAGTCCAGAAATAAACCTAAGCTTTTTGGTCAATTAATCTAAAACAAAGGAGGCAAGAATATCCAGTGGGGAAAAGATGGTCTCTTAAAAGGTGTTGGGAAAACTGCACTGCCAAATGCAAAAGAATGAAACTGGACCATTTTATACCATACATATAAATAAACTAAAAAATGGATCAAAAACCTAAATATGACACCTGAAACCATAAAATTCCTGGAAAAACACACAGGCACTAATTTCTTTGACATCAGCTATAAAAACATTTTTCTAGGTATGTCTCCTGCAACAAGTTAAATAAAAGCAAAATTAAATTACACCAAAATAAAAAGCTTTCGCACAGTGAAGGAAACCATCAACAAAACAAAAAGACAACCTACTGAATGGGACAGTATGTTTGCAAATGACATAGCCAATAAAGGGTTAATATCCATGATATACACAGAACTTACACAACTCAACACAGAAAAATAATAATCCAATTAAAAATGGACAAAGAACCTGAATAAACATTTCTCCAGACAGACGGATGGTTAAAAAGACACATGAAAAGATGCTCAGCATTATCAAGCCTCAGGAAAATGCAAATTAAAACCACAATGAGATACAACTCTATACCTGTCAAAATGGCTAAAATAAAAAACACGAGAAATAACAAGTGTTGATGAGTTTGTGGAGAAAAAGGAACCCTCCTGCACCACTGGTGGGAATGAAAATTTGTGCAGCCACTGTGGAAAACAGTATGGAAGCTCCTCAAAAAATTAAAAACTGGTACCTAAGTGGCTCAGTCCATTAAGCATCTGGCTCTTGCTTTAGGCTCAGGTCTTGATCTCAGGGTATTGGGAATGAGCCCTATGTTAGGCTCTGCACTGAGCAGGAACTCTGCTTGAGGATTTTTCTCCTCCTCTACCTCTGCCCTTACCTCCCCCTGCCCTGCTTACTCTCTCTAGAAAAAATAAAAATTAAAAAAAATTAAAAACAGAAATCACCTTATGATCCAGCAACCACACTATTGGGTATTTACCCAAAGAAACAAAAACACTAATTCCAAAAGATGCATACACCCCATGTTTACTGCAGCATTTATAACAGCCAATGTATGGAAGCAGCCCAAGTGTTCATTGACAGGTAAATGGATAAAGAAAATTTGGTATATAAATACACACACACACACACACACACACACACATATGTACATACATACATATATATCATACACACACACACACACACACACACAAACAATGGAATATTACTCAGCCACATAAAAGAATGAAATCTTCCATTTGCAACAACACAGATGAACCTAAAGGGCATAATGCTAAGTGAAATAAGTCAGAGAAAGACAAATACCATATTTCACTCATATGTAGAATTTAAGAAACAAAACAAAACAGGCTCCTAAATACAGAGAACAAACTGGTGGTTGCCAGAGGGGAGGCAGGCAGCAGGAATGTGTGAAATAGATAACGGGGACTAAGAGTATACTTATCTTAATGAGCACTAAGAAATGTACAGAATGGCTGAATCACCATATTGTACACTGGAAACTAATGTAACATTGTATGTTAATTATACTTGAGCAAAAAATAAAAGAAAAAAGAAGACATGAACAGTACCTTCAACACCTGACTTAAAAATGTCCTCAGGCGGGGCACCTGGGTGGCTCAGTGCTTAAGCCTCTGCCTTCGGCTCAGGTCATGATCTCAGGGTCCTGGGATCGAGTCCCACATCGGGCTCTCTGCTCTGCAGGGAGCCTGCTTCCTCCTCTCTCTCTCTCTCTCTCTCTGCCTGCCTCTCTGCCCACTTGTGATCTCTCTCTGTCAAATAAATTAAAAAAAAAATCTTAAAAAAAAAAAATGTCCTCAGGTATTCAAATTCATCGCTTGTACTTTCTGCTTTCCATAAAACCACAGGATATAATTCAACTAAACTTTCTGCAACTTTATTAAAAATCTGCTTCCCCCAGTTTCCACTAACAAGTTCCTCTTATACTGTTGGTGGGAATGCAAGTTGGTGCAGCCACTTTGGAAAACAGTGTGGAGATTCCTTAAGAAATTAAAAATAGAACTACACTATGACCCTGCATTTGCACTACTGGGTGTTTACCCCAAAGGTACAGATGTAGTGAAAAGAAGGGCCATCTGTACCCCAATGTTCACAGCAGCAATGGCCACAGTCGCCAAACTGTGGAAATGGCCAAGATGCCCTTCAACAGACAAACGGATACAGAAGATATGGTCCATATATACAATGGAGTATTAAGCCTCCATCAGAAAGGATGAATACCTAGCTTTTTTAAATAATTTTTTAAATTTTTTTATGAACATATAATGTATTATTAGCCCCAGGGGTACAGGTCTGTGAATCGCCAGGTTTACACACTTCACAGCACTCACCATAGCACATACCCACCCCAAAGTCCCCAGTGTCCATAACCCCACCATCCTCTCCCTACCCACCTCCTCTGGCAACCCTCAGTTTATTTCGTGAGATTAAGAGTCTCTTATGGTTTGTCTCCCTCCCGATCCCATCTTGTTTCATTTATTCTTTTCCTACCTATTGTGGACATTGCTGCTATAAACATTCAGGTGCACATGCCCCTTAGGATCCCTACATTTGTATCTTTAGGGTAAATACCCAGAAGTGCGATTGCTGGCTCATAGGGTAGTTCTATTTTCAACTTCTTGAGGAACCTCCATACTGTTTTCCCGAGTGGTTGCACCAGCTTGCATTCCCACCAACAGTGTAGGAGGGTTCCCCTTTCTCCGCATCCTCACCAGCATCTGTCATTTCCTGACTTGTTAATTTTAGCCATTCTGACTGGTGTGAGGTAGTGTCTCATTGTAGTTTTGATTTGTATTTCCCTGATGCCGAGTGATATGGAGCACTTTTTCATGTGTCTGTTGGCCATCTGGATGTCTTCTTTGCAGAAACGTCTGTTCATGTCCTCTGCCCATTTCTTGATTGGATTATTTGTTCTTTGGGTGTTGAGTTTCATAAGCTCTTTATAGATTTTGGATACTAGCCCTTCATCTGATATGTCATTTGCAAATATCTTCTCCCATTCCGTCAGTTGTCTTTTGGTTTTGTTAACTGTTTCCTTTGCTGTGCAAAAGCTTTTGATCTGGATGAAGTCCCAATAGTTCATTTTTGCCCTTGCTTCCTTTGTCTTTGGCGATGTTCCTAGGAAGAAGCTGCTGTGGCTGAGGTCGAAGACGTTGTAGCCTGTATTCTCCTCAAGGATTTTGATGGATTCCTTTCTCACTTTGAGGTCCTCATCCATTTTGAGTCTATTTTCATGTGTGGTGTAAGGAAATGGTCCAGTTTTATTTTTCTACATGTGGCTGTCCAATTTTCCCAACACCATTTGTTGAAGAGTCTGTCTTTTTTCCATTGGACATTCTTTCCTGCTTTGTCGAAGATTAGTTGACCACAGAGTTGAGGGTCTATTTCTGGGCTCTCTATTCTGTTCCATTGATCTAGGTGTCTGTTTTTGTACCAGTACCATACTGTCTTGATGATGACAGCTTTGTAATAGAGCTTGAAGTCTGGAATTGTGATGCCTGTCTAATACCCAACTTTTGTATCAACATGGACGGGACTGGAGGAGATTATGCTGAGTGAAATAAGTCAAACAGAGAGAGTCAATTATCATATGGTTTCACTTACTTGTGGAGCATAAGGAATAACAGGAAGACATTGGGAGATGGAGAGGAGAAGGGAATTGGGGGAAATCGGAGGAGGAGACGAACCATGAGAGACTGTGAACTCTGAGAAAAAAACTGAGGGGTTTGGAGGGGAGGGGGCTGGGCGGTTGAGTGAGCCTGGTAGTGGGTATTATGGAGGGCATGTATTGTATGGAGCACTGGGTGTGGTACCTAAAGAATGAATTTGGGAACACTGAAAATAAATAAATAAATTTTTTTAAAGATTTTATTTATTTATTTGACAGAGATCACAAGTAGGCAGAAAGGCAGGCAGAGAGAGAGGAAGGGAAGCAGGCTCCCTGCTGAGCAGAGAGCCCGATGCAGGGCTCTATCCCAGGACCCTGGGATCATGACCTGAGCCAAAGGCAGAGGCTTTAAACCACTGAGCCACCCAGGCGCCCCATAAAATTTTTTTTAAAAGTTCATTTCCTTCTGAGACCTTAGCATCAGAGCTTTGAACCTCCATATTTCTACGCACAGTCCATTCAAGGCAGCCTAGGTTTTTTCCCAGTCATGCACCACAAAATTCAATCCTCTAGTCAAGGACCATTTCCAAGGTCCCTTCCACATTTTTAGGTATGTGTTACAGTAGCACCCCACTTCTGGTACCAAAATCTGTATTACTCTTCCATTTTTGCTGTAACAAATTACCACAAATGTACAGTTTAAAGCAACAGAAATTTGTTCGCTTAACAGTTCTGGAGGCCAGAAATCCAAAACACAAGCATAAGAGGGGTAAAATTAAAGTGTGGGCAGAGCTGCACTCCCTCTAGAACCTCAAGGGGAGAATCCATTTCCTTGCCTTTTCCAGCATTCATATCTACATTCTTTGGTTCATCATCCTTTCATTCATCTTTGAAGTGAGGCGTGTACCATCTTCTCCAACTCTGCTTCTGTTTTCGGTCATGTGGCTTTCTTCTCTTCTCAAGTCAATTCTCTCTCTCTCTTCTAAGGACATTTGTACTTATGGATAATCTCACCATTTCAACACCCTCAGCCACATATGCAGTTCCTTTCACTACGGAAGGTAGCACTCACAGGTTCCAGGGAGTAGGACCTGGGCAACTTTGGTAGCCACTATTCAATCTTTCAAACTGTACAAGAATGCTATTCCTCCCTCCCATCCCTTCCTGTACCTCGCCCACAGTCCTCCCAGAGCTGGATCCTTCTTATTCCTCTGTCAGTTTTTGGTTAAACCCACTGCCTCTGAGAGGCCTCCCAAACATCCCTATCTCTATCACAGCAGTGATTCTCTAACACAGCTGTTTCTTGCTATTTCTTGCCCAGAAGGTATCACACCTTCTGTTGATTTTATCCACTGATGTGTGTACTTACTGATCGGCTGCCTTTATTACTGGAATGTAAACTCCATTTGGGCAAGTTACCTTCTCTTTATCCTCTCTATACCCTATCATCAAGCAAGGTGCCTGACACATAGTAGGTATTCAAAAACTGTCTGTCAAATGAATATGATAAAAATCCCTCATTTAAACTGAGGTTTCATGTTTCATAAAATATTACATAATATATATGATAGATGTACACATACATATAGCATGTATAAAATTATTTGAAATTTTAAAAAATTAGTAAGAAGTAATTTTCAATATCTTACCTCCATTAAAGTCTAAAAAACACGTTTCAAACTACACCTACCATTCAACTATTACTTGTGTGATGGGTATTATAAAAAGAAAGCCTGCATTTCATAGTTGAAAAACTCAAACCATTTTTTAAAATGAGGTTTAATAACATTCTTCTTCCTTTCTTCAGTCACATAGCACTTGAGAGATGGGACTCTGTTAGCTGGTAGAGACCACTGAAGCTTAGAGCCTATATAAGAACACAGTACAATCAAAAATTAAAAAAAATACCACAACCAAAACGAATGAGAAGAGAATTTAATGAACATTGTACAACTGCCCTGTTTTATACCTGAAATAACTGAGGATCAAAGAAGCTACCCTGCCAGAGTCACAAATGTGGTCTAGTCACACAGCCAGAGTCTCCAGGTTTTCAGTCCCAAGCCCTTCTATCAAAGTATAAATACAGAATCAACCTAGGGCAATATATATTTGTAGGAACGCAGTGGTTTATACTGTGAGCTATGGGGCCAAACAGCTTGGGTTTGAATACGGCTCTCCCATTTAACAGCCAAGCAACCCTGTGGAAGTTATCTATTTCCCATGTGACACAGTTTCCTTATCTGCATGTAAGATTAAGTATTATGATACTAGCTATTATGCAGCATTGTTATAAGGACTCAATTCCAATATGCAAAATTCTCAGACTAGTTTGCAGCACATAATAAAAATGCATGGACTTTATCAAGCTTTATTAAGCAATATAGTTCTTGCTACGGATGACAAGTGTCTGTCCCCCTAAAATTCATATACTGAACCTCTATTCCCCCGGGTGATGGTGTTTGGAGGTGAGGCCTTTGGGAGATAATTAGCTCATGAGGGTGGAGCTCTAATGAATGTGATTAGTGCCCTTATAAGAGGAGACACAGAAGAGATGATCTCCCTCTCCACCATGTGGGGATGCATCAAGAAGATGGCCGGCTGCGGGGTGCCTGGGTGGCTCAGTCGATTAAGCATCTGCCTTCTGCCCAGGTCATGATCCCAGTCCCTGGGATCAAGCCCCACATGAGGCTCCCTACTCAGTGGAGAGCCTGCTTCTGCCTCTCCCACTGCCCTTCCTCCCACAACTCATGCATGCAAATACGTGCTCCCTCCCTCTCTTGCTCTCTCAAATAAATAAATCTTTTAATAAGTAAGTAAATATGTAAGAAGATGGCAGTCTGCAAACCAGGAAGAAGGCCTTAATTAGACACTGAACCTTCTAGCTCCTTGATCCTTGATCGAGCCTCCTGAAGTATGAGTTAATAAATGTTGCTGTTTAAGACACCCAGTCTACAGTATTTTACTGTAGCTGTCTAAGCTAACATACTTTTGCAAACACAAAAGTGAAAACCAAGATTTACCTTCAAAATACTGAGACCTGATGTAGGATAAAAATTCCACAGTGACTAGCATGTGCAGCTCTTGCATGGTGTTGTTGGGTGTTAGATTCTATTCTATTTTGGTTAGGAGACAGTCTTAGCAGAAAGTTGAGGTTGTTTCTAGTGCTAACTGCCAAAAAGGAGAGGGCTTCAGATATGAAACATGCACCATGAGAGTGAACCCCTGCGGGGAGGTAGGACAAGACAAGTGACCCATACCTGCATTGAGTAGATGAGGGTCCTCTAAAAGCAAGCAATCTTGGTTGGTAGAGGGGTTGGTTAAAGGTGGTCTGTGTCTTGTGAAGGCAAAAGGACAGATGGAAAAACCTAAATGACCCCAATGTGGGGCCACAACATATGCATGAGCTCCGCGCAAAGGTGCCCAGGTTGCAAGCATGACTGGCAGTGGAAATCATGCTGGGCACCATGCACACTGGCCAAAGCTGGCCCAGCATGGAGAAGGAGGCATGTGCCTAAAAGGGACAACTCTCTGGTATCTGTCACCGCAGAGAAAATACACTTTCAACCGGGAGACTTTTTCTTAAATGCAAAAAGGCACTTATGTCCAATCAGGAGTGTGAAATAACTGAAGGTGAATATGCCTTAGCTCACAAGTTGGAAGACCTAAATTCATGATTCGGAGTTCTTTCTGGGGGTTCATCCCTTCATTACTATGTAGTATTCAGTAAAGATGTTCTTAAAATGTCTTTGAACACGTCAGCCTTGTCTCAATTATGAGATATGGTGTTTCCTTTTGGGTCAAAGTGTTAAAAGGGACCAACACATTTTCTCCCAAAAGATAAACATGGTGGTAGCAGTTGTAATTAACAGAAAGCCCAGAAGAAATGGAGTCCCTAGGACTGACTCTAAGCCATGAAAACCAAACTGGAAGGTCTGAGTTTAATTTTCATTAGTAAAGAAGCGTTTCCTTGCAAATAGTGAATGAGTGGACTGGACATAGCTCCTGAAGGAACATACTTATAGACATTCAAAAGAGTTTACCTCTGGAGAAAGAAAAAAATGCCTTAACAGAGAACATGCAGAAGAATCTGAACATCATGAAGGACCTAAGAAAAATTAGACACTCCATCTGGATGACTCTTCGAACTCTGAACATTTTTTTTTTTTTTTTTTGGAAAAAAAAAAGGGTAAAAAAGAAAGGGGGGGGGGGGGGGAGAAGGGAGGTCAGCGATGGCAAAGGGAGAGGGAGAGACAGAATCTGAAGCAACCTCCATGCCCAACACAGAGCTTGATCTCACGACCTCGAGATCATGACCGAAGCCAAAATCAAGAGTTGATACTTAACTGACTGAGCCACCCAGGCACCACCACCCCCCTCAACAAAGTATTTTTAAAAGGTGAGGATGTTTTAAAATTATTGCAGAGGTCTATCATGAAGCTATATAAAGCTAAATCATGTTCTTACAAAACCTTAACCCTAACCCTTTAAAAAGGAAAAAATTTCTACCCAAGTGTTAAGAAATTCCTGATACCCAAAATAATACTCTGCATAGTTCTAAAAGTATCACCACAATAAACACAATACATTTCTAAGAGATATAATGGAAAACCAAATGTTCCACATCTTCAAATATCAGTAACTTTACATGATAAAATGTTACTATCAAAATTTGACTGGATGCTAATGCATAAAAGGAGTTTTATTCCTACCACAGAGTATTTTTGGAAGTCATCAATATAATTTTAAAATAAGTAGCTCTATTATTTCCTATTGTTACCAACTCAATGTGTCAGGAGAAATATTTTCTCATTGTTTATTTAATATTACTGGCTAGTGAAAATATGTAACATTTTTTCCATCACTTCCTTCATGAAGGGACAGAGATATCCATACAGAAAGGGAAGACAGAGCACATGTATTTTGATATAAATTCTACTGGAGAATTTTACAGAAGTATCACTACTAAGTAACAGTTGGATTAGTTCTAAGGCACTAAAATAATAGGTATGAAAAACTATGCAACCAAATACATATTTGCTTCAAAGAAAATTTTGTTAAAATTCAGAATTACAGAATATTGTAATACCTTACTAATATTCATAGTGTGACCTTTATTTCACCTTATAAAAATATATAGAATAAATGTTTGATAGTGATCAAGAATTAGGAAGAAAAAGTAAAGCAGGGCAGAGGGATAAAGAGATACCTACAGGGACAGTTTTTAGGTGGTCAGGGAAGAAAGGCAAAGCAGCCCATAACCATGTATAGAACAACATTCCAGGCAGAGAGATCAACAAGTAAAAAGGATCTCAGGTTAAAAGCATAATGATACTACTCTTGAGGAGTTTTTAGTTTTCAGAAGCTTTAGAGGAAGGTTTTAGGTTTGTTTGTTTTTTAAGATTTTATTTATTTATTTGACAAAGAGATACAGTGAGAAGAATACAAGGAAATACAAGGAGGGGGAGTGGGAAAGGGAGAAGCAGGCCTCCTGCCGAGCAGGGAGCTGGATGCAGGGCTCCATCCCAGGAACCTGGGATCATGACTTGAGCTGAAGGCAGAGGCTTAACGACTGAGCCACCCAGGCACCCCAGGTTTTAAGTTTTTAAACAAGAATGGAAAAGTCTATTCATTATTCTCCACTAATCAGAAAAATATATTTTTATGTTCATAGTTTAAAATTGTCTTAGAGGAGCGCCTGGGTGGCTCAGTGGGTTAAAGCCTCTGCCTTCGGCTCAGGTCATGATCCCAAGGTCCTGGAATCGAGCCCCGCATTGGGCTCTCTGCTCAACAGGGAGCCTGCTTCCTCTTCTCTCTCTGCCTGCCTCTCTGCCTACTTGTGATCTTTGTCTGCCAAATAAATAAATAAAATCTTTTAAAAAAATTATCTTCGAAAATAAACTAAGATTTTCTTATCCAACATATATGTGAAATAAAAATGTTAGGTTAACCACATTTTCTTAATAGAGTGTTATGCCATATCGGGATCAATAAGTATTCACAGCATTATTTCCAAGTAATTAAAGTTTTAATACATTCCATGTATTACATTATATTCCAATAATACTACAAGGTAAGTATTATTTTCCTTCATCGATGAGAAAAACTGAAGCTTAGAGAAAATCTGTAACTTGTCTAAAATCACATGGATGGAAAATGGTAGAATGTAGGCACAAACATGGATGTCCTGACCCAAAATCCAGGGCCTTTCCTCTGACACACTTAATACTGAAAAGGTGTGAAAAATTGGTGGTAGTCTGTCTATAATGTGTCAGGTGTCCCTAAAAAGATCATATCCATCTACATACTTGTGAATTGCACACCTTGTTGAGGCTGCGGTGTGGTTTTCTGCATCATGAAGAAGGCCGTTGAGAATATGCCATGGACTGGTAAGATTTTTTCATCCATTTACTCAACAAATAATTTCTGATTTGACTACCTGCTATACATTGCAGATATCATATGGATTAAATACGTGTGCATATGTGTACATTTATCCACATATGTGTGCATCTACCCTTATAAATGTGTCTATTCGTTTATACAGGTGGGCTTATCTACATGTGTATGTGTAAGTATAGCAGATAAACTATCTGCTACATTTGAATGTTGGGGTTCAAGATCTGGGAAGGATAACTATAGCTTATAATAGTATGTCCCAAAGTGGTTATGGAACACAAGGTCACAGCGAGTGCTTAGGATGTTCATAAGTATTATGTGAAACAAGAATTTCTGTCATCAAGTATTTTTGGGAAACACTAGATGAGACAATGTTAAATTGATTTATTTGTTTACTCTAGATTTTCTCAGATCTTTCAGTATATTAATGTAAATTGTGACACTTCTAAAAGCACACAGCATGTAGTCTTTCCCATATTTATTGAACCACGGAATCCTTTTTGAGAAACCATCTCCCAGAGAAATTAGTATTCTTCATAAATTCTTTAGGATATATGGCTATTGAAAATAAGCACTATTCTAGTTAACTCTTTTGGAACCTGCTGTTGACTACAAAACATTGAAAAGTATAAAAAGATTAAAAGACAAAGTTTAAAATATATATATTTTATTTTTAAATGCTAAACTTTAATAGTAATGTTAATGTTGGTTATTTAATAGTAAATATTAAAATATTAAAATTTTCTTCTATGAATAGCTATAAAAGAAGTTTCACATCAGATATGCACAGTGATAATTGTGCATTAATTCTATCTAATTATTTAAGGCCTAAGCTAAGTTTGTATAAAATATAAAAATGAAATCTATTTATAAACTTTAGCTCTATAAAGTACGATGTGTATAATAAATGATCATAGTTGCTTTTTGAAATATGAACTCTTCTATTATCTTATATTTTGAAATATAAGAATCTACTGTGGCTCCTAAGATTAATTTATTTAAGTTGTTCCACTGAGAGGTTTAAAAAATGTCCCTCTAAAACATAAAAAAAGGGACGTGTGTACTGCTGTCCTCTGGACAAGACCATTTGTCCAAAAAGGACTAGTCTAGTTATTTATTCAAATGATACTGGCACTTAATGGGCTCTATGCATCAAAGATGTTTGACAATCATTAACCTTTTAGGGCTACAGTAATTTGTGCAATTAACTTGGGGGAAATTATTTTTCTAGGTCACATAATTAATTGTCAGTGCCTTTTTTTAAAGAATTCTTGAACCTGAACTAAAAGTTACATGAAAATACCAGACTATACAGTTTAAGATTAGGTCTTCAACATAGAGCGTACAATTAGCCTAACACTTTTTAAGTGTTTCAAATATGCATGCAATCTGACTACACAGAGGCCAAAAAAAGTTGGCCATATATCCTCCCCAAGCTTTGTAAATAACCAAACACTACCATAGGCATAACTTGTATCCTCTTAAGAAAGACTTTAATGCGGAAAAAAAAAAAATTCCAATTTCTTAGTTCAGATTTTATTTTTTTTTTTAAAGATTTTATTTATTTATTTGACAGAGAGATCACAAGCAGGCAGAGAGGCAGGCAGAGAGAGAGGAGGAAGCAGGCTCCCCTAGAGAGCAGAGAGCCCGATGCGGGGCTTGATCCCAGGACCCTGAGATCATGACCTGAGCCGAAGGCAGTGGCTTAACCCACTGAGCCACCCAGGCACCCCGTTAGTTCAGATTTTAAATGGGAGTTTTTAACTGAAGTATGCGAATATAACTTAAGAACTAATATTTTATTAGTGAAGTGAGAGAGTGTGTGATTTACTTTTAATTAATACCGCTGACTGATACCTGTGGGTGTTCACAAGTCAGAGATGAAATGAAAAGAAATTCCTGCCCTTCACCCAAAACAAGCTGAAGAAATGGAAGAGGATCAGGTTGATTATGAGTCAACAAGTACATAGCAAGTCAGAAACCTACTGAATTAAAAATGAATCCACATTTCTCTAGTGATTACCATTCACTGAATTGGATTCACTGAATCGGATATTGTGAAGAATACAAATATATGAATATATTTGATTTTATATATACTTGATTTTCAACCTTTCTATGACTATGGATTGTTTTTATAATCAGAAGAAAAGTGTTTTTAAAAGAAGTTGTTTATTTTATGGTTTGGCTTATAATGATTAGCCAGGCATAGGTATTCAAAAGAAGATTAAACAAGCAGGCTAACAACTATCACAGTTTAGTTCATTTTTATGTTTTATTCATGTTGTGAGAAAGTAGATTTGTAATGTCTGTTTTCTTCTTTATTTTTGCCAATATTTCCAGAAGCTCCCCACGTCCATTCTGATTTGTCAGTATAGTCAGGCAAAGTTAACATCACTATCAAAATATACTCAAATTTAAGGGAAACTAAGTATGTTATTCAAAAATTAGCGTTCACGTGATATATTGTGATAATTTTAAAAATCAGGATAATTAAGACTATAAATATTTTTAAATGCTACAACAGATTAGGCAATTAAAATACCTAGGGTAAGTCCTGGCACAAAGCAGTCCACTGACCTTGGCAAATATTTTGTTAAGTATGTTAGGATGAACCATACATTGTCACTACCTTATCACAGGCAATTTCAAATGATTCAATCTACAAAAGAGTATTTAAGACCACTTTGGAGTCAAGAGATACAGTTCAAATGTGATCTAGAGCAGGCTATTTTAAATTATTTGAACCTAGGTTCTGCCATCTTTAAAAATGGAGACCAAACAATAATTCCTGCCTCATAGGGCTTTCTCGTAAAGACTACAAAACAAACACAGAGAATATGCTTAGCTTTTTGTCTGTATCAGAGCACGTCCTAAACAAATGTCAGTCATTATTATACTTTGTTTTAGAGACAAAACTATTAAAAACATGTCTTAACTGCTTCTTGTATAAAATTTTGGTTCAATACTTCTAAAATGTTCTTAGGTACCACTCAAAAATGTCAACCAAAATTTTTTAAATCTTTTCAATGTAAGATAATGGCCCTGAGCAGACTGGTGGGACTGAACTCCATTCAAGGCAGGTTCTTGAACCATGGACCAGGCTCTTAATGCAGCCCAACTCCCCGCCTCTCTCTCTCCCAAACTCGTTACGATGTTATCAATGATCTTGTCCATCCTCTCCAGACTACAGGCCTGCCAGCTCTCTCCAACACAGAGGATGATGCCCTTCTCATTTCCCAGGGAAGACAGAAGACAAAGGCCACCGCTCATATTTGCTGTTGCCAAGCTACAAAAGTCCCTCTGTATCCACACATCAATCCTTCCTCCAACCTTATCTTTCTGCCGGGGCTCTGGATCTCCACACCTTCCACCTCCCTCGGGAAATGCAATCTTTCTATAATCTCCTTTCTCAAACACCTTCAAAGTTCAACCATGCTCTAGTATCACCTTTCCCACACCCACATCCCCCGGCCCCAATCACTCCTCTCCTTTCCCTGTCCCTCAGGTTAGAATCGGTTTGCCTCTGAGAGTCATTTGCTATCACTGTCACTGCTTTATCCCTCTTTCACTCCATAGCTCATGGCCACCATTGAAAATAACTTTTCTCCAGGACCACCAATGGCTTCCTTTCGCTAAACCTCAAGGTCACACCTTGGTGCTTGGCATACTTGACTCGGCAGCACGTAGGGCTATGTAAATTCTGCCTTCTTCCATCTCCCTGGGCTTGTGTAACACTATGCTCTCCAGGTAACTGCCTTCTCACCATCCGCTCATGGTCATTCCTTAGTGCTCTTTGAGAAT
This sequence comes from Enhydra lutris kenyoni, assembly GCF_002288905.1. Taxonomy (NCBI): domain Eukaryota; kingdom Metazoa; phylum Chordata; class Mammalia; order Carnivora; family Mustelidae; genus Enhydra; species Enhydra lutris. Next base: position 53,584,854 of record NW_019154097.1, read on the forward strand.
ACGTATTCCTCTGTTCCTTCAAAACTAAAGTTCCTCAGGGTTCTTTCACTGATTTTCTTATTCCATATACTCCTCTGAACAATCTTAATCACACTCTTGACTTCCATTACCATCTATAAGCAAATAACTCTGTGGCTGACACAGCAAGTTGCCCAACCAATGCACACCCTGTCCCTTATTCACAGAACCCTGCTTTTGCTTGAAAGAGCAATGAGCTCTCTTTTAAAAACAAAAGCTTCATTTCTCAGTTTCCTTGTAGTTGAAGATGGTTCTGTGACACATTTCTAGCCAATGATCCGTAAAGAAAAGTCTAATGGGTAAGGTTTCTGTGAATGGTATTTCTTCTGATAAAAAGGGACAAACTCAACTGGAATATCCTTCCTCCTTCTGCCTGTCTGGATCACAATATTAATTTTTCTAGAGTTGCAACAGCCACCTCATTATCATGAAGTCAGAAGCCGTAAGAGGATGGTTAATCAGGAAGACAAAGACTGGGTCCTTTATGGCACATTAAAAAACTACCATCCATGTCCTAAGCTTTGAAAAGTTAAAATTAAATGTAAACATTGCTTTCTCTAAATTATTTAAGCAATTGTTTGTCTGGGTTTAGGTTACTTGCTGAATACAATTCCACCTGATAAAATACCAAAGTTGGCTAAATTAAATTGCCGGCTTCTCAAACACACAACCTATTCTGCAGACACTTCAATGTCAAGGTCTCCAAAACTCAGTTTTTCTGTGACTCTTAAAACACTATTTGTAGGATACAAAGATTTAAAATCTTTCCCAATTATGAACTACTTAACAGCTTTAAAACAACTCTATCATGAGACACTGGTAAGAAATCTTAAGTATTTTTCTTCTACTGCATTTGTTGGTTTTGCTACTAGTGGTATGTCATTTTCATCAAGTACATATTAACATCTTTATAAAATCGTAATGTATACTCCTCTTCACCTATTTAACACACTCTGAATTTTTTACATATAAGCCAAACCACAAAATAAAGTTTAAGAATTTTTTTTTATTATAAAAGCAATCCACACTCATAAAAAACCTGAAAATATACAAGTATAAAAAAGGTCATATCCATCTCCCAATGATAATGTTTTTGGTATTAGTGTATTTATTGCTTTCCAATTTATGATATGTAAGTTTGATCCTTTTTTGCTTTTTGTATGTTTCCCAGATTATTCCTTGAGGCTTCTTAGCTCAAGACAGTTTATCTAACCTTTTCTCCTTTCAAAACTCTAAAAAGTGAGAGAAGAAATATACAATAAAAATAAATCCAAATAGCAGTAGTAAATATTCAGGAATAACAGCAGTGGACTATATTCCCCCTCATCTATAAGGTCTTTTCACATCCTGTGCCCTCATCTACTACTACTTCTCTTCCCCCATGTCTCAGGCCAACTGTCACTCAGTCCAAGTAGAATTCCAGGGCAATCCTTCTCCCAGTAACTCAGCCCTTTTGTATGTCCCTACAGTGTAAACCAGTTTTTCCACAGACAACATGTACTTGTGAGTCCCTCTCTCCTCCATGAGACTATAAATTCCAACATGATAGGCTCTCTTTCTCCTTTTGTTTACTATTCTTTCTTAATACCCATCACACTAGGATCTGTGAAAAAGATGAATGAATTTCTGGAAAAAATATAAAACGACAGGACACAATGATGGCAAATCTAAAGAAAGACAGGGAACCTGTAACAGTTGAAAACAGTTCCCCAGCAGAACCTCAGAATAATCCCATTATCAGTGCAGTGCAGGCTAGAAGAGGGAGCTGACCATGGGTAATTAGCCAAGTAATTAACTAGAGACCAGAAGACCCGAGTTAGTCCTCCTACTTCAAATGCCTGACTCAGGTGTTTGCTCCAGGAAAGGGGTGGGTGGCCGTGGGCACAGAAGTCTGACAGAGGGGTCCTAACAGAGAAGACAGTTGAGTCCACAAAGAGACAAATTAAGTGGAGCAATTTGATTCACCCAGCAGGCCAGCCAAGGGAATGCCCTGCCTTACAACATGCCTCTTGCCTTCCTCAGAAAAGTGATCTGAAGTCAAGCTCCCGTATTTGAACCTCCATTTGTCAACAGGTAAGGAGAAATTCTCTCTTGAGCTTAGGAAATACACTCAGTCATAGTTTCTTACCAAGATATGTGAAAAGAAATGCAAGGAATACAAAACTTTGAGGTAAACAAATAGCATAAAAGAGAGGCACCAAACTAATAACCAGAAAAGATAGTGATGGGGTTAGGGGTTACAAGGATAGATTTTTGGAGTCTGGATCTGAATCCTAACTATGATTTCAGCATTTCCTCAAGTGTAAAACAAGGATATGTGCACATTCCTAACCCCTGAGTAAACAGTTAAGATAGTAAGCAGAAGAAAAATTCATGGAAATAACACACAAAATAAGAACAGGTCATCTGAGCACATGTGTCTACTTCTTCTCCCACCAAAGGCCTTGTGAACTGAGATAAAATTTTGTATTGAAGTAAAATCGAAGAATCCTAGGACACAAAAAATGGTGCCATCAGCAGATCAAATATTTTATGGTTGCCTAGAAATCATAAAAAATGAGGGATCAAAAATATAAGGGACTCCTAGAAGTCAGAGCAATGATAATTGTGGCCCCAAACACAAGAATGAGAGCAATTCTCAAGGTATCCAAGAGAAGCTTCCAGCTCAGAGTCAACAAACACAGACAAGAAAGACTGGCTCAGTAGGTTGATTAAAAAATACAGTCTGAAACAGCCGGACCAGTAAGCATCCCACATACGACCCAAAGTGGATGATTTATCTGGGGAAAGCTTCCAGATGTTACAACTTGAGAGAAGAAGACAGCTCCAAAGTTCTGCAAAAGATAGGGATGGGGGTGAGGGGGAAGGGAGAGGAAGTAGCAACTGTGCCTGGGAATACAAGACTACTGAAGCACTTGAGAACAAAATAAAGTCCTTCCTAACCCAACCCGCCTGCCCACTTCCCACCCAGGCAGAACCTAACAGGGAAAGCTGTCACACAATGTGCTCCACACTCTACATGGAAGGTGTAGAAAACCCTCCCTTTCAAGGGAAGAGAAACCTGGGACAACAGACCTATATACCTTAAGATGAAACTTGTTAATTAATCTAGTCCTCATTCATAACCATGAACAGTGAGCCAAGGATCATCAGGTCTTGGAGACCATCTACCAACATTAGAGAGGAAAGAAGATTAAAAAAAATATATATACCAACAATTATCCCTGAAAGAAAAGCAATCAAGGAATCTGAAGTAAAAAAAAAAAAAAAAGAAAGAAAGAAAGAAAGGAAGAAATTCTAATTGGTATCCTTGGCAAGATTCAAGAGCTATTATACCCATTACAGAACAGACCTGTGAAAAAAGAATTTATCAGAAACAATAAGGTATTTTTATTTTTATGGGTTTTTTTTAAAGATTTTATTTATTTACTTGAGAGATAGAGAACACAGCAATGGGGCGGGGGGTAGAGGGAGAAGCAGAATCCCCGCTGAGCAGGGAGCCTAACCTGGGGCTTGATCCCAGGACCCTGGGATTACAACCCAAGCCGAAGGCAGCCACTTAATGGAATGAGCCAACCAAGTGCCCCAGGAACAATAAGGCACTTTTAGAAGTTAAAAGTAATTGGTCAAACAAAACTTCTGAAGTGGAGTTAAGTGTTAGAATAACCATGGCAGGAGAGAGTAGGAAACACAGAAGTTAAAGTTAAGGAAATTACTGTGGGCACCTGGTTGGCTCTACCAACTTGGTAAAGCATACGACTCTTGAACTTGGGGCTATGAGTCTGAGCCCCATGTTGGGTATACAGATTGCTTAAAAGTCAAAAATTTTTTTTAAAAAAATTAAAAGCTAAGGGAATTATTAATGTAGAGAAGAAACAAAGACTTAAAAAATAACATTATAATGTTGAAAAGTAAAGAACAGATCCAGGAGGGTCCAACAGGAATTTCTGAAAAGGGAAATAGAAACAAAAGAGGTGGGAAATGGAGGGTGGGAAGCAGAGGAAATTTGACTAGCCCAAAGATTCTCATTGAGTTCATCATAATATATACATCTTTCTGTATCACAGAATACGTTTATACAAGTAGAATAGCTAAAGTCACAGTGAGTAATCACTTTGTAACTGCACTTTGAGACATGTTGTCAGACTGCCCTCCAGAAGGGGAGACAAATCTACATTCCTGCCCATGTTTTCTAACCTTGCTGAAGATTCAGAAATCTCTTTAACCTCATAGACTTTTTAACTTCTGCCAATCTGATATGAAAGATCATATTTTATCTTGTTCTTAATTATATTTCTTGGGTAACTATTACTCATTCCTTTATCGGTAGTTCTACTTTGTGAATTGTCTGTTCATGTCCTCAGCCATCCCATCTATAAAGAGTCTTACTAATAGTGATTTTTAAGAGTTCTTTATAATACAGGTCACTAACATGTTTTCCTACCTTGCAGTTTTTCTTTCTTCCTTACACATATCATTTCCTTGTCATAAAGAAGTTCTTGATTTTACTTTATGGTTTGGAGAGTTCATATTCATAATTAGGAAGTCCTTTTCTACCCCAAAAGTACGAAAATATTCAGCTTTACTTCCTTCTAAATACATCAATGGTTCCATTTTGTATTTAAATCTTTGGTCTATCTGGAATATCCTTGATAAAATGAGTATATATAAGAAGAATCCCACTTTTCTTTTCCCCAAATAATGCTGGCTGGCTAGTTATCCCAACACCATTTATTTAACAATCCATATGACCAGTTACCTACTGCTGTATAACAAATTACCCTGAAACTTAGTGGCTTAAATCAACAATGAGCATTATCTTACAGTGTTTAGGTAGATCTGGAATTACAGAGCATTTAGCTTTATGGTTCTGGTTTGATAATCATCATGAGGTTCAAGGTAAGAAGTCACCCTCATCGGCAATCATCTGAAGACTTGACTGGGGTTGAGAGAGCTACTTCCAAGATGGCACACACTCATGGCTGGTAGGCTGATGTTAGCTGTTAACTAAGGCATTGGTTCCTCCCTACGTGAACCCCTCCATAGGGATGCATGAGTGTCCTTACGCCGGGTAGTTGGCTTCCCCCAGACCAAATGATCCAACGGAGCACAAGACAGAAGTTGCATGTCTTTAATAACCCAACCTGGGAAGGTGCACGCTATCATTTTCATAATATCCTTTAGGTTACATAAATCAGCCCTATCCAATTAGGAGAAGGGGCTAAAAAGGGTGAAAATGCTAGGAGGCAAGGATCACTGAAGGCCATCTTAAACAGTGGTTATCTCTTATCTTTATTCCACTAATTTAAAATAAAAAATATTAGACATATATTAAATCTCTACATATGCTTGGGTTTACTTCTAGACTGTATTTCCTTTTCCTATTCCTGAGCCAGTATTATAATAATGATTATAACTTTATCATAGGCATCTTATGAGCAAAGGCAAGCCTGCCCTCATTGTTCATTTTCTAAAATTTTCTTCACAACTCACAAATATTTATAGGCAAACCTTGCTTGATTGCACTTGGAAGGTATTACATTTTTTTTTTTTTTTTAAACAAATTGAAGGTTTGTGAGACCCTGCATTGAATACGGTTTTTCCAATAGCATTTGCTTACTTTGTGTCTCTGAGTCACATCTGGGTAATTGCCAGAATGCTTCAAACTTTTTTCACTATAATTTTATTTGCTATGGTGATCTGTAGTCAGTGATCTTTGATGTTAATACTGTAACTTGGGAGGTGAGGTACCACAAACCACATCCATTTAAGACACTGGATAAATGTTTTTTGTGTTCTGACTGCTCCAGTGACCAGCTATTCCCCCATCTCTCTCTCTCTTTTTTGGGAGCCTTCCTATTTCCTGAGACACAATAATATTGAAATTAGGCCAATTAATAACTCTACAAGATCCCCTAAGTGTTCAAGTAAGAGTCAAGTCTCTCATTTTAAATTGAAAGCTACAAGTGATTAAGCTCAGTGAGGAAAGTATGTCAAAAGCTGAGACAGGCCAAAAACCAGCCCTCTTGCACCAAATAGCCAAGTAGCAAATGCAAAAGGAAACTTCTTGAAGGAATTAAAAGTGCTAGTCCAGTGAACACATGAATGATAAGAAAGTGAAACAGACTTATTGCTGATATGGAGATAGTTTTAGTGGTCTGGATAAAAGTTCAAACTAGCTACATATTCCCTTTAAGCCAAAGCCTTATCCAGAGCAAGGCCTTAACTCTCCTCAATTCCGTGAAGGCTGAGAGAGATGAGGACACTGTAGAATGCAGGTTTGACGCTAGCAGAGGCTGGTTCATGAGGCTTAAAGAAAGAAGCCTTCTCCATAACATAAAAGTACAAAATGAACATGGGGTAAATGCTGATATAGAAACAGCAGCAAATTAGCCAAAAGATCTAGCTGAGATCATTACTGAAGGTGGCTGCACTCAACAGCAGATTCTCGGTGTAGATCAAACACCCAGAGAGAAGGAGATGTCTTCCAGGAGTTTCAGAACATCCATACCTGGAGAGAAGTTCAACGCCCGGCTTCAGATCTTCCAAGGACAAGCTGACACTCCTGTTAGGGGCTAATACAGCTGGTAACAGTAAGTTGAAGCAAGTGCTCATGTACCATTCGGAAAATCTTCAGGCCCTTAAGAATTATGCTAAATCTACTCTGCTTGGCCTCTGTGGATGCAGCAACAAAGCCTGGATGACAGTGTGCCTATTCACAACATGGTTTATTAAACATTTTAACCCCACTGTCGAGACCTATTGCTCAGAAAAAGAGATTCCTTTCAAAATATTACTGCTTGCTGGCAAAGCATCTGGCCACCCGAGAGCTCTGATGGAGATGGGCAGCAGGAGAGATGTCGTTTTCATGTCTGACACAACATCCATTCTGCAGCCCGTGGATCAACGAGGCATTGCAACCTTCATGTCTTCTTATTTAACAAACACACTCTGTAAGGCTCTCGCTGTCGTAGACAGTGATTCCTCTGATGGTTCTGGGAAAAGTCCATAGAAAACTTTCCAGAAAGGATTCATCATTCTAGATGCCACTAAGAACACCCATGATTCGTAGGAAGAGGTCAAAACATCAATAGTGACAGGAGTCTGATAGACATTGATTCCAACCCCCATAGATGACTTTGAGGGTTCAGGACATTGTGGAGGAAGTCACTGCCGATGTGGCGAAATGGCAAGAGAACTAGAATCAGAAGTGGAGCCTGAACGTGGCACTGAACTGCTGCCGTCTCACATTTTAACGGACGAGGAGCTGCGTCTTCTGGAGGAGCAAAGAAAGTGGTTTGTTGAGACGGGATGTGCTCCTGGTGCAGATGCTGTGGCCACTGTTGGAGTAACCACAGATACAGAGGATGGCATCAGCTGAGCTAATAAAGCACCAGTGGGGTTTGAGAGGACTGACTCGCACACTGAAAGATGTTCTCCTGTGGGTAAATGCTACCGACAGCATCAAATGCTCCAGAGAAATCCCTCCTGAGGGGAAGACCCCGTCAGTGCAGAAAACATCATTGCTGCCTTATTTTAAGAACGTGGCACAGCTACCCCAACTGCCAGCGGCCCTGATCAGTCTGCAGCGACCAATAGTGAGGCAAGACCCTCCACCAGCAACAAAGATTAGGACTCCGTGAAAGCTCCCATCTTGATTAACATTTTTAGCAGTATTTTTAAAGTACATATATTTTTTAAACAGAATGCTACTATACACTTAATAAACTACAACATAGGGTAATCATAACATTTACATGGACTAGGAAACCAAAAAATCCATTTGACTTACTTTATTGCAATATTTAATTTATTTCAGTAGTCTGGAACTGAACCCACAACATCTCCAAGGTATGCCTTATTCCTGCAAATGAACTTCATATTAACTTTATTAGAATGAGGAACCAGATTGGCCTCTATGACAGTGTTGAGGGTTTTCACAGGAGCTGTTGGGAAAACGGCTATATAGCATCACTCAACATGTTACATGTATGCTACTCATAAAACTTATTTTAATTATTATACATTTATTCTTTCACCAACAAATATATATGTAATGTCTATTATGTGGCAGATAGTATCTAGATATGAAATGGTGAACTAAATTGACAGTCTCTGTTCTCTGAAGGGAGTGACAGGCTATAACAAAAACCATGTCATATGGGATTATAAGTAAGTGCTATGCGAGAAAAGCAGAATCTGAACTGGTGTGAGTACAAGGGAGCCAATTTTGAAAACTCAAAGCTCTCTGAAGTGTTACTTAATCAGAGATTTGAAGGTTGAGTGAGTTTGACCAGGTGTGTGTGTGGTAAGGAGTGGGGAGAGGATGGTTAGGAACTGGTCTGAGCAGAAAGAACACTGTATGTAAAGGACCTCAGGTGGGGAAGAACTTGAGGTTTTCAAAGCACTGAACACTTCGTACACTTCATTTGTAAACGAGCACCCTAGCAAATTGCTTCTAACAGTTCATCAGTTGACCTTTTTGGTTTTTCTAACCATGTAGTATCTTTGAATTGCAAAAATTTTGCTTCCTTTCTGCCTTCACGGTTTATTTTTCAGTATCAAATTAATACTGTGTCACGCTTCTAAAAAGAAATTTTTAAATGGCCTTAATAACCTTATTTGGGATATTTAAATTAGTGTTTATAGAGTTACACTCTAATAAATGATGTTGACTGTTAATTTGAGACCTATCTTTGATGACATTTAGATGGAACACACTCTTTAATCCTTCTAAGTTTTCCTTTTAAAACAAGGATACTAAATTTTATCAAATAACTTCCTGACACCTAAACCATACAGTTTTCCACCATTGATTTGTTCATAATTTCAATTATATTATTCTTAGTACTGAGCAAAATTCCACTTGATATTATTTTTAAATTAATTGGATTCTAGTTTCTAAAATTTAAGTTTCATTATCAAAATCCTGCATTTGGGAAAATAACCAAAAAATAAAAGCAAATTTCTAAAAAGTCAGAATTTGGGTAATTCTTTATTTTGAAATAAAATCTATCTTTATAATTTGCAATTCTGCCAATAGTCTACAGAGTCTGCTATCTTATATCATACATCATGTGCTATCTTCTAAGACTAGCTTGTTTTATTTCAGTGTATATCCCTTAAGATCCATTTAACTGAACATAACAAACTCTAACTCCCATTTCCACAAAAAAGGAAACTAACCATTCACGTAATTATCACTACAGAGGTGTAGCTAGTTTTAAGATTCTTTAGTTCGGGGCCCAATGATCCCAAAACCTTGGGTTTTTGCCCTCTGTTCTGTCCTCTCAAGGTCGTAGATTTGTCATCAGATTGGCTTTCCTTCTACTTTCAAAATGGTAGTAAAAGGCAACTGGGTGTGTTCTGAAGCACAAAAGTTTCAATTTTGATAAAGTTCAATTTATCAAATTTTTCTTTTATCTCTTCTGGTTTTCATGTCACATCTAAGGAATTATTTGCCTGGCTCTATGTGTTCCAATAGTTTTGTGTTTTGAACTCTTATATTTAGGTCTGTGATACATACGGAGTTATCTTAGTATATGTGTGAGTCAGGGCCCCAGATTCATCTTTTTGCATGTGGGTATACAACTGACCCACTTGTTAAAAAGTGGGACTTTTCTTTTCCATTTTGCGTTGAATAGTCTGTTCAACAGATGGCACTGGGACCATTTCCTTCCCATTAATTGGCTCTTAGACTAATCATAGCCCCCCTCCACAGAGCTAAGGATGGAATGGATTCCTGACAAAATAGGAATCTTTTTAGGAAAAAGGTAAGGAAAAATGGATAACTGAAAGACAACCCACAAGGTGGTAAAAAGTTTAAAAAAAAAAAAAAAGTTTCTCATCTTTCTACATTCAGGAAGAATAAGTACCACAGTTATGATCTGTTTGGAATAATTTAGCAACAGAAGTGAGTATATGTGTGCTGAGGGGCATTGCTAGCACTCTAGCCCTCACTTTCTGCTATTAATATTGCAAATCTTTATGGGTTTTCTCTATTCAAGTCAATTTGAGTAACTTCTATTTTCCTGGAAAAGTATCCATTTGAGTTTCATACTTACGACTATATGTTGATGTCTGAACAACACAGGTTTGAACTGGGCAGGTCTACTTATATCAGGATTTTTTTCCATAAATACAGTATATGTATTTTCTCTTTTGATTTTAACATTACCTTTTCTCTAGCTTTTTTGTAAAAATACAATGTAACATACAGAATGGATTATAAATAAGGCTTCTGGTAAACCACAGGCTATTGACTATAGGGAGTCGAAAGTTGAATATGATTGGCACCCCCTCATCCCATATTAAGGGTCAACTGTATAGTCACACGAAACCCTAAGTAGTCTTTTAATTCCAAATTTTTCATGTTTCGTTTTGTCTCAGGCTATCTAAAGTCTAACCTATTATACTAGAGTTTTTTCTCCAAAGAAATAACACTTAAATTTATCAAGTGTACTAGTATTTTGCTTTCAAGAATTTTTATTTTTTTTAAGATTTATCTATTTGAGAGAGAGCGCAAGTACAAGCAGGGGGAACAGCAGGCATAGGGAGAGGGAGAAGCAGGCTCCCTGCCGCAGGCGCTCGAACCAAGGACCCTGGGATCATGACCCGAGCCAAAAGCAGACTTTCAATAGTCACCAAGGCACCCTCTTGTGTTTTTATGTTTATTAACTTTATACATATTTTCTTTTATAACATATGAGTTGAAGTGGTTTTTATTTACTTCTGCAAAGAAATCTAAATACATTACTCTCCTCCATGTCCTGCTTTGATCACATCTCTGTGTTAATATGCACTTCCCATAATTTTTTCTAGGAACTTCTAGACATTTTGTTAGTTTTGCTTTCCTCTTTGATCCAATCAAAAGTTACTTAGGAGATGAGGGGGCACTCAAGAATCTGGGTGTTTTGCTTTTTTAATATTCATGTACAGGGCACCTGGGTGGCTAAGTTGTTAAACATCTGCCTTCAGCTCAGGTCATGATCATGGGGTCCTGGGATGGAGCCCTGCATCTGGCTCGCTGCTCGGCAGGAAGCCTGATTCTCCCTCTCCCCTGGCTTATATTCCCTCTCTCGCTGTCTGTCAAATGAATAAATAAAATCTTTTAAAAAAATTTTTTTCATGTATATTCTTGAGATTTCATTGTGGTTAATGTATTTTGTACCATTCTCAGTTTGTTGGAAGTTTAGATTTATAATCTAGAAAAAAATTTCCCTGGGGCCCTAAGAAGACATTGTTTCTTTTTGCACGGCAAAGCCCTATAAGTGTATCTCTTAGAGCAGCATTAATGATCAGAGTATTCATAACCTCTACTGTTCTTATCTAACTTAATCTCTCTAAAAGAAACACAGTAGTATGTCTCATTACTCTGCTTTTCTTTGCATCTTCCAGTAATGTTTACTATGATGTAACCTATCCCATAAAAATTATTTTACCGTGGCTTACACCTTTCCTCTTCATGATTACTTCTGTCCCATTTTAATGCATTGTTTTGTAATAATAGAACTTCTATGTTCTCTTTGTTTGCATTTACCAATTTAAGAATGTAGCTTCTGTAAAAGAAATATAGTCGGGTTATTTTTAGTTTTACGTTTGGTTGGTGGGTTTTTAATGCTCTAACTGTAGGCTGGGATCCATTTTCCTTTGGATGACCCCACTTCCTGATTGGCAGATCTGGACTAGCCTGAGAGCCTGTATTGCTAACCACCAATCATCAGATATTGTATAAATGCATCCTCACCTGCCAAAAGGTCAGGAAGCTATGCGGCTTCACACTCTTCCTTAAAGTTGAGAAATAAGCTAAAACCCAAGAGTAGCCTCCTCCATGGATAAACATTTATCTAAGTAGCTTTTTAAGGGATGAAATATGAATGCTGTTGTTTCACACCTGAAACAGCCATCTTATTCTGTATGAACAACTTAGCTAAATATGGTTACCAGGCCACAAACTTCTGACATTTAAGACAAGATACTGAGACAAACCTAATTTATGTTCCTTTGTAGGTAACCTGCTTTATCTCCTGGGCTTGTTTTATCCTTACAACTCAAATATTTTTCCAGGATAGATCTAAGTAGAAACCTTTTCTCATTACTTCTGACTGATTCTCAGGAGACCGTTCTGATATTTACTAACACTCTTCCCTGGCACAGGAAAGTTCAATCATGATTTCCCTGATTACTGCTCTGGTTTCCCTGCTCTGGAACACCTGTTGAACTGAAGACCTGTTATCAGTCATCCACATCCACTTTTCACACATATCTTTGTCACTTTTTCCCCCTGCATTCTGGACGTATTCTCAAGTTTATCATCCACATTACTCTTCCATTTCTTCAAGTATTAAGTCTTCCTTTGATTGTCTTAAACTTTAAATTTTATTACAAGTTTGGTTTCCTTGAATTCTTTTATTTCAACCAGTTTTAACACTTCTACTGTCCTCTCATCCTGTTTCTCAGGATTCTCTGGTTTCCTTTTTACTCAAAGCCATGATTTTTTTTAAGACACAAGATTTACACTAGTTATAAATTCATAGTAAATTTGCTTACAAGTAATCCTTTGCATTGAGATGTACTATGTCTTCAAAGTAATTCTTTATATTTTAGAATCTTTCCACAAGCCACATGCAAGGCATCCTCTATGTCTGTTGAGCAAGAGTTCTATTGAGATCTTATGTTCTTGCATAATACGTCCTTAGTCTCCTCAATGCCCAGTAAACGCTGGCAAGTTCTCCCTCTCAGACTGAAACTTTGAAATGAGATGTGTCCTACTCTCAGCTTGACTGGTAGTGTATGACATGTATTCCATCTCATGTAAGCATGTGGACAGAGTATCACTCTTCCTGCTCCGATTGGTACTCCTGTCAGCTGTCACACGCACCGTACATAATACATGAAACTCAGGCACCCACGGCCCTTCCTATTCACAAAGCATTTCTTTACATTGCATGCATTCAGGAATGTAGTGTACCCTCAACCTTCCCCTCACTCCTGCTGCTGGGTGACATTTGGGGAGTGACAGTTTTCAAGTGAAAATAAATAGGAAATAACCAGTGGAGACAGAGAAAGGGGCAGGTTAGGAACACTGGTCTGACTGGGTCAAAAGTCTGCAAGAGACAAACTTTTGCCACTCAGTATAATCCCTGTGCTTCCTGAAGTTAGGCACGATGAGTCAATCAATTTTTCAACTGTGTCCTACTTTGTGGGGGGCTATTTGCCTTGTTCTAGTTCAGAAGCAGAACATGCGCTATATAGGCCAAAACTGGCCTCAACCAACATTCAGAAGCTTCTACTCTGATCCTGGCACATGACATTTACTTTATAATGAAAATGCCCATGTTTGTCACCTTCATGGATGTTTTTTAATGGGAACTGGGAAGCGGTATATCAGGCCCAAGTAGTCCGCACCACATTATCTCAGAAATGTCGGATCTAAGTGTTTAAGTAATTATACCATCATTTTAGTGAGACTGAGAGCGTAGGCTGCACTTGTGCATTTAATGCCTATTTTTCTTAAAAGACAAGATTACTTTCCACATCATTCTGAAGTCAAGCTACAGGCTTATAAAGAACAACTGACAGCAATTGTTTTCTCATTCCCTCAGGGGTTAACATTCGTGTAGCTGTCTCTTTTGGTTGGCATACCCCATACTGAAGAAAAAGAGCCATCTGCCTAGCTGTCTAAAAAACACCACTTGTCTGATATTCCCCTGCCAGAAAGGAGACTGCTCTGAAAAGCCACGTATGCATAGAGCAGATTCACTGTTGACACATAATCACACCAGCAAAACCATACTCTCTAAAATCATACACATAATTCAGTTTAAAGTCAGATCTAAATTCAAATTTTATCTTAGGTCTGTGTTCATTCTGTTTATGACAATTCTGAGTCTGAGTGATTCAAATAATATTAATGATACATTTTAAAACAAAGATTGGTTTTAGAAGTCCTGTTCACTTGGTAGCAACATGCTGTGTCCCACAGATGAGTTGGTACTGTGAGCCAATGAGGCTATAGGTATTTTTTTTTCTTTTTTATTTATTTGACAGAGAGATCACAAGTAGGCAGAGAGAGAGAGAGAAGGAGGAGGAAGGAGGCTCCCCACCCAGCAGAGAGCCCGATGCGGGACTCGATCCCAGGACCCTGAGATCATGACCTGAGCCAAAGGCAGAGGCCCAACCCACTGAGCCACCCAGGCAGCCCCGGCTATAGGTATTTTTAAGTGAAAAGAAATGTACCACAAATTTTAAGGGTTTAGCTTTTCATTTATTATGAGAGAAGCAACTTCAAATCTCTAGGTTATGCACAGTTTACTGAAATCTGTAATGTTTTATTAATTTATAGTTCTTCACCACCAGTTCTTTGGTAGGACAATAAATGAAGACCTGAAAAAATATCTGATGCTATCTTCTCTTGTATGAAATCATTTGTTTCAGTATGAGGCATAAGAGAGATCAAGACTAAATAAGCTGTTCCATAATTGAGAACTTTTTATCTCCTTTTCCACTGGACCAGAAGACCCTATATACCAAGGGTTAGCAAGCTTTTCCTCTAACACCCAGATAGTAAATATTTTCAGTCTTGCAGATCATAAATCTCCATCACATCTATTCAGCTCTGCCACTGTCAAATGAAAACAGCCACAGACAATCCTTAAACAAATAAGCATCACTGTGTTTCAATAAAACTTTATTTACATTATGAAATGAGGCAGCAGGAAGCAGCATAGAGCAATGAGGTGTAACAATCTGAGACAACACACAATTTCACAGAATTACACAGACTCGACTCATATGTAAAACAGGGAGCAATATTTATATTATTTAATAGCAATCAGATTTTATGTTTAATGGCTAACTTTTATTCAGCTCTTATGTGTCAAGCACTGTCCTAAGTGTTTTACATTAATTGCTCATTCAGTTCTCTCTCTTTTTTTTTTAAAGATTTTATTTATTTGACAGAGAGAGATCACAAGTAGACAAAGAGGCAGGCGAAGAGGGAGAGAGGGAAGCAGGCTCCCCGCTGAGCAAAGAGCCCAATGTGGGACTCGATCCCAGGACCCTGAGATCATGACCTGAGCCGAAGGCAGCGGCTTAACCCACTGAGCCATCCAGGCACCCCTGCTCATTCAGTTCTCATAACAACGCAGAAAAGTTTCGAAATAAAGTGTTAAGACATAAACTAGATACCAGGTCCTGCTTTTCACTTCCACAAATGAAAACAATGAATAAAAGGGAAAGTAAGTATGTAAAGGCCCAAATGGCACATGCTTTGGATTCAAATAATAGACTTTGCAAGTCCTCAAGAGTTCCCAGAGCTGATGTCTGCTACTATCTTTACTGGTCAGAGCTCCAGCTCCACCATCCCATAATCCAAACTTTTTCATGCCAACTTTAAATCTCAAATTATCAATTTCACTCAATGCCCTCTAACATATACTGTTTTTTAATACCACCAAAACTGGATGGAAATATGGTAGTAGAGATATCAGATGTGAAATCCCGCTGATAAAATTTGGAATGGAAGGGCGCCTGGGTGGCTCAGTGGGTTAAGCCTCTGTCTTCAGCTCAGGTCATGATCTCAGGATCCTGGGATCGAGCCCTGAGTCGGGCTCTCTGCTCAGCAGGGAGCCTGCTTCCCTCTCTCTCTCCCTGCCTGCCTCTCTGCCTACTTGTGATCTCTGTCAAAAAATAAATAAATAAATAAAATCTTTAAAAAAAAAGTTTGGAATGGAAATGCTTCCTACAAAAGTGAACAGGGCAATGGGTGATTTTTAGATGTTCAATTAAACAGTAGCCTAACAGGAAGACTGATAACTTTGATGTCAAGAGCACATATACAGAATGCTCTTTCAGGAAAGGAGAAGCTTAGGAACAACTTCTTCTCTTTGTAATGCCTAAATATGATCAATCTTACATAAGTGACTCAGGAATATTTAACTAAATTTAACATATTTTATCTGTTTCAGATTTTTTTTAACTTTTTTTAAAGATTTTAAAGATTTTATTTATTTGTCAGAAAGAGAGAAAGCACAAGGCTCAGTGGGAGCAGCAGGCTTCCCACTGAGAAGGGAGCCCGATGCAGGACTTGATTCCAGGATCCTAGGATCATGACCTGAGCTGAAGGCAGACACTCAACCAACTGAGCTGCCCAGGCATCCCACAGATACCCTTATTTTTAAGTTTACTTTTAGATGGGGACAATAATATATTTGTAATAATGTGACAGGTCTCCTTCTGGCTGCAGATCATTTTCTCTTACAATTATCACTTAGATAGTGGTGAGAGATCGGATGATGTGATAGTATCACTGTTTAAGTCTTTCTACAACGTTCATCCTCAAAACGAATATTTCAGCAGCAGTATCCAATAAATAGGAATTTACCATTTCTAGTTATTCTAATTTTCTAGGAAAAAAACATTTTCCTATTTTGTGCTGTAATAATAGTGTACATTAAAAGTAAATAAAATCTAATCATCATTATCATCCAAACAATATACTGATTTCCCAGGAGAAACATGATTCAATTATCCAAGTTTATACTTAAGGGGAGTGATTAAATTTACTCAAAAGAACAACAAGGAAGTAGGCAGTTAAACCCAGTCAAAGGGGAGTTATAATGGTCTAGACCAGGGATTGGCAGACTGTGCCCCATGACCCATATCTGCCCACTCTTCTCTCTCTCCCCAATTTGCCTTTTTTTGTAAGTAATATTTTACTGGAATACAGCCATGTCCATTCATTTACATCATGTCTAAGGCTGCTTTTATGTTCCCACAAAAAAGGTAAATAATTATGACAAAGATTATATGGCCTGCAGAGTCTAAAATATTTACTTTTGGCCCTTTGCAGAAAAAGAATGAAAACCTCTAGTCTAGCAAGAGACCCAAGGAACACAGACTATGAAAATTAATTACAAAGAAAAAAGGAGCATGAATGCAGTTCTACAAAAATAATTAACATCACCAAGCAACCGTTTTACAAATGACAAGTTTAGGATAGACAAAAAGCCAGTAGTGGCATTCTGTGATTTTTGTGGTATATGGTGAGAAAATTAATCAACATAGGACCCAGAATAACGCACTGTTAGCAGTAGTTGATTTGAAATATAGCCCAAAAAGGGGAGCAGCTAGAGAATGCAAACATGAAAGTAATTCCTAACTTTTTTACCCTATCTATGTAGAACATCTGCATAATGATCTAGAGCATATGAAACTACAACTATAAAAAAGATCCATTTTAAAAAACTTGTCCACCCAAAAAGCAAATCATTAAGACAAACGGCAAACTGGGATGTAACAATTCATCTCCTGAGGAGATAATGTTCCCTTCCAGACAATAAGTACCAAAAACCTGATAGACAAATAGGCAAAAGACATGAACCAACAGTTGACGGAAGAGAAAGCACTTAGACATTTTAAGATGCTCAACTATACTCATAAGAGAAATGTAAATTAAAACCACAGTGAGACATCTCTTCTCACTTATCTGGCAAAATGCCACTCTCCTGGCAAGGTTGAAAAGAAACTGAAAAATCACAAACACGACTGATAAAAAGTACAATTCCAAAACATCTAATAAAATTACACACACAAAATTACACAGTACTTATGCAGCTATAAAAAGGAGGAAGATCTCTCTATATACTCTTACAGAGTAATCTCCAGGATATACTGTGAAATAAAAAAAGCAAGATGGAGAACAGAGAATATAGAATACTGCCTTTTGTAAAAGAAAAAAAAATTGTTTTTAACATTTGCTTATTTTTACAAAAAAAAAATTAAAAAGGAGGGTTAGAGATGGAAGTGAGGGCTCTCTAAAAACTTTTTACTTAATTTTGACTTTTTTTTTAAAGATTTTTTTTTTTTTTTAATTTGACAGATAGAGATCACAAGTAGACAGAGAGGCAGGCAGAGAGAGAGAGAAGGAGACAGGTTCCCTGTTGAGCAGAGAGCCCGATGTGGGGCTCGATCCCAGGACACTGGGACCATGACCTGAGCCAAAGGCAGAGGCTTTAACCCACTGAGCCACCCAGGCGCCCCTAATTTTGACTTTTGAACCTAAAAACGTATGTATGTGTATACATAAGTATATTATATAACACATATATCAGTGTCCATGTATACATAGATATATATACATATACACATATAAAGAACTAAAAAAAATGAAAAATGCAGATGTAAGGAAATGGAAATAAGTGAAGATTTGCATCAAATAGGTAAAATACATAGAGAATTCTACATAGAGAATTGTTTGAAGAAACATTTACCCTCAGTACTCTGTACATCCTTAGTAGTATATATTGAAAGTACTCCTTTAAAAACAAAAACAAAAAAAACCTGCAAAAAAATCTTAAACTTTAGTAGTTTTAATATTGTGTCATTTTAAAACATGAATGTATTATTGTAGGTTAAGCAAACCAGTATTTTCAGTATAAGAAAAAGGATAGGAAAAGGGATAAAAATATAAAGTGAAAGAAGGGAGAAAAAAAAAATCTGCTAACTTCAAAGTATCAATGCGAACTCAATTATTTTAATTTCCTCGCTCTGACCATGAAAAAAATTTTAAAGCAATGGCCTCCTCTTGCAATAGCACCCAGATCTTGGCTTCTGAACATCCTGTTCCTCTAAAAGAAACCAGGGCTTCTTGGAGAGAATGCTAGCTCCAGGTCTTTAAAAAATACATGATGAAAAGTGACATATCCCAACTGAAAATGAAGACACATTTAAAGCCTTCAAATCTTTAAAATCAAGAGGCATTTCCATCACCACCATCCTCTAGCAATCTACTCCTACATAAGTTATTCCGTTCATTTTCTGCCTTCTTCATGTGCACTGGCTTTAGATTTCCAATGCAGCAGTGTGGTCTTCTATCAGCAAGGTCACAGGAAATAAGATAAATATACAAAACTTTTATATGCCAGCAATGAACACATGGACACAAAAATTAAAAATACTGTTTGTAACTGTCCCAAGAAAAATTAAATACTTTGAAAAAATTAAATACTTAATTTACAGGCCTTTGTACAGGCCTTATATGACAACAAAAAATGCTGACAAAAGAAATCAAAGAAGAGTAAAACAAACAGAGAGACACACCATGTTCATGAATTGAAAGACAACACAGTATAGGTATCAATTATCCCAAAACTGATCTAAGGATTTAATGCAATTCCTATCAAAATCCCCAGAAGGTGTTCTGTAGATATAGAGACAGTATTCTAAAGTTTATATGGAAATAGAACGTAACAAAAATAGCTAAAACAATTTTGAAGAAAACCATTTATCAATTTTAAATCAATACCGTATTTTAAAAACTTATCATATAACTATAGTTACCAAAGATTGTATAATATTGGAAAACAGACACATAGATCAATGAAACAAAATAGAAAACCCAAAACAGCCTTCAAATGAACCCGACTGACTTCTGACAAGGTACAAAGCAACTAAACGGGAGGGGGAAAAAATGCATTTCAACAAATGGTGCTGAAGCAAATTGGACATCCACAGGTAGAAAAATGAACCTCAACTATACACAAAAATTACTCTAAATCTAACATGGACTTGAAATGTGACACAGAAAACTATAAAACTTTTAGAAGAAAGAAATATAGGAGAAAATCTTCAGGATCTATAGCTAGGCAACAAGTTCTTAGATTTGACACCAAAAGCATGAGCCATAAAAGGAAAACTGATTAATTCAATTTCACCAAAATTGAACTTTTGCTCTACAGAAGACCCTGTTACAAGAATGAAAAGAGTCTCCACAGTGAGAGGAAATATTTGTAAACCACGTGGCTGACAAAGCACTAGTATCTAAAATACGTTAAAAACTCTCTCAAAGCCAATAGTGAAAAACAATCTTATTAGAAAATGGTAGGAGACATAAAGAGACATCTTCCCATTGAGGACCTCCAGATGACAGATAAGCAAATGAAAAAATGTGCAACATTAGGTAAATGTCAATTAATAACCAAATGAAGTATCACTACACACTTATCAAAATGGCTAAAATGACAACACTAAATGCTGATGAGGATGTAGAGAAATTGGATCGTTCATACAATATGTATGACAATGCAAAATGGCACAGCCACCTCAGAAAAAGCTTCTCAAACATTAACAGTCAACTAACACACAACCAACATTTATGGCCATAAGCCCATTTTTATCAGTTTGCAGAATAACCTGTATGCAAAAGTTTATAGCAGTTTCACGTGGAAGAGCCAAAACATGGAAACAACCCAAATGTCTTTGATGGGTAATTCATTAAGCAAACTGGCACATCAATAGCATGGACTACACTCAACAATTAAAAGAAACTAGCTATTGGTATACACAACAACCTGGATAAAACTCAGGAGAATTATGCTGAGTTGGAAAAAAGGCAATCCTGAAGACTACATTGCATATGACTCCCTTTAATTCTTAAAATGATAAAATTATAGAAATGAAGAAATATTAGGGGTTGCCGGGAGTGGTGTTGAGGGCAGCAGGAGGGAAAGCAGGTGTGGCTATAGAGGGGTAACAAGAAGAATCCTTTCAATGGAAATGTTCTGTATCTTGACTGTATCGTCAGTATCATAGATATGACACTGCTCTCTATAGTTGGCAAGATGTTACCATTAGTAGAAACTAGTTTTTTAAAAAGGGGGCGGGGGGGCCCCTGGGTGGCTCAGTGGGCTAAAGCCTCTGCCTTCAGCTCAGGTCATGATCTCAAGGTCCTGGGATGGAGCCCTGCATCAGACTCTCTGCTCAGCAGGGAACCTGCTTCCCCCATCTCTCTGCCTGCCTCTCTGCCTACTTGTGATCTCCGTCTGTCAAATAAATAAATAAAATCTTTAAAAAGGGGGGGGGGAATCTCTCCGTATTATTTCTTACAGCAACAGATGAATCTACAATTATCTCAAAATTAAAATAATTTAAATGAATAAAAAAATTTTAAATGAGGAGTTACAAATGTTTATTTCCTAAAATTATCCAAGTTTTTCTTAGGAGTCTACTAAAATAAGCCTAGAAAACTATGAAAGGAAAGTATTACAAATAGTCCCCAGAAGTACCTTTTAGATGATAAATGGAAATGTTTTCCAGGAAGAAAGCTGGGTTTATAGTCATACAATTCTCAATAAATATTATTTTCCTTAATTATATGTTTTAATACTATTTCCTATTGCACAGTGTTAGCTTACAAATAAATGCAAACTTTTAATTTCTTAAAATTAATGGATTTTAAGTCTTAGGTATTCCTTCAGAAGTTGGAGAAGAACAAAAGTAAATTATACTTTTAAAAAAACACTTTTAAACATTAATGTCTCAAAGAAACTTAAAAAGATATCAGAAAAATATGAAAAAAGGCATTTTTAGATACAGTAAACCCAAGAATAATTATAAATTTAGTATTGTATAAATTTCCTGTTGCCGTATATTTATATTCAAACACCATCACCAAAATCCTACTCAAATAAGAGAAGATTCAAGTTGGTCTTAGATAAATCTTCTCCAAAAGGAGTCTTCAAAAAGACAGTCAAGAAAAGGTAAAGAAAGGTTGCAATTATACCCAGCTCACACACACATTTGTGTACTACACTGTGTAAAAACAAATTACATAAAGTCATAATCAGCCACCTAGTGCCTCAGGGATATATAAGGTTCTCCCAGGGTTAATTTTACCCAGATTCTACAGTAAGAGTTATTTATCACATTACAGTCCTCAGATCAAAATGCTATTACAAGAACTAGGTACCTTCACTCAGGAAAATTATTTTTCTTTCCTTTCCTTCCTGCTCTAAAATTTCAATAATAAACCTCAAATCCTTTAGGTCTGAGAGGTCTGCAATAAAGTGTGGTACCAAGACATAACTCAATGTAGAAAAAATGAGGACTGCCACTGAAAAATTCACCTGCTCCAATATATAGATCTGGAATACTTAAGACAAGTTTTTTAAAATGCCAAGTTGTGCATATAGCTCACTTTCATTAGCTGTCACCAAGACAGCATGTTAAATAATCACCCTGTAAAGTTCAATAGTTATTTTGAAATTGACTGAGATTAGAAACCTGCCCACCGGGGCGCCTGGGTGGCTCAGTGGGTTAAGCCGCTGCCTTTGGCTCAGGTCATGATCTCAGGGTCCTGGGATCGAGCCCCGCATCGGGCTCTCTGCTCAGCAGGGAGCCTGCTTCCTCCTCTCTCTCTACCTGCCTCTCTGCCTGCTTGTGATCTCTGTCAAATAAATAAATAAAATCTTTAAAAAAAAAGAAACCTGCCCACCTATATGGGTCAAGAAACAATTATAATGCTCTAATTGTTTTTTCTCTAATAAATATGCAATAAAGACCATATATACTTTGCGTGATCAAAGGAGAATTCTAGACAACAGTTCTAAAGAGGAGGCAACCACAGGGTAGTTTGTCAAGAAGCACAGTTTGCTTATCCTATTTGAAACTGCTTACAGACATTTACAAATAATTAAACAAATAAGAGATAATCAATTTGTAGATTTAAATAGAGTGAATTAAAATCAGGCTAAGGGTGAACAGAGAAGGTGCAGGACAGGAAGAAAAGATAAGAAAGTAACCCAAAGAAGGAAGACAGAAGACTAGGAAATTAAAATACAAACAAGAAAACGCACCAATAGGTGGGACATAAAGTAGAATCAAAGAAGTAACACTGAGGTACTATAAGACAAATAAGTATTCTTACCACAAATGTTTAGAAAATTAGTACTAATTCAATTGAGGTTTTTAAATTAAATCATTTTAATATAGAAACTGCAGTGTCAGAGATACCCGATCATATTTTTTTTTTCTGGACTTTAAGATTATCTTTTGATTGGGCACCTGGGTGGCTCAGTCAGTTAAATGTCCGACTCTTGATTTCGGCTCAGGTCATGATCTCAGCGTGGGAGGATGGAGCCCCACATTGGGCTCTGCGCTCAGTGTGGAGTCTGCTTGAGATTCTCTCTCCATCTGCCTCTGCCCCTCCCCCTGCTTGTGCATGCTCTTTCTCTCTCAAGAAAATCTTTAAAAACAAGCAAAAAAGATTGTCTCCTTATCATCTTAAATTTCTTAAAACATCACTTTAAAATTCAACCAAAGTGGAAAGATGGCAGATTTGACTGTCAACTCGACATTTTGATTCTTCAGCACGTTATACATACCAACTGGAGTCCTTGCTATTTGAATGCATTGAGTTGCTCCTCCATGTTAAATACACCATATAACACATAGGCAGAACCATTCCAGTATGGAAATTCCCCAAATCAACACCTCTCCCCATCCCCAGTGAGCTCACAATTTGCTAAGAATATAGTCTTCCCTTCTTCTGGGGAAGGAGGACTGCCAATGCAGGGAACTGACAGCATAAGAGCTTCTCTCCCACTGCTCCAGAACGAGGCAGGCCAGGTGGTTGGGAATGCAGTCACAGCACTGGGCCAAGGTTACAAAACTTGAAACAATCAACCCAGCACAACCTTGTCACATGTTCTTGACATGTTTTAAAACATGCAGGAAAGAAAATCTTCCACATGCACTCTCTAATTTGCTCCAACATGCGCGCGCGCGTGCACACCCAAATCTTCCACATGCACTAATTTGCTCCAACATGCGCGCACGCGCACACCCACACCCACACACAATTCGCTAACATTACAGGCCTAGCGTTTGAATAGGCTACCCCAGAGCTACATATTTGCATAATAGTGTTCCTGTGAAGTCTACTTGCTTTAAAATATCTGTTGTCTTTTGCATTGGTCTAATAAGAATCAATCCCAGATGTCATTGCAATTTAGATAACCCAGGAGCTTTGTTCACTCATTCGACACATTGTACATGGAGCACCTCCTTAAGGCAGATAATCCACAGGGACAAGAGAAAAATACAACAGTGAACAAAATTAACTTGACCCCCTGTCCTCCTGAAGTTTACATCCTAACACTAAAGAAATAAACTAACAGAAGTGGCTGAATGTTAAAGAAAGAGCGCTCCCTCCCATCCAAGAATGCTGAAGGCCATGAAAGAGGAAAGAACACATTTCCTCATGCCCCTGATGTCATGTGGCTTGCAAAGACAACAAACAGCAGAAGGGCAGAACCAGACATAAAATGGAGAAAGTGTTATACTTTGCTTATAAAATTTCTTCATGAAAGTGTCTATTGCTATAAATGAGGACAAAACCCCGAGGGGCAAGGCGAAAGCCTCAAAATTCACTCAACCAACCAAAAAGCCTTCCTCAATTTGTCCTAAGACCCTAAGGGTCATGGCTACAGCATGAATTCCTCCCTCCAAGGCTTAATTACTGAGTATTATTCCTTTTTAGAGTGATCTCCAGAATGCCCTGAATAGTAGCATCCCCCAAAGAGTTCCACAAACCCAAAAGATACTGTCTTGAAATTGCTAAACTCTTGAAAGTAAGATTGTAAACTCAAAAGGGAGAGCAGACCCGGCTCTGGAATTGGCGCATCTGCTTTGGTGTTCTCACAGAATTCCCAACAGCAAGCCCCCCAATTCCCTGGACTATACTGTCAGCAGCACTGAGAGACCACATAGTAATCCTGTTCTGAGAACAGAAATTTTAGAGAAATTATTCAAATGTTTTATTTTGAATGTTTTCCTGGCCAGATGCAAAATGAACTCAGCACAGGCAAGCAAAAAAAAATAAATAAATAATAAATAAATAAATAAATAAATAAATCATGAGTTTTAAAATCACAAACTAAAAGCCTAGACTCTGTGATTTAACCACAGTGGCCTAACAGGTTAGTCCCTAATGTGTTACCTTCCTTAAGGCATGTCATACTAATTCTGCATGGAAAACCACCACATAACAGGCAAGCAAGCATGACCTCACCACACAAGTGAGTAGCCCTGGGGTGGAAGGCCTCTACCTTTGTGAGAACCAGAGTCCTAGAGTGGCGGCCCAGCTCATGCCCCCTGGCTGTGCTTCCTCAATGGACGGCATTCTTCCCAGGAGCTCTGCCCCAGAGCCAGGAAGAAGGCCACTTTGTAGCCCAGAGACAAGTAGCAATCCAAGAAAAAAAAGGCAGTCTTCTTGGTACTACTGTGTAAGAGTACCAAATGGGACACCAAATGACCCGGTCATTCACATGCCCACCCTTGAGCTAAGGGTGTCCCCACCATGAGCTCCATGCTGGGGGAAACAGTACAGGCACAACAACCGTCAGCTTCCACCAAACTACTGCACTCAGGCACGGGCACACTGTGTGCGATGAAGATGGGGTTTGCAAGAAGAACCAGAAGATAGAAGAAAAACCATTCTAGACAGAAAGCTATAGGTGCTGCCGCTCACTCTTAAAATCTTACGCTGTTATATAGAGGCAAATAAGAGAAGAGCAGAGCTGGAAAGGTGAGAAGAACAAAGTCTACCCTTGACACACATACCCATACCTGTATTCCTTACCCCAAAGTGATACCTCAGGAAACCCTTTTGTAACTCTGGACCTCTGAGGATTGGTCTGAAAACCAGGCTTTAATTTAGAGGTTTCTGGGGGAAAGCTGCACTAACCTTCTAAACCAGGCCTTAGAAATGAGTGTTCCATATGCTTATTTATAACAATCATTATTTAATCCTTATTTGCAACTGAAAAGAAAAACTTAATAGTTAAAATATTTAAAGCTTTTATTAAAATCCCTAAAACCCATCACATTCTGGCACCATATAGAATGAATTTTTATTTACTGAAGTGCAAGTACATATAAAGGTCTCAGAAACCAAGTCCTCCAGGGGATGACTGCCAATTGGTTTAATTTTCAAAATCAATATCAATGCTCAGAGCTGTTACCACCTTCAATCCTACAGAAAATTCTAGGTACATAGTAATTCCAGACAGCATTTAATTCTATTTTGAGATGGCTTTTATAGAAAAACTTTTTTTATGAGTCATACCTTAACTTATGCTGTAAGCTTGAAAGAACATTTTAATGACTAGATTAACTAATTGTTCCAGCTATCCTCCCTCATTAAAGTAACTGACTATGAAACAAACTGTCAAAAATCATCACTTCTACTTCATCCAGAGATGAATGGAAACAGCTTACACACCAGTCTATGAATATCATTAATAGTATAAAGTTTCATTATACTACGCTGTTTTTGTTATTATACAGTTTTTTAAAGCAAATAGATGGGGTGCCTAGGTGGCTCAGTGGGTTAAGCCTCTGCCTTCGGCTCAGGTCATGAACTCAGGGTCCTGGGATCGAGCCCCGAGTCGGGCTCTCTGCTCAGCAGGGAGCCTGCTTCTCCCTCTCTCTCTCTGCCTACTTGTGAACTCTGTCAAATAAATTTTAAAAAAAATTTTAAATAAATAAAACAAATATAATTGAGAAATATACCTGAACATAACTCAGACACCATGAATGGGGAAGAAAAGATATGCTTAATCCCAAATCATAAATCCAATTGCAGAAAAAACTCATGGTTAATCTTTAAGAAGATACGGTCACTGCAGAAGATATGCTGAGTGGTCACAGAATAGTATGTGCACCTATCAGGACATCCTAAAACATGTTCCTAGCCCTTTACTCATTGGGATCTATTTGCCTTTCTCTTCCATCCCTCAGGTCACAGCTGTATGATATCTAGAGAATCTGAGCACTTGCACCATTAGTTTAAAAACTTGGTTCTGTTGGTTTGTTTCTGTATCATGGTCAACTTAGAGTAAGAAAAAGAATGGAAGGGGGAACAGAAAGATGGATGGAGACAGAGGCCAGAAAAAACAGAGGAGGAAAAAGCCTGATAAAAAGGCAAAGCAACGGGGCGCCTGGGTGGCTCAGTGGGTTAAGCCGCTGCCTTCGGCTCAGGTCACGATCCCAGAGTCCTGGGATCGAGCCCCGCATCGGGCTCTCTGCTCGGCAAGGAGCCTGCTTCCTCCTTTCTCTCTGCCTGCCTCTCTGCCTGCTTGTGATCTCTCTCTGTCAAATAAATAAATAAAATCTTTAAAAAAAAAAAAAAAAAAAGGCAAAGCAAGAGAAAAACACACAAAAACAAAATGTCACATTTTCTACAACCATGAGTATGAATGTGTACATCAACAGGAGTGTCTAGAGTCTTTCAATGATTAAATTCGGATATAAAGACATGATTTCAAGAAGAAATAAATTAGAGAGATACTTTAAAAAAATTAATGTGGCCAAAGCAGGTATTTTTCTGATGAACTCAGATTTTCAAAGGAAATGATGAAAGACATCATGTGTATAAAAGTATGGCAAATTACTGACATTAAAATTAGCATCAGGAAACTGAATCTCAGAACAATGTGAGGTTTTCAAAAAGTGAAACCAGTTTCATTTAGTTATATTACATTTTAACAATTTCAGCAAACATGTAACTCTACACCTACTTCTTTGGCCAAAGAAAACAACCTTCAGAATCCATACAGAAAACCAAACATGAGAAACAAGAAACTAAAATCCAAAGACAGGTGAAAACAATGAAGGAGTAAATCTCAGATATTCTAAATAAACCTCAGCCTCCTAACTTGTTAAATCAAAATATGGGAATTTGAGGATAAGTTCATGGAATACCTCCCTTAATCTTTATAGTAACAGTAACACACTCCAGGGCCTCTGGGAGCCAGCAGTATCCCACTTCTTGATCTATGCGATGATCACACAGGTGTTTATTTTACAGTTGGTTGAAATGTACATCTGCTTTATGCACAATATTTGTGCTGTATTTCACCAAAAAAAAAAAAAAAAAAAAAAAAAAAAAAAAGACTAAACAGTTTCAGAGGTACAGATGACTGGAGGAAGGCAATGTTGTCTCCATTTCCAACTTATAGACAGACCCACTGTGAACCCCTGGAAGATCCTCACAGACCACAAACATTTGTACAAACTAATGAAACTGACATGGAGAGCCTTATGCTACAAGGTCATTAATCCCCTCTTTCATTAGTGTTCTTCATCAGGAGCCACAGTCAGTAAGAGCTATGTTGTGTCCCACTCCCACAGTGCAGGCCTCATGGTAAGGGGACAGGAGGGCAGGGTGGAGGAATGTCATGAATGCTGGGACAATTGTGTGATTTCTAACTCTGCAGAACCAGCCATAAGGAGAATTAATTACTAGTTAAATACCCTCTAGAGGACGAGTCTAGGGACATGCTGCAAAGGTCTACGCCCTGACCTCCCAACCTTGGGAAGGTAAGAATATGGAAAGCATAAAATAGATACAATGGATAATTAATCTGGGCATGATAGATAAATTTAATTCCTGGGATAGTTTCTGAAATTTCTTTAAAATATAAATAGTAAGGATGGTTGCCTAAATGAATAAACTTTTGGACAGGCAGGTAGGAAATTGAGGGTGTTCCCATTACAGCTTTCACTTTCCTTGAAAGGCACATGGGGAGAGAAAGAATGGGGAAGAATGGATACAGAGAACAGAAGAAAAGACTGACTGGAAACAGTGGGTGTTTTGAGACTTTACCAAGGGCAAATAGTATATTTGCAACAACAGAGGTCTGTATTTTAAAAGTAATTCCATCATCTATGTGAATGACAACTCATTTATATTTTAGCAGACTTTTAGTCCTAATTTCAGAGAATATTCATGATCAAGTTTTAGATAGGAGTTACTCTGAAATCTTCAGTTACTTAAAAAAAAAATAAAACCTTGCTGCACCATAAAAAAAAAAAAAATGAAACCTTGCCATTTGCAACAATGTGGATGGAACTAGAGGGTATTATGCTGAGCAAAATAAGTCAATCAGAGAAAGACAATTATCATATGATCTCACAAATAGCAGGAATTTGAGAAACAAGACAGAGGATCATAGGGGAAGGGAGGTATGAAGCAAGATAAAACCAGAAAGGGAGATAAACCATAAGAGACTCTTAATCTCAGGAAACAAATTGAGGGTTGCTGGAGTGAAGGGAGGTGGGAGGGATGGGGTGGCTAGGTGATGGACACTGGGGAGGGTATGTGCTATGGTGAGCACAGTGAATTGTCTAAGACTGATGATATACAGACCTGTACCCCTGAAACAAAGAATACATTATATGTTAAAAAAAAAAAAAAAAAAAAAAACCTTGCTGCATGTTAATATATTAATGAAATTATCACCCAATATGACTGAAAAAGAAACATATGTGCCCAGATAGGTCCATCCTAGTTTAATCAAAGAAAAGGAGAAAATAAATGAATACCTGTTTATAATAATACGGTTAGAAAGTAGACCACTTTCACATACAGCTGGTTCCTGACCTAATGATGGCTCAACTTAGGATTTTTCAACTTTTACATGCAAAAGCCATACTCGTTCAGTAGAAACCATACTTCAAATTTTCTATTTTGCTCTTTTCCCGGCGAACAATAGCAGTGTCATACTCTCGTGATAGTTGGGCAGCAGTGAGCCCTGGCACCCAGTCAGCAATGCCATGACGAGCGTAACCAATGCACTTACAACCATCCTGCACCCACACAGCCATTTTTCACTTTCAGCACAGTATCCAATTAATGACATGATATTCAGCCCTTTATGGTAAAACTGGCTTTGTGTTAGATGATTTTGCCCCACTATAAGCTAACTCAAGTGTTCTGAGAACAACTGAGGTAGGCAAGGCTAAGCTGTGATGTTTGGTAGGTGTATTCAATACATTTTTGACTTAATGATATTTTCAACCTACATGGCCTTATTGGGAATTAACCCCGCCATAACTCAAGGAAGATCTATATAGTAAGCGTTGTCTGGTGGATCATTTTTAAGTACAGCAGTGAGAATTCTTTAACATAGTTTAGCCCAGCAGTTTTCTTATTTAACTTTGCTTCATTTTATTTCATTTTGAGATATTTAAGCACAGCATAGTCAATCATATTTTGCTCTTATCCTTCGGGATATGTTTTTAATAAGGGCAAGGGTTAAGGCCTTAGCTAGCAGGGTAATTTAAACAGTCTACTCTAGACTTATAAAGTCAATATGAATTCCCAATGAAATGTAATTAACTGTATGTGATTTAATAAATGTGTGACTTTGATATACATGAAAAAAATATAGACTGATCATCTGACTTAATTTTTTTCAGAAGCTGTTAAAGCATTAAATGACTAAAAATGTGCTTGCAAATGAAATATGAAGACTGTTAAATTTAACTTTTATGATGCTTCTTTTATCAACATTTTTCACAGAAAATTAATTTCTAGAATGATCTTAAATACCAATGAAAAACAGCATTTCAAAAACAACCTTTTCCTTTATGTTTAACTTTCCAGACATAAGCATAAGGCCTAAAATAAAGTCATTATCCTGATTTGTCCACAGCCCTGGTTTTTTGCCTGCCTTAAAAAGTAATCTGAATCTTGGTGAAATGGACAGTGGTCTAAAATGTTGCTTTAGAATCCAGTTCAACCATGAAAAGTGTTACCTGGGAAAGTTGGCCAACCTCACTTAGGTCTGGTTTCCCAGCTCCAGCCTCAAGGAATCACAGCAAGGACCACATGAAGTGCCCCACAGAAAGCGGACGGCAAGCCAGCTGAGACAATGGACATGCCCAAGTACGTCAGACTGCTTCTGTTCACCATTTGTATGGAATCCCCTCTGAAGGTCCTTCGCCCAACAACGACAAACACGACCCCCTACGGCTACGATTCTCATAGTCTGTGTACATTAATCTAATTATTGTGGTTTCTGTTCATGACAGAGTAGAAGCATCATCATCTGTAAGTCTAGGAGTGGTGGGCAGCCCCGCTGGGCATTCAGAAAGACACATTTCTAGGATGAACCTTCAAGGAAACTACACATAGGGCACAACTAGTAAAAGCAACACATTTTTTAAATTTTTACAGAGAAGAAACATATAATATAGGTTAATAACAAGAAGTATAAAAATAACTTTTATCACAGTTACTTTGTGTTTTAATTTTTTGTAAGTTATAGTTATTTAAAAAGACAGGAGTCCTTGTCCATATATTTTACAAATCCAAACATGGGTTAAGTTTATACGAACTTTTATTCTAAATGCCATCAAGTTTCAAAAATAATGCCAAAATTAAAGGTATTCATTAAAACTTCTAAGTAGTGAACCAGGATTAAGTAAGGCATAGTAAGAGGAGTGAAAAAGGATATAATCTACTTAATAGTTGAGTTTTTCCATGCCATCATATACATCACTTACATATCCAGCCTCTCTCTACTCAAAAAGAAACTATAAATTGGGATAGCGTGGAAATTAAAAACAAACAAAAACTAATCAGCCAATGGGATTTGATCACCAGAAGCACACATCTACCTGACATTTAATATGCCTTTCTATGCTTTGTTTTTCCTCAAGACAGAGCCTTTCTACTCCAGCAAACTCTTCCCATATACAGCGTGTTCCTGCATCCATGACAAGACAAATTATTTTTTCAACCTGGTGTCTGTTCTGCTTTAGATTCTCACTCTTTCAAGCAGTAGGCCTGAACTCATTTCCTTACGAAGCTGATAATGCCTGAATCTTTTTGAAAAGGAAAGAGAAAAGGAACAGGGAGGGCAAGGGAGTAAATTTCTCTAGATCTCCCAACAATCAGTAGTAATGGACAGTCTCCTTTCTTTTCCTCAGAAATAGAATTGAGAAAGGGTGGTTAAATCCCAAACCTGTACATGTGTGAGAGCCTAAAGGTGCCTCTGTTACCATTATTTAAATAGAGAAGTAAAAATAATCTACTTCAACCTATAGGGGCCTCAAATTCTCTTTAAGTGACCAAGGTCACTACAGACTCAGCTGGTCTTCCGGCTCTAGGTAAATAAAGAGGGACCACAGACCGTGAACTAAAACCAGCATATAAATATTCTATTTCTAATAAATCCATGGGCTTCCTGGTCATAACACACCACATTCCAAGCAGGAATGAGTTTTTAGCTCAGATACTTACTTTCCTAATCCAACTTAGATAATCACTAGCCTCCAGGGAAAAGAAAATTTTCAAAAATACTAGAGCTCTCTAGAATATAGAAGTATCAAATACTTGAACATTAAGAAAAATACAATGTAATGATAACACTTTTTAGTTACTATGTTAAACAGCACAGTGACTTTTTTTGGTTTTTAAATGACAATTTTACGTCCTTCTGGTACTTTCATATAACTATTAATTTATAAGACATTTGCAAGTATATTTCTTAATTTTTAGACATATGGAGATTTTCCTGTTATCTTTTGATTATTGATTCTTTGAATAATTCCACCATAGTTAGGGAACATAATCTATAGATTTCAAACATTTGTTGAGACTTGCTTTTCAGTCCATACATAATCAATGGCAAATGTTCCATATGTGCTTTTAAAAAAATGGGTTATACAGGAAGCGTTTAAATAATGTTCTGTGTATCATGCTCTTTAAATCACCTACATCCTTCAGAATTTAAAGTCTTTTAGGTCTATCAATTATTCAGAAGGGTGTGTTAAGTTCCCACAGGAGTGTGATTTGGCTATTTCCCTCTGTCTCTGTATATTTTGCTTATATAATTCACATCTATGTCACCAGGTACCTAGTTTTTATAGCTGTTGAACCAAACATTTTACCATTTTGTAGAGATTTTCTTCATCTCTACTAATGTATTTTACCTTAATGTCTCTCTTTTTTTTTATTTGACAGAGATCATAAGCAGGCAGAGAGGCAGGCGGGGGGCGGGGGAGCAGGCTCCCTGCTGAGCAGAGAGCCCGATGCGGGGGATGCGGGGCTCGATCCCAGGACCCTGAGATCATGACCTGAGCCGAAGGCAGAGGCTTAACCAACTGAGCCACCCACGCGCCCCAATGTC
Source organism: Enhydra lutris kenyoni (assembly GCF_002288905.1). NCBI lineage: Eukaryota > Metazoa > Chordata > Mammalia > Carnivora > Mustelidae > Enhydra > Enhydra lutris. The sequence continues at coordinate 53,617,631 of NW_019154097.1, forward strand.
TCTTTTGTCTCTTATCAATATATATATTTTAAAGATTTATTTGACAGACAGAGATCACAAGTAGGCAGAGAGATAGGCAGAGAGAGAGAGAGGGAATCAGGCTCCCTGCTGAGCAGAGAGCCTGAAGCGGGGCTCAATCCCAGGACCCTGAGATCATGACCTGAGCTGAAGGCAGAGGCTTTAACCCACTGAGCCACCCAGGCGTCCTTCTTATCGATATATTTATACCAGGTTTCTTTTGATTAGAATAAACCTGAAAAATAATTTTCCATTTCTTTTCTTTCTTTATCCTTATGTTTTAGATATGCTTCTTGTAAACCTAGCATCTCCTTCAATTTGGGTTTTTTCACCCATTCTAATAAACTTGGTCTTTTTTTTTAAGATTTTATTTATTTGGCAGAGAAAGACACAGTGAGAGAGGGAACAGAAGCTGGGAGAGTGGGAGAGGGAGAAGGAGGCTACCTGCTGAGCAGGGAGCCCGATGCGGGGCTTGATCCCAGGACCCTGGGATCAGGACCTAAGCCGAAGGCAGACACTTAACCAAATGAGCCACCCAGGCACCACAAGAAACTTGGTCTTTTAACTGAATCATCTTCTCTCCTTAGACTTATTGTAATTACTAACCCACTTGAACTTATAATTATGTTACTTTGCACTGTTTTTCCTGCCTCTTCTCCATTTTTTCTCTTTGTAGAAGACAATGGTGCTAAGGTCCATTTTTTCCTAATTTTCCCCCTTGCATTCCTTTTGAGTAATGACAGTAAATTATTAGGTAAATAAAATGATTCATCAATTTTTATTCTTACTTATATGCTTGTTTTCTCATTGAGATAGGGTAATGTTTAACTTTCCTAGTTAATAAATTCTTATGCTTTTTGCTGATAGCAAAACACAGGACATAAAATCTTTATGAAATTTTGCTACAACTACCATCTGGTTTTTAAGATTAACCAATCCATGAAAGTACAAGGCTACCACATTAAAAAATGATGGCAGCAGACATTTAGAATAACTGCCATTTAGGCAGTAACCAAGCTGCTTTCAAATTTGTTTTTATTCTTCTAGTTTTAGCCACTGAAACTTAGGTGTATTAGCACAAAATAGATATCTATGCATCAGACATCATTGATCCTTGCAGCAACCAGATGTCACTAATTGTGTTTACTCTCTCATCATTCTCTTTTAACATCAAGCCCACAGTAAAAACCATCTGAAGCCAAATTCCTCAAATTCTGTTTTTTCACTTTTAATGGGGGAAAACTGATTATTATAATTGTCTGATTTTTTAAAGTTTCAAGCCAACTTTCAGATGCATGATTAATTACAAAAGCAAATAAACAGGAATAAAGTTTAGCATTATAAAATGGAGCAAAATCAACATGACATATTTGGCAACTACAGAAGTAAAAGCTGAGGGACACCTGGGTGGCTCAGCCAGTTAAGAGTCTGCCTTCGGCTCAGGTCCTGAGAGTTCCATATTGGGCCCCATGCTTAGTGGGGAGCCTGCTTCCCTTCTTTGCTTGAGCTTTCTCTCTCTCTCTCTCTCTCTCTCTCTCTCTCTCTCTCTCTCTGAAAAATAAATAAAATCTTAAAAAAGAAGAAGGAGAAGGAGAAGAAGAAGAAGATAAAGTAAAAGCTGCGACCTCACTAGGAAAAGACTAGCTGGCCACAGCCAAATGCCATACACAGCAGCAGTCCAGGATAAGATCCTCAGTATTATGGTCCAGAGACCTCTTCATGATTCTAGAGTTGATCAGACTCAGAAGAAGAACCTCAAACAAACAGGCCAAACAAACTTAAAGGCAATCAATTATATAAAGCAGGAGGATATTTTATCAATATTACTAGTTATTTACAAGAAAATGAAAAACTGCCAAAAAGACGGAACACTGAATACTTTCTTTTTTTTAAGATTGTATTTGAGAGACAGAGCATGCGCAGGGGAGAGAGACAGAGGGAGAAAGACAAGCAGACTCCCCACTGAGCACAGAGCCTGACATGGGGCTTGATCCCAGAACCCCAATCATGACCTGAGCCAAAGTCAGACATAACTGACTGAGCAACCCAGGTACCCCTGAACACTGAATACCTCTGATCACTGTGATCTGTCTTCATAGGTGAATTACACTGGAGAACAAGTAATATCAAAAGAGCACTCAGGAGATTGGAATCCCAACAGAGGAAGTTATTTATTGGTTTCAAACATTTGTGGTATCATGTTGTATCCACTCCACTATGAAAATATGCCTGCCCTAGGATACCATCTCCAATACATCACTCTCTTCAATAGATAAGGTTCAGACAGACACGGACAAAAAAATTTTTTTAGCTAACTGCCAAGTGATTTTTTTTCCTTTGTAGCATATTCACCCCTTTATTGCTTTTAGATTATGTCCTTTGCTGGTCTGGGGGGTCTCTTACTCTTTCCCTCTGATCCATTATATACTGACTCAAATTAAGTTACCCCTCACAAACCAAACTTGTTATTAGGGCCCCTCCCCCACACTTCACCAACGGCATGAATATTCATTATTGTACTTCATAAAAAATATGTATAAAGATGGGATATATAAAGGCCCCAAACAGAACTTCATCCTCCCATTACTACTTCATTAATAGTCCAACAATGCCCAAGGAGTAAACCTCTCAGATCTGCCTACCCAGGATGCTATCTCAATGTACATGTGGTTCCGGCCCCAAAAGTCAGGTGTAATCGACCGACTACTTGCCCATATGCCTCACTCTTAGTCCTCCATGTGCCTCCACACAGCTGGCCCCTACTAGAGAAACAGAAGGGCAGCTCCTTTCCGGACATCCTAGTCACACCCCCTCAGGTCCAAGAGCCAAGGAGAATTCCAACTCATAAACCAGAGTTCTTCCTACCACTCTCTCCCCAGCCTATTCCACTCTCAGGCCTGAAGAGCTGACCTCTTTTTCAGATGAAGGATTCCCAAGAATGAATTTCCCATTAGGTAATAAGGAGCCATAGTATAATAAGGGTAAGACGCTGCTCTTATCACAAAACCACAGTCCTCATAATGTCAAAGTCATACATTTACATACATGATTTTTTTTGTGTCTGTTTGCTTGTTTTTACTGCAACCATAGGGCAGTTGAAGGCAATGGAAGACAGAGGAAGAAGGCAAGAAAAGTAGGAAGAAAAGATGCTATAGAAGGGAAATAAGCAAAATGCCAGAACTAAAGTTCACTTCCAAGATACTACTGCCTAGCTGGTAAAAAGGAGCAGGAAGAGAAAGCCAGCCATATCAACTCTCTGCTGACATGTATACAACTGTGAGGGTAACTTCCAGAGATAGGACAGAGCCTAACAACATAAGAAATGAGGTAAAGAGTATCACAATATTTTATATGATAAGTGGCTTATTACATCTGTAACTTAAAACTGGAACTCTACAGATAAACCTTCTGTAATGAGTAATAAAGCAAAAACTATCCTCTATTCAGCATTTGCTACTATGTCCTAGACACAGTACTTGTTACTTTTTTTTTTTAATTTTATTTTTTATAAACATATATTTTTATCCCCGGGGTACAGGTCTGTGAATCGCCAGGTTTACACACTTCACAGCACTCACCATAGCACATACCCTCCCCAATGTCCATAACCCCCTCCCAACCCCCCTCACATCAACCCTCTGTTTTGTGAGATTAAGAGTCACTTATGGTTTGTCTCCCTCCCAACCCCCCTCACATCAACCCTCTGTTTTGTGAGATTAAGAGTCACTTATGGTTTGTCTCCCTCCCAATCCCATCTTGTTTCAT